>NC_080636.1:6926896-7230305 GCF_027579445.1 Ammospiza nelsoni | reverse complement strand
GACACACCTGTGCTCTCATTCATGTGGGTCTGGGACACAGACAGGCAGAGCCGTGCTCGGGATGCGGTGCCAGGGGTGACCCGGGCCCTGGCGATGTGTGTGCCCCGGGTGTGACAGTAGGGGTGTGGCCGCAGGGGTGTGGCCGCAGGGGACGTGGCCGCAGGCGTGCGACAGTAGGGGAGTGGCAGCCCCGGGTGTGACTGCAGGGGTGTGGCCGCAGGGGTGTGACCGCAGCAGGCTGGGCGTCACCCCGGCCCCGCCCTCGGCCCCGCCCCCTGCGCGCGCCCCGAGCCCCGCCCTCTCCAGCCGCCAGGCGGGGCGGGGCGGGACGAAGCAGTTGGGGGCGGAGTCAACGCGGGTGGGGCGGGGCAAGCGCCGCCGTGGGGCGTGGTTAAGAGTCAGGGGCGGGGCCAGCGCGCGGCGGGGCCGTTTGGGGCGGAGCTAAATTTGAGCGGGGCGGAGGCAGAGCGCGTTGTGGGCGTGGTCAGAGCGGCTGGGGGCGTGGCCTGCGCCGTTGAGGGCGGGGCCGGCCCGCCGGTGTCGCTCGCGCTGCGGCAGCGGCGGCTCCGGAGCGGGGCCCGGCCCGGCCCGGCCGCTTCTCCCGGCCCCGCCCCGCCCGGCCCGGCCCGGCCATGGCGCTGCTGCGGGCGGCCGCGCTGCCCGCCGAGGGCTGCCCGGCCTGGCTGCCCACGCACGTCCAGGTGACGGTGGTGCGGGCCCGCGGGCTGCGCTGCAAGGGCGGCGGCAAAGGCAAAGCGGGCGGCAGCGACGCGTACACCGTGATCCAGCTGGGCCGCGAGAAGTACAGCACCTCGGTGGCTGAGAAGAGCGGCGGCAGCCCCGAGTGGAGGGAGGAATGTGCCTTCGAGCTGCCCCCCGAGCCCGGGGCCTGCGCCGAGCTGGTGCTCACGGTGATGCACCGGGCGCTCGTGGGCATGGACCGGTTCCTGGGCCAGGCCCTGGTGCCCCTGGAGCCCGCCCGGCAGCGCGGCCGCGGGCCCGACGAGCGGTGAGTGCGGGGCGGCCGCGGGAGCGGGGCCGGGGCGGGAGCTGGGGCCGGGATTGCACTGAGTGGCCCCTGGGCACATGGACCCCCCCAGTACCCTGCCATGGCTGTCACTGTGCCCCAAGGTGGGCACATGGACCCCCCGGGTGCCCGGGGACTGGTGTCCTGGGATCCTCATGTGTCCCACGGTGGTGTCACAGCGTGCCTGGGTATGCCTGGAGGGGGACACGGAATCCCCCAATGCCCTGGCACGGCTGTCACTGTGTCAGTGTGCCCCAGGGTGGGCACATGGACCCTCCCAGTGTCCTGCCATGGCTGTCACTGTGTCACTGTGTGCCCCGGAGTGGGCACACGGACCCCTCCAGTGCCTGGCATGGCTGTCACTGTGCCACTGTGTATTCCAGGGTGGGCACTTGGAATGCCCCAGTGCCATGGCATGGCTGTCACTGTGCCACTGTGTATTCCAGGGTGGGCACTTGGAATGCCCCAGTGCCATGGCATGGCTGTCACTGTGCCCCAGGGTGGGCAGCGCATGGTCCCTGGGTCCCCAGGACGGCTGCTGGAGGAGGAAGGGCATCACAGCTTCCATGGGCACCCTTGCGACGTGCCACGAGGGTTGGGGTGTGGCTCATCCGGGCGTGCCCGTCTGGGCTTTGCGGGGCTCCGGCTCCATCCATGGCTGTGCCCGCCGCAGGAGAGTGGCCCTGGGGAGGGGTTCCCAGGCCGGGCTGGCTTTGTCACCCCCCCGGAAGGACTTGGGGCATGGCAAGGCCTGGGGATGCCCGGGAAGGACATGCGGGAGGGGTGGGACATCCCGGCTGTGCCAGGAAGGGGATGTGGGACGGTGGTCCCTGCATCCCCCTGGGAGGGAATCGTGCTGGACAGGGCACCAGAGCACCCATCCCCCGGGCAGGGCACCGGGGCATCCATTCCCCGGACAGGCACAGCATGGCCCGCCGTCCCTCTGCATCCCCAGGGCTCTGTCCCTCCTGCACCTCGTGGTTTGTCCCCTGGTGGTTTGTCCCACCAGGTGTCCCTGTTGGCTGCGGTGGCTTTGCAGCCCCCCCGTTGTCACCTGGTTTGTGATGAAGGGTCCCCAGTTTGGGGTGCAGACCCCAACCCCGTGCTGCACCCTGTGCGTGGAGGGAATTGCTCCTCCTCCTCCCTGCCCAGAAGGGTTTACAACAACCAGACTGTTTTCCAGCACAGAGGGGCAGGAATGGGGCTGGGATTCCTGCAGGGAAGGAGTTTTGGGGGCGTTGTTGGGGCAGGGCTGGCAGTGCCCCCCTGGCCCCCCGAACCCGGCAGCTGTGCTGGATCGCTGCCCGGAGCTGCGGCCTCGCAGGGAGCCTCCTTCCCTCCCTCCTTCCCTCCCCTCACAGCCACAAAAATCAGCAGCAGAACGGGCTGGGGGAACTTTCCCTGTGGAGCAAACGCATTTCCCCAGCCCCGAGGCTCCTGGCGGGCCCAGAGGGGAGCGTGGGCCGGGAGAGGCGTGAGGAGCCCCGGGGACACGGCTGGCAGCTCCCCCGCGCTTATCCTGCTTTATTCTGCTTTTCTTAGCAAAACGCCGGAGCTGGGCGGGCTCAGAGGCTGGGCCGGCATTCCTGGGGCCTGCTGGAACCGGGGATGTGGGAAAACCCCCTGGCTGGGGACAGCCCTGCCCTGGGAGAGGTTTTTGTGGAGCCCCCCAGGGTCTGCTCCTGGCCAGGGCCTGCTCCTGGCTCCTGGAGTCCCAAAGGTCCCGTCAGGGGCTGTTAATCCCACGGGAGCAATGTCCAGCCTGCGTCACCCCGTGACACCAACCCTGCAGCCTGGAGAGACCCAGGGGCCTGGAGAAGGCTCCAGGGAGACCTTCCAGCACCTTCCAGGGCCTGGAGAGAATAAGGTCCCTCCCAGCCCAAACCATTCCAGGGTTCTGGAGCCCCCTCTGCTCTGGAGCCAGGCTGACAGAGCTGGGAATGTTCCCTGGAGAAGGGAAAAATCCAGGGAATCCTCAGAGTCCCTGAAAGGGCTCCAGGAGAGCTGCAGAGGGACTGGGGACAAGGGATGGAGGGACAGGAGCCAGGGAATGGCTCCCACTGGGAAAGGGGAGATTGGGCTGGGATCTTGCTAAGGAATTGCTGGCTGGAATAGAATTCCCAGATTTTCTGTGGCTGCCCCTGGATCCCTGGCAGTGCCCAAGGCCAGGTTGGGCATTGGGGCTTGGATCCACCTGGGACAGGGGAACGGATGGACTGGGATGAGCTTTGAGGTCCCTTGGAGCCCAACCCATTCCATGAGTCTCTCATTTGCTGTTTCCCTCCCTTCCTGTAGCTTTGCTTGCATAAGGAAAATTCACTTCCCCTTGAGGCATTCAGGATCGCAGGAGCTTTTAAAACTCTGTTTTCACCTGTGGCCCTGAGGATGGAAATGAGCACGGAAAACATGAGGGAAGCTCTTACCCTGTGCCCCTCTGCAGCCTGGAGGGGCCACACTGGGTTTTGGAGGAGAATCCCAGGGGCTGGAGCTTGCCCAGCTGGGTGGGAGAAGGATCATAGGGAGCTTAGGGGATTCTGACTCTTTGGGAGCTCCCAGCCAGCTCCAATGTCTGGAAATAACTTTGTTCAGGAGGAAACTTCGAGTCCCAGATTAGAAAGAGCAAAACAAACAGAGGCTCCCACCCTGGGGCTGGCCCTGCAGGGCCCAGGCAGGGCTGTGCTGAAGAGATAACAAGGTTGTGGGGCTGAGCCCTGCCCTCTGCTAGGGCAGGGGGAGCCTGATCCAGCAAAGCATCCCTTGTCAGCGTGCTGACCTTGCTCTCGTTTCCCTGCAGGTTTTTATTGCACAGGAACTCGAGCAGTGATAATTGTTGTCCTTATTTTCGGCTGCTGGAAAATGTTCCGTCAAGCTTGGACTCTTCCCCGGGAAGGGGGGCCGGGGTGTTTACGAGCTGCTCAGCCTGGGCCATTTCAGTGCTTTGTCAGGGGAAAAGCAACTCCTGGAGTTGCACAAGAGCAGCCTCAGAGCTCTCATGGCCTTTTTGGGCGTCCCAGGGTTTGTCCCACGCTCAGGCAGCTCCGGGGATCGGGCTTGGCAGGCAAAGCAAGCTCTGAGCATCATTTCCCCCTTTGCATGGAGCCTTTGGGCATCCAGAGAGCCCTGGGAGGTTCTCCTGGTCCTCACCTCCCTCCCCTGAGCTGATCCTGCAGCTCCCTGTGCTGTGCAAAGCCAGGCTCCAGCCCAGGAAAAGAGGGATTTTTGGGAATTCACAAGGCAGGTGTTGCTTGTGCTTCCCAACATCCAGGAAATGCCCTTGGAGTCCCCCGTGGGGCTCATCCTGTGGTGTGGCAGTGAGCCAGGGACTGTCCCCTGCACACCCAGCCCATCAGCTGAGAACCCTGGAGTGCTTTGGGTTGGAAGGGGCTGTAAAAGTCACTCAGTGCCACCCCTGCCATGGCAGGGACACCTCCCACTGTCCCAGGCTGCTCCAGCCCCAGTGTCCAACCTGGCCTTGGGGAATGCCAGGGATCCAGGGGCAGCCACAACTGGGAATGCTCTGGGAATTCCAGCCCAGCCCCTGCTCACCCTGCCAGGGAACAATTCCCAATATCCCATCCAGCCCTGCCCTCTGGGATCCATCCCCTGTGCCCTATCCCTCCAGCCCTTGTCCCCAGTCCCTCTCCAGAGGGACCTTTCCCTTGGCACAAGGTGAGCAGCAGGGGAAGGGACACTGAGGGGACAGGAGGGAACACCTGCAGGGCTGGGCCCTGGATCTCCCTGCCTGGGAACCCAAAATTCCCTGATTTGCAGGGTGAGGCTGATGGCAGGAGGAAGGTCCAAGGTGTCCTGGGCTGGCTAAAGCCCTTAGTGGCCATTCCCTGGTTCCTCCCTCTCTGCAGAACCATTTCCATTTGTCCCTGTCCCAAAGATCTCCCATGGGCATGGGACAGGGTGAAGGTGCAGGCAGGGAGCCCCAGGGCTCAACCCCCAGGGTTTGGGGTCTGTGTGTGAGGGTGCAGCAGGAGTCAGGATTCCTGATCTGCTCTTCCTGCAGTGCCTTGCACTTGCTTCTGACAGGGAACTCGTCTGGGGGAGTTGTTCCCTGTGCAGAATTAGCTCAGCTCTGACTTCCCCAAAGCCCTTCCGTGCTGCACTTCCCTGTTCTGGTTCCCCTTCCTGCCCAGCTGTGGGGCAGCTGCTGCTGGGGGGGCTCTGGGGGGCTCTGGGGCTCCCCTCCCTCCCTCTCCCCCAGCACAGGGCCCTAACCCTCTCCTTTGGCTGCCAAACTTGGCCAGCTCAGCTCCCTGGGGCCACCAGGGCTTCTCTGCTCCATGTGGGGATGGAGGAGCTCCTCTGGGGAAGGAACAGGGAATTCCTGGGTTGGGGGAATGCCATGGAGACAGAGAGAGTGGAGAAGGAGTCCCAGCATGGGCAGGAGGCTGGGAGAAGGAGAGGGCTGACCCAGAGGGGCCCATCCTGCCCAGTGATGGGTGCTGCCCGTGTGCTCAGTGTGTTGCAGGGCTGAGAGGCTCCCGCAGAGCCAAGGATGGTCCCAAACCCCTGCCAGCAGCCCCACACCAGGCACTTGTCCCTTGCTGGCCTGGTGGGACCCATCCTGTCCCCTCCTTGCTTCCCTGGCACTGTCCTGGTGCTCCCCCTGGCATGGAGCCGCTCCCATCTCCTCCCCAGCCCCTCTGGAGCTGTGCCAGCCCACGCTCTGCCCGTGGGGTCTCCCTCCCTCCCTGGTTTAATGAAGATCAGGAGATCATTAGCAGTGGAATGGGGCTGTGGCAGCCTCGGGGCTGTGCCATCTCCCTGGGACCTGGTCCTGCTTTCCATTCCCAGCCTGGCCTTGGCTCCTGGTGCCAGGGGACACTGTCACACCCAGGCTGGAGCTCTGTCTGCTCCCCGGGGAGCTGAGCCCAGGCCAAATCCCTGCAGCTCTGTCCTTGGCACGCCTGTCCTTAGCCCGAGGAGAGAGAGAGACCTTGCACTGGGGTGGGGAGGAAACTGCTGCTCTGGGGTGGGTTTGGGGTGGCAGCTCTGCACCCAAGGGCAGGCAGAGTGCCCAGCAGGGCTGGTGAGGGTCTGTGGGGGGGCAGGAGAGCACCGGGGAGCTCCTGGTGTGCCCTGAGCTGGGATGGTTCAGGCTGAAAATGCAGCTCTGAGGCAGGAAACGCCCTGGAGTGTGGAAATGCTGCAGGGGAGGAGGGGCTGCTGCTGCCAAAAACTGGGGCAGGATGCTCTGCTGTGGGGGCAGGGGGACAGCCAGAGCTGGGGTGGCATCTGTGGTGATCAGGGTGGGGTGACACCAGTGGGGGCCAGGGTGGGATGGATCTGTGGTGATCAGGGTGGGATAACATCCGCGGAGACCAGAGCTGGGACAACACCCTTGGTGACCAGAACTAGGATAACACATTTGGTGACCAGCTGACCCCAGGCAAGTGTTTGCCCCAGCTGGGAGCCCAGGGCAGAGGCTCCAGGTGCCCCACAGGGTGTAATTTTGAGTGTAATTTTGGGTGTAATTTTGCTCCTACCTGCCCAGCTAACCCCATTTCCACCCAGCTGCCATTGCTGGTTTAAGGAGTTTTAGGCCCTTGCTCTGCTCTCCTGCAGGAAAATCTGCTTTTCTCATTTTTTTAGATGTTTGAGTGGTCTGCTCCCAGCTTAGCTAACCTGGCACATCGGTGTGTTGGTGGCTGTGAGCACTGGCCCATCACCCTCCATCATCTTCCAGCCCAAAAAGCTGCAGACTCAGGCTTCTCACTGTGTCACGTGGATTTTCCAGGGCCCTGAGTGCCTCCAGCTGCAGAAAAACCTGCAGCACAAACCTGGGCAAAGCCCTCAGTGCTGTTGGTGCAGAGCTGCAGGCCTGGGGCAGCTGGAGCTGCTGCCTGTGCTGAGCCCAGCTGTGCTCAGTCCCCGCTCCCTCCCATCCCTCCAGAGCCTGGTGCAGGGAGGGCTCTGCTCCCCTCCTCCTGGGGAATGCTCCTTGTGGCTCCCGGAGGAATCTGCTCAGTGCTGGAGGAGCCCAAGGGGAAGCTGGCATCATCTGCAGTGCCAGGTGGGCACTGAGCCCCTCTCTGTGCCTGGGGCCTGTCAGAGCCTGTGCCTGCCTGAGTTGTGCTCAGACCTGCCCTGGAATGCTCCTGCTTCATCAAGGCCTGCCCAGGACATGGCCTTTGGGAATTCCATCCCTGGAGCAGCAGCCTGGGGCTCCTCCCCAGCTCTGCATTGCCAGGGGGCTCTTCCCTGACCAGCCCAGGCAGGATGAGGGAGTGGGGCTGCTGCTGGGCTCTGCATTCCTTCCTTCCCTTTTCCCTTTCCTTGTGTTTGACTCACTCCTGAGCAGGGGCTGGCGTGGTGGATGAGCCATCCCTGTGTGACCTGTTCCCAGAGGGGCTGCAGCTGCTTCTTTAGGCTGTGTGGAGCCATGGGGCTGGTGTCCCTATGCTGGCATTGGTGTCCCTTTGCTAGCATTGGTGTCACTTCTCCTGGTGTCACTGCCCTGGGGTTGGTGTCCCTACCCCAGGCTTGGTGTCCCTGCCCTGGGGTTGGTGTCCCTGTGCTGGTGTTGATGTCCCTGTGCTGGCATTGGTGACCTGCTCCCAGAGCAGCTGTAGCTGGTGCTTTAGGCTGTGTGGAGCCATGGGGCTGGTGTGCCTTCCCCTGTCATTGGTGTCCCTGCCCTGGCATTGGTGTCCCTTCCCTGTCATTGGTGTCCCTTCCCTGGCACTGGTGTCCCTGCCCTGGCATTGGTGTTCCTTCCCTGTCATTGGTATCCCTACCCTATCATTGGTGTCCCTGCCCTGGGGCTGGTGTTGCTTCCCTGTCATTGGTGTCCCTGTCCTGGCATTGCTGTCCCTTCCCCTGCCGTTGCTGTCCCTTTCCTGGCACTGGTGTCCCTTCCCCGGGGCTGGTGTCCCTTCCCCAGCATTGGTGTCCCTTCCCCAGTATTGGTGTCCCTTCCCCTGGGGTTGGTGTCCCTGCCTCGGGGTTGGTGTCCTTGCCCTGTCATTTGTGTCCCTGCCCCAGGATTGGTGTCCCTTCCTTGTCATTGATGTCCCTGCCCTGGTGTTGGTGTCCCTTCCTTGTCATTGATGTCCCTGCCCTGGTGTTGGTGTCCCTTCCTTGTCATTGATGTCCCTGCCCTGGTGTTGGTGTCCCTTCCCCTGGGGTTTGTGTCCCTGCCCTGGCATTGGTGTCCCTTTGGAGAACAGGCACTCCCAAGCCCCTGGGTGCTGTTTCTGTGTGTTCACCTGCCCTGGTGCCTCTCTCAGCCTGAAGTGGGAAGGATTCTCAGCAGAGGGTGTCTCTCCTGTGCCCCCCAGCATTCTCAGCAGAGGGTGTCTCTCCTGTGCCCCCAGGATCCACAGCAGAGGGTGTTTCTCCTGTGCCCCCCGTGCCCTGGAGGGGCTGCCAGGAGCAGCTGCCCCCATGGGACCTGTGCAGCAGCCCCTGGTGCTCTGCAGTCTCACAGAGTCAGCTCAGTTGGTTTCACTTTGGGCTCTCGTGGGTAGGGCAGGGATCAGCAGCACTGCCAGTGTCACCTTGTCCCCTGGGTTGTGTGTCAGGGCAGCTCAGGTCACTGGGTGCCCACTGGGTGCTTTATTGGGAGGCAGCTGGGGGACACAAACTGTGGATGCTGAGCAGATAAATCCAGCTGGGCTGGTCACATCCTGACTCCTGCTCTTGCTGTCCCAATCTGTTTTACAGCTCCTGAAATCTTCCCTCCTTCCCTCCTCCCACCTGTCCATCCTGTGCCAGAGAAAAGCCTCAGATCCCCAAAAAAAATAGTTTGGGATGGAGCTGCTTCCTGTGCTCCCATGCCAGCCCTATCCTGGTGCCTCAGAGCTCTTTTCTATGCCATCCTCTGCTTGCCTGTGACTGTGCCAGGCCTTGTCCCATCCCTGGGCACAGCCAGCAGCTGGCACACCAGTAGGGCTGGCTTTTCCCTGCTTTTCAGGCTGTTTCTGCCACTGAGTCCCACTGGAGTTACACCACCTCTGTTGCTGGCCTGTCAGTGCTGGGATGAGCCCTTTGGCAAGTGCCAGTCCATGCTGGAATTTTCTCCCCTGGGTTCCTGGTGTTCCAGAGGAGCACCAGCACCATGCCCAGGGCTCCCTGCCCCTCCACACAGCTCCTGCTCTGCCTGTTGGAGGAGCAGGGCTGGGCTCTGGCTGTGTGAGCAGCTGGGGCTGGTTCCTTTCAGCCTTGTTTGTGAGCACTTCTGGGAAGAGCATTTGGAGAGATGAACTTCCCACCTCAGCTGCTCCATCCTCAGGGAATCAGCCTGTGTTTATTTTCCATCTGTGCTTTCAGCAGCTCGCAGGGATCACCTGCAGCATCAGCCATCCAAAACCAGCCCTGGCAGGGGAAGCTGGGGCAGGAACACAAACCAGACAGAAAAGCACAGAATTCCCCTGGGCTGCCTTGTTTTCCACCCTGTGCTTCCCCTCTGGGCTAGGGGAGCTTCCTCCTGCCCAGCTGCCTCTCTGCAGGGAGATGTGCCTGTGCTGGGCTCTCAGGGGGCTGTGCCAGCAGGGGCTGGGTTCTCTGTTTGCCCTGGGCTGGTTCTCCATGCCCTGCCCTGCTCTGGCTCTGTGGCAGCCCAGCTGAATCCTTGATTGAAGGCTGGGGGCTCTCCTGGCCAGGCAGGCTGACCTTGCCTTGCTGCAGGGATGAATCAGCAGGAAATGCCAGCCTGGAGCAGGCTGGGAAGAGCCTCTGGGATGTGCCTGTGCCTGGCTGCAGCTCTGAGCTGGGCAGGGCAGGAGGATTTCTGCTGCTTTAGGTGAGCCTGGCCTGCCCTGACAGTGCTCAGTGCTTTGGGGAGCCTTTGGGGGAGCACCTGAAGTGGGAGTGCCCCAGAAATGCTCCAGCTGTGCCTCCTCCTCTGGTGCATCCCTGAACCCCAGGAGTCACCAAGGGACTTCCTCAGGAAACTCCTCTGGACTCCCTGCTGGCAAAGCACTGGGACCAGTCTGAGAGGGGAACTGGAGCTCCTGGTGCCCAGGGTGTGCTGAGCAGGGCTGCTGGGGCACTGGAGGTACAGCTCAGCTGGAGCTTGGAGGAGAATCTTGGGGAGCCTAGCCAGAGCCATCAGTGGGCAAAGGTGGTCCTCCCTGGAATGACCCATGTCCTCCTGGAATGACCCATGTCCTCCCTGGGATAACCCCTGTCTTCCTTGGTAATAACCTTGTCCTCCTGGAATAACCCATGTGCTCCTTGGGATAACCCATGTTCTCTCTGGAATAACCCATATCCCCATGGGAATAACCCATGTTCTCCTGGAATAACCCATGTGCCCCTGGAATAACCCATGTCCTCCTTGGGAATAACCCATGTTCTCCTGGAATAATCCATGTTCTCCATGGGAATAACCCATGTTCTCCTGGAATAACCCATGTCCTCCTTGGGAATAACCCATGTTCTCCTGGAATAATCCATGTTCTCCATGGGAATAACCCATGTTCTCCTGGAATAATCCATGTTCTCCATGGGAATAACCCATGTTCTCCTGGAATAACCCATGTTCTCCTGGAATAACCCATATCCTCATGGGAATAACACATGTCCTCTCTGGAATAACCCATGTCCTCCTGGAATAAACCATGTGCTCATGGAATAACCCATGTGCTCCTTGGGAATAACCCATGTTCTCCTGGAATAATCCATGTTCTCCATGGGAATAACCCATGTCCTCTCTGGAATAACCCATGTTCTCCTGGAATAACCCATGTGCTCCTTGGGATAACCCATGTGCTCCTGGAATAACCCATATCCTCATGGGAATAACTCATCTCCTTCTTGGGAATAGCTCATGTTCTCCTGGACTAACCCATGTCCTCTCTGGAATAACCCACGTTCTCCTGGAATAACCCATGTGCTCATGGAATAACCCATATCCTCCCTGGGAATAACCTGCTTATGCCATTGGTGCTGGCTGTGTCCTGCTCATGCCATCCCAGAGATCCTGGCTGTGTCCTGCTCATGCCATGTCCTGCTCATGCCATGTCCTGCTCATGGCCAGCCCAGCACTCCCAAACCCTGAGAGGTTTCTCACTGGTGGGGAGAGAGCAGTGCCCAAGCATTCCCCTGTAGCTCCATGAATGTTTATGGGCCAGGGGTGTCCCCGTGCCCCCCTGGACTGTCCCCTGCTGCCCAGGGGAGGATGAAGCACAGATAAGAAGGGAAGGTGTTTTCCCTGAGCAAATCACCCCATCCTCATCCTCTGTGGGGTCTCTTTCCCCCATAACCACATTCCTGTGCTCCTGTTGCCCCTGGCTCGGGCAGGGATGCTGCAGGACAAGGGCAGCTGTGGGTTTGGGAGCTCTGTGTCTGCTCCTGGCAACAGGAGATGTAAAACCAGAGCTGGGTTTGTCTCCCCAGGCTGTCCCTGGCTCTGCTCCTCTCCTCACAGGGGGAGCAGGAGGAGCAGAGCCATTCAGGGCTGTCTGGCAGGGCTGGGCTGTGCCATTACCCACCCTGACCAAGGTGAGTGTGCACAGCCCCACCGTGGGGGCTGGGGAGCCTCTGCCACATGGGGCTGCTCCTGATCCAGGCACAGCCCAGGAATGGGGGCTCAGAGCCCCCCAACTCCCCAGAGCCTCCTCAGAGCCTCCCCAGGGGCTGCAGCAGCTTCCCCTTGCCAGGCTCTCCTGGCTGGGTTTGCTCTGCTTCCTCCCCCTCAGCCTCCCTGGGCTGCTCTCCAGGCCCTGCCCTCATGGAACACAGCTCTGGGGTCCCTCCCTCTGGGGATGCACCCCAGCAGTGCTGCCTCTGTGCAGGGTCACAGGGACAATGCACATTTGGCAGCAAAGAGAATGTCCCAGCTTGTGGCTTGTGCCTTCCAAATGGCTGCGGCTGCTCTGCCTGGGGGTGGCACCCTGCAGGTGTCCCATGGATGTGACACCCTGCAGGTGTCCCTGGGCTCTCCATGTGTCACCCTGGACGTGTCCCTGGGTGCTCCATGCCCTGGAGGTGTCACCCTGGAGGTGTCCCCACACCCTGGAGGTGTCCCTGCATGTGTCACCTTAGATGTGTCACCATGGAGGTGTCCCTGGGCTCTCCATTCCCTGGAGGTGTCCCTGGGTTCTCCATTCCCCAGAGATGTCCCATGGAGGTGTCACCCTGGAGGTGTCCCTGGGCCCTCCATGCCCTGGAGGTGTCGCCCTGGAGCTGTCCCCATTCCCTGCAGGTGTCCCATAGATGTGTCACCCTGGAGGAGTCTCTGAGCTCTCCATGTGTCACCCTGGACGTGTCCCTGGGTGCTCCATGCCCTGGAGGTGTCACCCTGGAGGTGTCCCCATTCCCTGGGGATGGCCCATGGATATGACACCCTGGAGGTGTCCCTGGGCTCTCCATTCCCTGGAGGTGTCACCCTGGAGGTGTCTCTGAGCTCTCCATTCCCTAGATGTGTCACCTTGGATGTGTCACCCTGGAGGTGTCCTCCCTGGGCTCTCCATGTGTCACCCTGGAGGTGTCTCTGAGCTCTCCATTCCCTGCAGGTGTCACCCTGCAGGTGTCACCCTGGAGATGTCCCATGGATGTGTCACCCTGGAGGTGTCCCCAGTGTCTCGGTGTGTCAGCAGGACATCCCCTGGCAGGGCAGGGGCCAGGAGCTGGGGGAAAAGGAGCAAAAGGAGCAGCTCCCCGTGGAGCAGCGGATGGTGATCAGGAGGTTCCCTCCTCTGGAAGCACATCCCAGCTGTGGGGAGCAGGGAAGGAGCACAGACTGGGACACATCTGGAAGCACATCCCAGCTGTGGGGAGCAGGGAAGCAGCACAGACTGGGACACATCTGGAAGCACATCCCAGCTGTGGGGAGCAGGGAAGGAGCACAGACTGGGACACATCTGGAAGCACATCCCAGCTGTGGGGAGCAGGGAAGGAGCACAGACTGGGACACATCTGGAAGCACATCCCAGCTTTGGGGAGCAGGGAAGCAGCACAGACCGGGACACATCCCACCTGCAGCAATGCTGCTCCTGCTCCCCACCAGCTCTGGCTCTGGACAGGGTTTCACTGCATTTTAACTGAAATTTTGTGACCTGCAAAGGCTCTGTGGGGCTGGGACCCCTCCAGACCTTGGGAGGGCCCCCCAGAGCAGGTGGCTGGGGGTGAGTGGCTTGTCCTGGGTGTGCTGTGCAGCGAGGGGCTGGTCCCAGCTGTGGCCTCCCAGCCCCCCAGGCAGCAGATCCTGGTGGATCCCTGGGGCTGGATGTGCTTGGCACAGCTCCCTCCCTCCCCTGCTCCAGAGCTGGCTGATGTAACCCAGTTCTGCTCCTTCAGACCTGGAAAAGGGAGCTCATGGTTGTTTCCCAGGTGTGTTGTGTTGCCTATTCCCATAAAAAAACATCGTATTCCTGTCCAAGATGTGACCTTGGGTGGCCCCAGCCCAGAAACCCCTCCCAGCTTCCCCCCAGGGCAGCTCCTATAAGGAATTTGGGAAACCCGGGGCTGTGGGAGGGGGTTCCTGGTGGAAAGGTGCTGTGGGAGTTTGTGAGTTGCTGCCTGGGACTTGCTCCCTCCCTGATCCCACTGTCCTGCTGCTTCCCAGCAGTTTGCACCTCCTGTTTCCTCTGGGGCTGATTCACAAAAATCCCAAGCACTGGACATGGAGCAGCTGGATCCTCCCAAACCCTCATCCTGTGCCACAAACTGAGAGCTCAGCCTAAAAATAGCCCTGTGCCTGTTAGAGGTGTAGCCCCGACTGCTGATGAGGTCTTGGGAACCAGAAATAGCTCCAGAGTGCCAGCAGGAGCAGAGGATTTGCCTTGAACAGCTGCTTTTTGGAGCAGCTCAGGCTCAGCCCCCAAATCCCCTTGGATGCTCACGGGGCTGGGCGTGCTGGGGGCACATCCAGGCTGTTCCAGGGGAGCTCCTGCCTTTCCCTGTGTTAATCCCCTCAGGTCCTCCCTGTTTTTTTCCATGGGATGATGTAAGGCACACAAACTCCTTTCAGGAGCTCTTTGTCTTTCCTGAGCAGTGACTCAGCCCCCCAGGCTGTCCCTGCCCAGCTGCTGCAGCCCTTCCCTCCTGAGCTGCTTCCAGCTCTTCCTTTAAATGGAAAATGCACTGGGGATGTTCCAGGCAGCCTTTTCCCCTCCAATCCCTTGGGAAGTGTTCTCCTGATGCACCTGCTGCTGCTCCCATCCCATCCCATCATCCCATCCCATCCCATCCCATCCCATCCTATCCCATTATCCCATCCCAATCCATTCCAATCCCAATCCCATCCCATTATCCCATCCCATTATCCCAATCCCATCCCATTATCCCATCCCATTATCCCAATCCCATCCCATCCCATCCCAGGGGCTCAGCCTCTTCTGGGCTGCCTTTTTCCATGGATATATTTTTTTTCCCCTGCCTGGCTGTTTTCAAGCTGGCAACCTGAGCACTGAAAGTTTTGCAGTGATTGGGGCGGGATAAGTCAATGGTGGGAATGGGAGTGGATTCACTGGGATTGAGTTCTGTGTCTGTACCCAGCAAAGTCCCAGGCTCTGTCCCTCCTGTCCTTGTGTGCTGAGGGACCTGGGTGCTGCCAGCTGTGCCCCTGGGATATTTACCAGGGAATGAGGGCATTTTGTGCCCCCTTCATGGCATCCCAGACTTGTTTGGGTTGGAAGGGACCTTAAAAAGCATCCTGTCCCATGGGCAGGGACACCTCCCCCTGTCCCAGTTCCTCCAAGCCCTGTCCAGCCTGGCCTGGAGCACTTCCAGGCTGAGCTGTGCCATTCCCAGGCTTCCCAGCTCCTCCCTTCATCCAGCCTGTGATAACTGCCCTGGCAGAAATTCAGCAACTCCTGGAGTTGTTTTTTCCTGAAAAAACAGCTCCAGTTTTTTCTTCACCCTGGTGATTCCAGCATGGTCACACCTGCCCCCATCCCATCCCATCCCATCCCATCCCATCCCATCCCATCCCATCCCATCCCATCCCATCCCATCCCATCCCATCCCATCCCATCCCATTTTCCTTCCCTATTTTTCTCCTTCTCAGTGACTTCACCCTCCAGGTGGATCCAAGACACCCTGGGATTTTTATTTTCTGGGAAATTGTTAATGCATGTCAGAAGTGTCTTCACCTGCCATTCTCCCAGAAGCACAACATTGGAGAAACAGGATCTGTCCTGAGCTGCAGCTTTCCTTGGGCCTTGTTAAGGGGAATTTTAATCAGAAATTCATTTAATACTTGGATCTGGGTGGGATCAGGGCTGTGGCTGTGCTGGGTTCCTGCTCATCCTGCTGCACCCCTGGGAGTGGTGCTGGACTGGCAGAGATGGGGCATCCCATGGGGATGAAGTGATGTTTGGGGAGGAACAGATTTTTGGGAAGGAACAGTTCCCTGGAGGCCTGTGTTTGGTGCTGCCCCATTGGAATGTGGGAGTGGAGAGCCAGGGGGTGGCTCTGGGTGTGTCTCTGCTTTGGTGTCCCCTGTCCCACCGTTCCTCCCCTCTGGAAGGAGTCCACACCACTCTGCCATCCCATTCTAGGGCTGCTCCATGCCCTGCCAACTCCCAGCCATTCCTGAGGACCACCAGCACCTAAAGGGAGGCTGGGGGTGGTTTTGCCTTGTGCAGGGAATGGTTTGGAGCCTTTTCCAGTGTTCCCCATTTCCACAGGCAGCTTTAGAGCAAAGTCTGTGTCAGGGGTTTTGTGACGGTGTTCACAGGGTCTTAGGATGAGGGAAGAGATGAGGATCTGTCTCCATGTTTCAGAAGGCTTGATTTATTATTTTATGATATATATTACATTAAAACTATACTAAAAGAATAGAAGAAAAGATTTCATCAGAAGGCTGGCTAACAATAGAATAGGAAAGAATGATAACAAAGGTTTGTGATTGGCCATTAATTAGAAACAACCACATGAGACCAATCACAGATGCACCTGTTGCATTCCACAGCAGCAGATAATCATTGTTTGATTATCTGATAAACATTTTGTTCTTGAGGCCTCTCAGCTTCTCGCGAGGCAAAATCTTAAGGAAAGAATTTTTCATAAAAGATGTCTGTGTCAGGGGTTTTGTGTGGGGTGGGACAGTGGGAAGCATTCCCAGGAATCCTCAGGAATCAGTGGGAGCTTTGTGCTGGGCATGGCCAATAGCTCCTTCTGGAGCCTGCTGTGGGAATGTGGGAATTGCCCCCAGATTAGCAGCCTGGGAAGGGTGGGCTTGTGTTGGGTGGGGCTGGAGCTGCTCAGCAGCTGCTGCTGCCCCAGAGAACTCCTGGGATGCATCACCCTTTAAAGCATTGATCCAAGGACACTTCCAGGCAGCTCTGAGCATCTTTGCTGCTGTGAGACACAGCAGGTCTGGCAGGAAGCTGATTTAATGGATGCTCTTGAGCTCCTTTGCCACTCTGGGTCAGTCTCTGCTGAGAGGATCCCTGAGTCACTGGCTCTGGGACATTCCAATCACGAGCACAAAACGCTGGTGGCTTTGTCTCCTTCCAAACACAGCTCCCAGCTTTGCCTGCAGAGTCACAGAGCTGCCTGGAGGGCTCAGTGAGCTGCTGGTTCCCAGGCTGTTCAGTGGAAGGGCAGGGTTTGGGGTGAGGGCAGGGATGGACATGGGGCTGCAGGTGCACCATGGAGGGCTCAGGTCCTGTGTGCCACCTCCCAAATGTACCAGGGAGGGCTCAGGTCCTGTGTGCCATGTGCCAGGTGCAGCAGGGAGGGCTCAGGTCATGTGTGCCACAACCCAGGTGCACCATGGAGGGCTCAGGTCCTGTGTGCCACCTCCCAGGTGCACCATGGAGGGCTCAGATCCCATTTGTCACCTCCCAGGTGCACCATGGAGGGGTCAGGTCATTTGTGCCACCTCCCAGGTGCACCAGGGAGGGCTTAGGTACTGTGTGCCACCTCCCTAATGTACCAGGGAGGGGTCAGGTCCTGTGTGCCATGTGCCAGGTGCACCAGGGAAGGCTCAGGTCCTGTGTGCCATGTGCCAGGTGCACCATGGAGGGCTCAGGTCCCGTGTGCCACCTCCCAAATATACCAGGGAGGGCTCAGGTCCTGTGTGCCACCTCTGTGTGGGGTGTTTGTGTCTCTGACTGGGGTTTAGGTGCTATCTGGGACACTTGGGTTAGAATTCCAGCATCACTGAGGTTGGGAACGCCCTCCTGGGTCATTGAGTCCAATGCCCAAAGCGCTGAGTGCCACATCCAGGCATTCCTTGGACACCTCCAGGGATGGGGACTCCAAACCTCATGCGTATTTCCAACGTTTTCCAAACTTTTCCCTGGAGAAACTCGTGCTGGATGTCCCTGGTGTGTGATGGTGTTTGCAGGGGTCTTAAGATGAGGGAAGGAGATGAGAATGTTGACTCCATGTTTCAGAAGGCATGATTTATTATTTTATGATATATATTACATTAAAACTATACTAAAAGAATAGAAGAAAGGATTTCATCAGAAGGCTGGCTAAGAATAGAATGGGAAAGAATGATAACAAAGGTTTGTGGCTCGGACAGAGAGTCCAAGCCAGCTGGGCTGTGATTGGCCATTAATTAGAAACGGCCACGAGACCAATCAAAGATTTACCTGTTGCATTCCACAGCAGCAGATAACCATTGTTTACATTTTGTTCCTGAGGCCTCTCAGCTTCTCAGGAGAAAAAATCCTAAGGAAAGGATTTTTCAGAAAGTATCATGGCTACACTGGTGCTTTCTCTCCTCAAAGTTCTGCTGGCTTGTGGCTCTGAGAGGTGACAGAGGCCCTTCCCTTGTGTGTCCCTGTGGCTGCAGGTGGTACAAGCTGCACTCCAAGGCTGGGAAGAAGGAGAAGGAGCGTGGTGAGATCCTGGTGAGCCTGCAGTTCACCAGGCACAGCCTGACCGCCAGCATGTTCGATCTGTCCATGAAGGACAAGGCGCGCTCGCCCTTCGGCAAGCTCAAGGACAAGGTGACGGGCAAGAAGAAATACGACCTGGAGTCGGCCTCTGCTATCATCCCCAGCAGCATGGCAGCCCTGGACATGGAGGATGACCTGGAGCTGGGGGGCAAGAAGTCCAAGCTGAAGGGTTTCTTCCTGAAGAACAAGCTGCGGCGGTCGTCGCTGACGCAGTCCAGCACGTCCCTGGGCTCGGACAGCACCATCTCCTCTGCCAGCCTGAGCCTGGCAGCGCCCATGCCCGAGGTGCCCAGGTCCCCCAGCAGGCAGGGCAGCCTGTCCAGCGAGCGCTCTGGTAAGAGGATCAGGGATAATCCCCCCTGCTCCCCTTCCTTTCCCTGCAAGGGGCTGCTGAGAGTTCCTTGCAGCTCTGTTAACTGATTGCTGACCCAGCACAGAGCCAGGGAGTGGGGAATTGGTGATTCCAGTTCCAGGAATGTGGAATGTGGAACCAGCAATGTGGAATTGGTCAGGTTGGGAAAGCCCTCCAGGATCATGGAGTCCAACTGTTCTGTCAGCACTGCCAAGGCCACCACTCACTGTGTCCCCAAGTGCCACAGCCACAGGGCTGTGAAATCCCTGCAGGGGTGGGGACTGCATCCCTGCCCTTTCCATGAGGAATGTCCCCAATGCCTACCCTGAGGCTCCTCTGAGGCCGTTCCCTCTGCTCCTGTCCCTGTTCCCTGGAGCAGAGCCCGGCCCCCCGGCTGTGCCCTCCTGGCAGGAGCTGTGCAGAGCCACAAGGGCCCCCTGAGTCTCCTTTGCTCCAGGATGTCACTAAGAGGTGACAAATCCCCCAAGACCTGTGTGCTGGCGCTGAGGTGTTTGCCAGAATGGGAGGAACGTCCCAGATTTTGCTTTTCCATCCTGCACCACGAGCTCCCAGGATTTGGGGGTTCCTCAGGGCCGTTCCTTTCAGCCCCTCGGGGCAGTCCCTGCCAGGAGGGCCCGGCTGGGCTGGGCTGAGATGAGCTAGGCTGGGCTGGGCTGGGCTGGGCTGGGCTGAGATGAGCTAGGCTGGGCTGGGCTGGGCTGAACCTGGCTGGGCTGGGCCTGGCTGGGCTGGGCTGGGCTGGGCTGGGCCTGGCTGCTGGCCCTGCCCTGGGTCGCTGCTCTCTCGCTCTCTAATGAGCCGCCTCTGCTCGAAGGCAAAGCCCAAGCAGGGCCGGCTCCAGTGATTAAAACAATCTGAGCTCTTGGCACTCCCAGGGCAGTCATTTACAAACAAAAAAGGCCCTTGTAGGGAATTAATTCTCCCTTGGAAACAAATACATCATTCAGTGGCTCAGTTGGCTGAGACAGCACATTGCCAGGTCGGGTGGGAGTCCCCGGGGAGGCCCTGTGGCTTCTGCTGGTGACATTCCTGTGCTGGTTCCATCCTCCTTGGGCTGAGCCTTCCAGCTACTGGGAGCTTCCCTTCCCATGGCAGGGACTGGAACTGGGTGGTCTTTAAGGTCACTTCCAGCCCAAACCATTCCACAATTCTGTGAAGGAAGCAGCATCTCCAGCTGGGAGGGGCAGGCAGCTGTCAGTTGTTTTCCTTGGGTTCTCCATGCAAAAATTGGCAGTAGCCATGAGATCATAGAATCACAGATTTGTTAAGGTTGGAAAAGATGTTTAAGATGATCAAGTCCAACCAAGGCAGTGGGAGGGAGAGGCAGGCACTGCACCCTCCTGGCTCATCACACCAAGCAGTGGCCTGGAGCCCATGGCCCCATCATCTCTTGTTCAGTACAAACTCATACATCAAATGGAAGCTTAAAAACCCTTTAAGGAGCTTCTGAGGAGTTCCTTGCATTTATTACCAAGCTCAGATCCTGTCAGACAATGGGGTTGTCATCTTGCAGAGACTCCTCTGGGGTCCTCCCTTGCAGTTTTGTGTCCCCAGTGTGGCCACACACCAGTGAAGTGTGTTTGCATTTCCAAGGGTTCAATCACAATCCCGTGGCAGGGAGAAGGTTGGGGTGGTTCCCAGCTCTCTTTGGCATGTCCAGGTAGAAGACAAGGATCATCTTGTTAAAAGTGCACATTATGTGGTTCTACACAGATATTTACAATATGTATTTTGATGTATTGATTAGTAGTGCTGTATTAACATTTTAATAATATAATAAATGTAGTCTTGTAATTTCAGGGTAACTTTTGTAGTTAAAATAAGAACTATGTCAGTGGGATTTTTTTAAGAAAGGAATGAGGCACTCACACCAGATAGCAGCCCCAGGACACCTGAATCTTTCAGAGAAAAAGAATTTATTGCCCCATTATCAGAAGAAACGAACTTCTTCTTGCCTTGAAGGCGCTGTTAGGATTAGAAGGAAGAAGTTGAGGATGACCAGACAGAATGCTGTGTTTGATTGGAATTTATGCATCATGTATGAAATGTATGAATTTGCAACAGGCTGTTGTTTTTAAGGGTTAATCCTCTGTTAACGTGGGTCCTTTCTTGGGCTCCTGCTGCCCAGAAAAAGGTACCCAGACACCCATAACTCTTTGTCTTTATTGTCTCATATTGTCCTAATTCAATTTGTCCAAATTATTATTACTCTAATTGTAATAATATTACTATTATTATTACTATTTTATTGATATTTTTATTATTATTACTATTATTTGTATTACTATTTTAAATAATTTTATAATTATTTGTATATATTTATATATAATTATATCTATTATATAATTATATATTATACATACATAATATTTGTATATAATTTTAGTTTTAGAATTATTTTTAATAATTATTTGTATCACTGTTTTTAGTTTTTAGAATTTTTAGTACATTTTTTATTATATCAATATTTGTATTACTATTTTAAATAATTTTTAGAATTATTTGTATATAATTATTTCAGTTTTATAATTATTGTTTAAAAATTATTGGTATTACTATTTTATAATTTTTAGTAATTTTTAAAAATTATTATTACTATTTTAAATAATTTTATAATTTTCATATCATTAAATATAATATATAAGTATATATGTTATATATACATAATTATTTTTATATAATTATTTTATTTTTAGAATTATTTTTATAATTATTTGTATTACTATTTTAATTTTTTAATATTTTAGTAAATTTTAAAATTATTGTTATTATTTGTATTACTATTTTTATAATTTTAATAATTATTTGTATATAATGATATATATTATATATAATTGTATCTATATAATTATTTGTAAATAATTATTTTAATTTTATAATTATTTTTAATAATTATTTGTATCTCTATTTTTAGTTTCTATAATTTTTAGTAATTTTTATTATAAATATTTGTACTACTATTTTTATAATTTTAATAATTATTTGTATATAATGATATAGAATATATATTATATATAATTCTATATATTATATATAATTCTATATATTATATATGATATATATAATATATATTATATATTATATATAGTTATTTGTATATAATTTTATTTTTATAATTATTTCTAATAATTATTGGTGTTGCTATTTTTATAGATTAAAGATTTTTTATAGATTAAATAATTTTAAAGATTATTTTTTAAATAATCTTTAGTAAATATTATTATTAGTATTAGTATTAGTATTACTATTACTATTTTTATAACCATTTTATTACTACTAAACTTTTAACATTTTAAAACCAAGCGATTGGCGTTTTTCACACTCCGTTGTGTTGTGTTGTTTGCTCCCCGCAGTGAAGGAGCCGCCGGCCTCGCCCAAGCTGAGCCACAAGCGAGCGTTCAGCGATGATGTGTCCCAGTGCGGCCCCGCAGAGGTCCCGCAGAGCCCCCAGGCCCGGAGGGACCCCGGCTCCCGCTCGTCCCTCTGCATCAACGGCAGCCACGTGTACGGGGAGGAGGTGGCAGTGCCCAGGAACCCGCCCGCCTCCGCGCCCCTGCCCGTGCCCCGCAGGCAGGACGAGCCCCTGGGCTTCACCCCCCTGCACGCCGAGCCCCACTGGGGGCTGGGCAGCCTGGAGAGGGCCCAGCAGAGGGACGAGCCCCGCTTCATCCCGTCCCCTCCCAGCCTGGCTCTGCAGGAAGAGCTCAAGGTGTCCACCAAGGCCGTGACCCTCAGCAACCACCTGGGCAGGGCCAGGATGGAGGAGAGCGCCCGCCTGGAGGGCAAACCCAGCCAGGGTGCGGCTGCTCCGGGCTTCCCCACTGAGCCAGCCAAGGACAGAGTGCCCGAGGACACCAGGAAGGAGGACAAGAAAGCCAAGGGAGGCTTCTTCCACCACGGGGGCAAAGGCCAGGGGGACAGAGGGACCCCCGTCCACACCTCGGCCGCGGGGGATGAGAGGAGTAAGAGCAGCGGCTGGTTTGGCTCCAAGGAGCCCAAAGAGTCCCCTCAGAAACCCAGGTCAGTGCCAGGGGGTGTGGAGGTCCAGGCTGGTGATTCCTGCCCCAAATTCCTGTCTCCAGCAGCTCCTGGGTGCTCCTGAGAGCGCTCAGGCAAGGGCAGAGCAGGGAAATGCTTCCTTGCTCTTAAATGTCTCAAAGGGAAGGGGATTTTCCTGGATCCTCTCCTGGTTTCTGCCAGAAACCACCTCTGCTGGATGTGGGATGTGTTTTACTCTCAAGGAAGGGGAGGGATCCCCTCCATGGAGAGGGGAGGCTCAGTGTGGTCACACCAAGTGGTTTTGTGGCCTCAAAATACAGATTCATTATCCTTTAATGAACTAAAAAAGCTTCCCTGGCAGTCAGGCTAGGATGTGGGGTAGTGGGATTTGTAATCACATTCCTTTTATGAACCCCACACCCCCTATAGGCTCTGGCCAGGGTGCAGCACTTTGGGTATATGAGATATCATTAATATTCCCAATGTAACTAGTCCCAACCCTGCTCCTTCTTCTTCCCATCCCACCCAGCCTTCCCTTCTCCCAGTTATGAATCTCTAACTGTTCTTGCTTTGTGTGGTGATTCATCCCTCCCAGTCCTCATGGTTTGTGGTGTTTGTGCTGTTCCTGTGAGGAATTCATCACCCGTGTCCCCCCTGGAGCTGAGCTGGCAGTCCAGAGGTCGAGGGTGGTGTCAGTAAAGGGCAGGAAATGGGGTTAAAATCAGCCAGAGAAAAACAAGCAGCACTCAGAGCAGAGCTGCTTCAGTCTGCAGGCTTGTTTATTGGAGGGATTTTCTAATCTGGGCTGACTTTAACCTCATTTATTAAGCAGAAGGATTTTGGTTCAGTCTGAGCCTCATTTAATGAAGAGGGCACTCCTGGTTTATTCCACATAACCTGGCTCCCACAGGATTAAACTTGTGAGGGGATGAGCACATCCCTCAGCCTGGCTCCAGCCCCAAAATTCCTCCTTTCCCATGCTCGTGGTGGCCTTGAGGCTGCACAGGCAGAGATGGGACACTGGGACAGGCAAGAGCTGCTCCCTGAGGCAGGAATATCAGCAATATCCCATCCCACTGGAGCTCAGTCCCACAAAGTCCAGCAGTGGGAAGAATGTGAGACAGGTGTGAGGTCTGAGGGCTGCTGTGCTGCACCTCTGGCATTCCCTGTGCCTGGCAGTGCCCAAGGATGGGGCTTGGAGCACCCTGGGCTGGTGGAAGGTCCCTGTCCATGGCAGGGCTGGAATGGGATGGGCTGTAAGGTCCCTTCCAACCCTCACCGGGCTGTGATTCTGGGATTTCCTGGAGACTCAAAGCCCTGGAGTGGTTTGGGGTCACATCCCAGGGCAGGGTTTGTGCATGAGCCTGAAGAACTCTGGTCTCTACACCCTGTCCTTGAGGAAGGACAGGGCATTCCCACTCAAGATTGTTCTTTTGATTTTTCTTTCTAATTTTGGGATAAGAAACCTGCTGGTTAAGGCCTAGAGTAAAAAATCAAGGTTTAAAAATCCTGCTGTATCCAGGCAGTGCCTCCACAAGTGCCTGAGGCAGCCAGGGAAGCATCAGTGGGATGGGATGGGATGGGATGGAATGGGATGGGATGGGATGGGATGGGATGGGATGGGATGGGATGGGATGGGATGGGACGGAGCTGCCCTCGGCATCTCTCTCTGGGGCCTTTTCCTTGGGAAATGGGTGAGAAACCAGCAGGTTTTCCCCTCTTGGCAGTCTGGGAAGGAGGCAGGCGGGGCCACGATGCTCTGATTTCAAGGCAGGGATGTCAGGTCCAGCTCCTTGTCCATCCAGCCTAGTGAATAATCACCAGGGGCGCCCCTAAACACTGCAGCTTCCTGACAGCTCCCTGCACTCATCCCCAGCTCTGCTCCTTTCCCAGAGAGTTCTACTCCATGGCTTTGTTTAAATCCCCTTCAGTGCTCACAGTTTAAGCTCAGGCTCAGCCAAAGCTGAGCTTTGCTCAGAGCTGCCTTGCCAAGGACTTTGTCCCTGAGGAGAGGCTTGGGTGAGCTGTGGCAGCAGCTCCTCTGGCTGGGTTTTCTCTCCCAAAACCAGGAATGGATCCCAAGCAGCACAAATGGCAGGGAAGGAATTCACATAACCCCTTTGGGGTGTTTAGGAACATCTGAGTGGGCTTTAGGTGCAGTTTGCAATTGAGAATGGGAAATAATGAGCTTGAACTGGAGCAGGGGGGATTGAGAGGAGGAGCTGGGAGGAATGGCTCCTGGAGGATGGGGAAATGCTGGGGATGCCTGGCTGGGAAGGGATTCTCCCTCCCAGTGTCCAGGGATTGGGCTGAGCTGAGAACCAGGGATTGGGACAGCTGAGAACCTCTGGGGAGCATTGCAGGGATCATTTGGTGACTGAGGCTGATTTGCTGCAGAAGGGCCCTGTCCATCCTCACAGGGACAGGGTTGGTCTCTGCCCTGCTCTTCCCAGTGCTCCAGTTGTCCTGGCCATTCATTAGGACATCATTACTTGTTTTAATTACACACAGCTGACTTCTCTGATTTCATTTTGCTTCCTTACACTGAACGATCTCATGGCCCAGGCTGGTGGCTCAGGTCAAAGCTGTGGAAGAGCTTTTAGGTTTTGGTGGCTTCCAAGTGCCAGAGGGCATTTCAGATGGGACCTTGGCATGGAATTCCTGGCTGGGAGGGTGGGCAGGGGCTGGGCTGGAATTCCCAGATTTGCTGTGGCTGCCCCTGGATCCCTGGCAGTGTCCAAGGCCAGGCTGGACACTGGGGCTGGAGCAGCCTGGGACAGTGGGAGGTGTCCCTGCCATGGCAAGGGTGGGATGGGGTGGGATTTGAGGTCCCTTCCAGCCCAAACCATTCCAGATTCTGTGATCTCTGGAGTTCTCTGATGTCCATCTGTGGCTGTTCAGTAGCAGTGTCACTCCTAGAGCTGGACTAACCCTTGCTCTGGAGAGAAGCAGCCTCTGAACTGAGCAGTTTAAAGTCTTGACTTATTTGCAGAAAGGATTTTTCCCCTCCTTCTCTCCTGACTCTGGAAACTTCTGCCAGCAGCACCCTCTCACCTGTTTGGCCGCCTTGGATAGGCCAAGCGTAACCCAGGGCTGAAGGTGGTGAGAAAGCATCAAAATCAGTCATTTGCAAGCCCAGAAGCCTCAGCCTGTAATTAGTTAAAAGGTCTGTAATTAGAGGGATGGTTTGAGATTGCCTGCAGCAAAGCCCAGCCTGGCACAGCTCATCTTTACCCACTTGCTCTGCCAAACACACCCTTCCCAAAATAAGGAGCTACTGCTTTGGGCTGGGTTTAACTGAAGCTTTATAAAGAGGGTTTTGTTGTGTGCTGGAGGGGGTTTGCTGAGCCCTCAGTGTGGGAGCTGGCTCTGCAAACCTGCCTGTGCTCTCCCTGGGGACAGAACTGGGCATTTCTGCCTTCAGCCCTTATTTACACCCTGTTTTCCCTGATCCTCCTCAGGGAAGCTCTGCTCATCATCCCTGGCTTTGCTAATCCCTGGAGCTCCAGGCTTTGATCCTGGAGGGGATGGAGCAGTAGGAAGATGCTGTTTGCTCTTTGGAGGCTGAATAAAAGCCTGGTTGGGGGTTGTTGCTTTGAATGTCAGTGGTTAAGGGCTGTGTGTAAGGAAGAAGCTCAGCAGGTTTATTTGAGGCAAAGCCTGGGGCTGAAACAATCCTTTACATGTTTCCAGGGTTTCCTCCAATGTTATCAGAGCTCTGCAGCTCCTGCTTCCTGTGGAGAATCCTGATGATAAAATGGGGCTGTATCTTAGGCCTGGCAGCAGGAGAAAGAGGAAATTGTGGCCTGTCCTATAAAAACAGGGGCATTTTCAGAATCAAGCCCCTTCCCAGAGCCCATACCCTTGGATCCAGCAGTGAGGCCAAACATTGACTCAGTTCCTCCCTGTTCCTCATGTCCTAAAAATTGCCTTTCCTAAGGGCTGGGAATGGGAGCAGGGCTTGGGGTGGCTGGAGCAGAGTCCTTGGCCAGGCTGGCAGTGCTGAGATGGAGCGTGGAGCCTGTGACAGCCCCTCCAAAGCCAGCAGCACCCCCAGAGCAGAGCCTGGGAGGCTGCAGAGGTTGAGGAAGAGGGAATGAAGGCCATGATGTGAAAGCAGAGTGTTGTGGCTAACAGGGATGAATCCATGGGAGCCATCAGGTCACAGCTGTGGCACAGGAATTGTGCAGCTCTGCCCCTGCCTTGGAGCAGCCCCAGGGATGGAGTGGGGTCAGTGTGAGGATGGAAAATGGCTCTTGGTGCTGCTGAGCCTGCCCTTCCCAGGGATAGACAGGAGGCAGGATGGGGAGCTGGACCCAGAGCTGGCACCAGCTCAGCCCTGATGTGCTTTGGAACCATCCAGGAAAAGCACAGCCCCACTCCCACTCCTAAAAGTGGGAATTGGGGGTTGATGTTGGCATCTCTCTGGGTTTCTACTGCCCAGATTTCTCCTGTTTTTTAAAATTCCTGTGGTTTTGAGGGCAAATGTCTGTAAAGGAAGATCTGTCCATTTGAATGGGGATGATGGACAGGTGAGGCCCAAGGGAAGAGCAAAGTGGTTATTGCACAGACAATTATTATAGATTATTTATGGATTATTATAGGTGATTTATTATAGAAAAACCAAATCCTTCCACCTCTGGATTTCCTATTTAAAACACATTCCCTGACTCCTTCCCTCTGGTGCTCCCGCCCTGTACAAAAATGTCCTGGGCTGTTGTTGCCATCTCTTCAGCACAATTCCTGCTCCTGCTGGTGGGAGGAGGATCCTGATCCCTGCCAGGTCTGGAGCTGCTGCAGGATGCTCCAGCCCCTCCATGCTGTGCTTTTCCACCCAGGGGAGCCCTGTCTGCGGAAAAATGGGGCCAAAAGCAGTTCAGGAGTGGCACCCGCGGGTCCAGCCCTCCTGGAGGGATTCCCTGGGGCTGCAGCACAGCTCTGCCCTCAGCACAGCAGGGCTGGGTCCCTCCCTGCCCTTCCCATGTGCTTCTTTCTGCTGCTGGTGCAGAGCCCTGCCCAGCCTGAGAGCAGCCTGGGATCCGGAGGGAGAAATTTCCCTGCACTGAACAAGCCGTTTCCAATAGACTTTTTCCATCAGGGGGTTGCTCAGCAATATTTTATTTCCCTTTTTTTTTTTTTTTATTGCTGCGAGGCTCAAAGGCGTCTGTGAAGTGCTGCCAAACAAATAAATGAGAGCAGGGAGGTACCCGAGATTTATTTTGGCTGGCGGAGCCGTGTGCTGGGAATGGGAGGGGAAGGAGGAGCGGCGGGAGGAGGAGGAGGAGGAGGATGAGGAGGAGGGTGAGTCAGCGTTTCACAGAGCTGCTGCCATCAGACAAGTGTAGGTTTCCCTCTAGAGGAATCTGCCGTGCTCCACTCCAGCTCTCACCCAGCACTTCCAGCATCCTCCCTCAGGGGGGTGGGAAAAGGGGATTTTGGGCTTAGGGCAAGGAATGGGGGTGGACAGGGATGTCCATCCCAAGGAATGGGGAGGAACAGGGATGTCCATCCCAAGGAATGGAGGGTCAGGCAGGGATGTCCATCCCAAGGAATGGGGTTGAACGGTGATGCTGCAATTTGAAATCCCAGTGGAAAGTCACAGATTCTCAAACGGCCTCAGGCTGTGCCAGGGGAGGGTCAGGCTGGATATTGGGAAAATTTCTTCCTGTAAAGGTTTGTCCAGCCCTGGCACAGCTTCCCAAGGCAGGGGTGGAGTTCCCATCCCTGGAGGGCTTTAAAAGCCCTGTGGATGTGACATTTGGGGACAGGGGTCAGTGGTGGCCTTGGCAGTGCTGAGGATGCTTGGACTTGATGGTCTTAGAGGGCTTTTCCAACCTAAACATTCCATGATTCTTCTGCCTGGAACTCGCAGCGAAGAGCCCCTGAACAAACCCTAGTGGGTCTCAGCAGGAATGGGGTTGAGGAGCAGAAAGGAAATTTCCACAGTGGAGCTGCAGGGGAAAATGAGAATCCAACAAATGGATTCAAGTTCTGTCTTTACAGATGTAGCCAATATCACCAGGTCCAGCACCCCATGAGCCCCATCAGGACTTGACAAGGCTTGCAGGGACAGGAGCCAGGGAATGGCTCCCACTGGGAAAGGGGAGATGGGGCTGGGATCTTGGCAAGGAATTGCTGGCTGGGAGGGTGGGCAGGGGCTGGGCTGGAATTGCCAGATTTGCTGTGGCTGCCCCTGGATCCCTGGCAGTGCCCAAGACCAGGTTGGACATTGGGGCTTGGATCCACCTGGGACAGTGGGAGGTGTCCCTGCCATGGCAGGGTGGAATGGGATGATCCTTAAGGCCCATTCCAACCCAGACCATTCCATGGTGACCTGGGGAATAAAGACAGGATCATCTCAGGGGTTTGAGGAGGCCTTGAAGCTGTTCCTGCACCTGTGCAGGTGGGGATTGGTGCAGTCCAGGTGCCTGGAATTGCTGCTCTGGCATCAGCCCCCCCTGAGGAGGGAACTTCACCCACTCAGCTCCTGGCAGCTGGCATGGTCATTAGCAGCCAGTGCTCGTTAATCAATGCAGCTGATTAATGCTCTGCAGCCTTTTAGAGCTGGAGCCCAGCAGAGCTGGATCAGGCCCTGGCTGCTCTTACTCAGCACAAAGGATGGATCTCAGTCTGGAGCAAAACATGGAAGCAGTGCCAGCAGGACAGGCAGAGGTGGGGCAGGGCTGTGTGCCCCTTGCAGCCTCCCTGGCATCCTGGTGGTTGGACATTGTCACCTTCCCTTGTCACCTTCCCTTGTCACCTTCCCTTTCCAGCTGGGAAGGAAAATTTGCCCTGTTAAAATCTATTTGTGGATGTTGTGAACTCATCCAGCTGAGTGGTCAGGTGCTGAGCAGCTGCTCCCCTCTTCTGGGGAGCTCAGATTCGAGGGGGATTGGGGAAAAATGTCCAACCCTCTGCTGATCTCCAGGCTGGCAATGCTAGGAGAGGTTTCTCTCCATGCAGAGAGTGGCTGCCAGTCTGGGGTGCTCTGTGCCTCAGGGTCCATCAGCTTCTCCCAAAACTTCTGGAGGCTTTGTGTGCTCACCCAGAGCTCAAAACCTCTGGGAAGAACTGGGCTGCAGCTGTGGGGTTGTTCCTGGCTGCTCCTGCCTGGGCCAAGCAGAAGAGGACATGGAGAAGGGCAGGACTGCCTGGGGACCAGGCTGGGCACTGCCACCACGGCTGCTGTGTGGCAGCAGGAGAGGGCACCCACGAGCTGTCTGTGCCCCAGAGGAGCTGCAGATCTCAGTCAGGATGAAGGGCTCCAGGCTTTTCTTTGGCCTTGGCTTACCAGGTCCCTTCAGTGGAGTCCCATGTGTGCTGGAGCAGAGCCAGGAGTGTTCCTGCCCCCAGACTGGCACGGGGGACTTTGGTGGCATGGATGGCTTCAATGGGCACCTTTCCAAGGAGCTGCTGAGAGCAGGATGTGGGAAGGGGCTGTGCAGCTGTCAAGAGTGGGAGCAGGAGGTGCCCATGGTGGGGGCATCACTCCTGGGCCAGATGCTGCCAGCCCAATGCCCTCCCTGCTTTGGGACCGACCAGCTGCACATCACCAGCATCAGCTCTTGCCTCAAGGTGGCATTTTGTGCTTTAAAATGTGTCTGAGGAGTTTGGTGGATGCACAATAACATGGAAATAGTTGTCCAAGCAACTTTGTGATCCTGCAGTGCCACCTGCAATCCCTCCCAGCAGCGGGGCAGGGAGATCCCAGGGTGGAGCCCCAGGGATGGACATGCCCTGGGGCACCTTGGCAAATTAATTCAGTTATTCCTTTCTCTTAAACCTTGGTGTGCCCAGAGCTGGCTGATCCACACCCATATCTCTCCCCAGCCAAGAGGGGACCTCTCTGGAGCTCTCTGGTGCAGGAGGCATCAATCCCATGGGATCTGTTATGGAGCAGGGCCAGGTGCCCTGTCCTGGGGATGGGATTGCTCCTCCCAAGGGTGAGGCAAGGGGATGGGCCCAGAGGAGGGAGTGTGGCAGTCAGAGCACCAGATGGATGTGGGGTGTCCACGCCACACCCTGCTTTGTGATGTGAAAACCTCTGAGCCTGCTGAGCCTCCCTGGTGGTGACTCCTCATTGCTGCAGTTGTGGTGACTCCACATTGCTGCAGTTGTTCCCAAAGGAAGATCAATGAAATCCCACAGAAAGGTCCCTCAGTCCTGCTTGAGCAGGCAGCAGGGCGCTGTCAGCCTCACTTGGGGTGAGACTCTGAATTCCAGGTGTGCTGAACCCCTTCCACCTTGGGATCCCCCTGGGGTTTCAGGCATCTCGGGATCTCGGGCAAAGGGATGTGACAAGGGGCATATGGGAGGTGGGACAGTGTCCAAGTGGGGACAGGGCCCTGTCCTGGCCAGGTGCTCCTTCCTGCTGGGCTCTGGACCCTCTGCCCTGTCCCTCCCTCCCACGCAGGCGTGAGCTCCGTGTGTGCTCCCATGCTGGTCATGTTGGCAAACCAGTGAGGAGGCACTGGGGTGAACTGGGAAAGGCTCCTCTGTGTGCCTGCACTGGTTCAGGTAACCCTGATCCAAGAGCCCGGGCTGCTCCTGGTGCTGCACCTGCCCCGGGTGCCACCAGCACCAGGACAAACTCACCTTGGGCTGCAGGAGAAAGTGGGGAACCCTCTCTGGCTCCTGGGCAGAAGGGGAATGTGGAGGAGTGTCCTGGGAGCAGGGCTGCCCCTCGCTGGGTGTCGTGCATGCCCCTTCCACGCCGTGACTCCATAATCATTGCTGTGCCTAACAAGAGCCAGGCATGGATCGGTCATTGCGCTGCTTGGAGCGTCTGTGGTGTGTGTGGTGTGTGCTTCCAGCCCTGTCACAGCATTAACCAGGAGGACTGTTCTGTCTTCCCTCCACAGCCTGGAAGTGTCTCCTCAGGTAGAAACCAGCTCAGATGCTCCTTCTCATTGTGCTCCCTGCTCCCCTGCCCTGTGCCCCGCTGCCCTTGCTGCTAGCATGCCGAGCTCTAACCTCCCTCCTGCTCCTGGAGACAGACAGGCCGGATGCTTGGCCCCCACCAACCCATTCCTCAACTCCCTGCAGAGCAATCCCTTCTTTGAGGAGCTCCTCGCTGACCAGGTACTAAATTCTCCTTCACCTACTCACTTTCTCTCTAGTTTCCCGCCTGGGCCGCGTGCTGCACCCGAGGTCGCTGGGAGCTTTTATTCCTCTGAGGATTGCAGTCCCTCTGGCTCCCCAAGGCGCACAGAGCCCCAGAGGGAGTCTCCAGCCCAGAGCGTTGGTGTCCCCGTGCCTGAAACCAGTCCCCCAGCACCGGGAGAGCTCCCTCCTGCCGACACCGACACCGAGCCCGCCGTCCCCTCGGAGTGGGACGATACCTTCGATGCCTTTGCCACCAGCAGGCTCAAACCAGAGCGGAACAAGGAGAACTTTTTTGCCTCGGTGTCAGCAGAGGGCATGGCTTTCATCGATGACCCCAGAGCCAGCCCGACGGAGAGCTCAGCGGGGCCGCCCTGCCAGAAGGGCTCCCAAGTGTTCGAAAAGGCGGCTGAAATCCCTGCGGCTCTCCGCTCCTGGACAAATTTCTCCGCCTTAGACGTGGGGGCCAATCTGGTGAGCACCACCCAGGAGGCCACGGTGATCGAGGACGTGCTGAGCCCCGTGTCCGTGGGCTCCATGGCCAGGAGGAGGAAAAGCAGCACGCCCATGGTCTGGACAGCCGCCTTTGCCTCGGGCAACCCCGGGGACAAAGAGGCGTCAGCAGCACTGAGCACTGAAAATAGCGCTAGGGAGGAGGGGGACAGCGGTGAGGAGGAGTCTCTCAGCACGGGGACGAACGGCTGGATGACCATAGCCACGGAGAGCGCCGCCGAGCCCTCAGAGAGCGCCGGGGAGCAGCCGGCTCCTCAGGGCCCCTTCGGCCCGCGCCCGCCCTTCCTGGGCGAGGGCACCTTTGAAGCCCAGAGCTCGTCCCGTGCCACCACCGCCACCTGTGTGCTACCCATGAGCTCCTTCCCCCCCGAGCCGGTCCCCGAGGCCCCGCCGGGCAGCACCGTGGTGGCGGCCGTGCCCCCGCGGGTGCCGGGGGACGCGGCGGGGCGGAGGTTCCCCGAGGCGGGCGCGGAGCCCGGGGAGGGAGCCTTGGACATCCGCAGCTCGGTGTTCCGGCTACAGGCCAGCATGCGGCTGGAGGCCAGCGAGGGCCTGCTGCACTTCAGCTCCGACATCCGCGAGAGGCGCGTGGTGCTGGCGCCGTGGGCAGGGCCCCAGGGCTGCCCGGAGCTGCCGCCCGGGCCGCCCCCCAAACCACCCCGGCGGTTCGCGGCCGCGGGCCCCGTGGGGGACGGCGAGGACGAGGAGCCTGGTGGCACCCAGCGAGGCAAGCAGGAGCCGTGGGAAGAGTCAAAGGGCCCAGGAGCAGAGATGGGATTGCCGAGGAGCCGTGCGAGCAGCGAGCCCTCCGTTCCGGCGCCTCCCAGCCTGCCCGCACCCGGAGCGGCCGCCGCTGAAGCCGGGAGAGAGTTCGCAGCGTCTGAGGGTGCCAGAGCTGCTGCTATGGACCCAGCAGCTGGCTTGGGGACAGGAGCCGACACCTCTGTGGGCGAACACCCATCAGAGATGAACGAGACAGATGTGGCCGAACAGTTTGAGACTTGCATGTCCAACTTCTCCGTGGATGGACTGGACCGGTCGGGTGCTGAGGAGAGCTGGAGCCAGCCCCGTTTATCCCCTCAGGGGGCCACAGTCAGTGCCAAGTGGGAAATGGCCTCCAAGCAGGAGCTGTTCCCTGAGGAGCTCAGTATTTCAGGACTAAACCCACCTTCCAAGCTAGACCTGGGCCAGCCCACCAGCTGGACAGCTCTGGGAGAGCAGGAGGCAGCCGGGCATCCACACCCGCCGCCCCAAAGGTTAGAACACAGGCAGAGGCCACGCCAGCTGGAGCTGGCGTGCCAGGATGGCGAGGGGCGAGCAGGAGAGCAGCCCAGGCCCCGTGCCCCTCCCCGGGAGGCAGAGCAGGGCAGGACCCCCGCCAGCGAGGAGCCCCAGGGGCGCTGGGCAGAGAGCAGGATAGACTTCAAGAAAGCCGATTTCTGGAAGCCAGATAAGATAGAGAGGCACACACAGGGAGCTTCAGCACCGAGAAACCCCTTCACCCTGGCGCTGAGCCCCAATTCCCCGAGCAACCCCTTCGTGGAGAGGCCCCCAGCCCCTGTCCCTGTCCAGGCTGTGCTGCCCGAAAAGCTTGAGCAGGGCGACTTCAGCTTCCGCAGCCCGCAGGAGGAGCCCCCCGGGCACGGCTTGCAGCCCACTAACGCTACCCCCCTGCATGTCAGCCCGCCCCTGGCCTTCTCCACCCCTTTCCCCGCGGCTGCCACTAACCCCGAGCCGTGTGGCCGCCCCCGGGCCCCCGCGGGGGTCCCCGCCCGCCGCGCCGCCGCCCGGCCCTGCCCGTGCCCGCAGCCCGGGGAAGCTTCGGCGCTCCTGGTTCTGCCCAGGGAGACACGGCCGGCTGAGAAGCCCTTTGGCCAGCAGACGACCAGGTGAGCACTGCGGGGAAGGCGAAGGGCGTGTGTCTGTGTGGGAGAGGTGAGCCCTTGGCCCCTCCTGCTGCTGGCCCCCTCTGCTGCTGGCAGGGCTGGCTCCGAGGAGGCTGCTCCACGTCTGCTGCAGCTCCTGTTCCCTCACCTTCCCCTGGTCCCAGAGAGCCCAGCCCGAGCTGCTGGGAGCCTTGGCTCTCTGGGATGCTGAGGGAAGTGGCCACTGGTGTCTGGTGTGGCCGGGGCAAAGGGTTCCATGCAACCCAGCTGGAAATCCAGAGCTGCACCCACATTGCACCCAGTGCTGATTTTGGTTCCATCATCCCCCACCCCGTGCTTGCAGAAGAAATGCCTTTCCCGTGCCTGCCAGGAGAGCTTGTGGCTGTTTGTGCTCTCCTGAGCTCCCTCATGGCATGTGCACAGCTGCTGCCCCTGCCCTTGCCATCCATCCAGCTTTGGCTGCTTTCCTCTCCAGTACCCATTGGGTACTGAAAACCTTCTGTCCATAGCCAAAAAAAGAGTTTTTTCACCAGGGCGAAATGCCCCTCTGCCCTCCCTCCTGCAGAGATGCCCATTGGTGATGAAGGACCTGGGATTTAGCCTTGAGGCTGATGGGAATGGGAAGGGTGGAAAGAAGGGGCTGTTCCTCCTCCCAGGTCAATCCTGGATCTGTACAAATGCCACAAAGCAAAGCTGGTGAGTTCAGGGCATGGAGTCTTGCTCTGTGTCCTTCAGTTCATCTCAATTTCCTGGTTCTCCTTCCCCTGGTCTGCCTGGGCTCTGCCTGCCCAGGGGATTTACTGAGCTCCAGTAGGGGTTTATTGGTCAGCCTCACTGATCGTGAGGCAAATGGAGCTTCCTGGGGGCACCAAAATGGTAAAATCCCACCTGAACAAGACTGATTGTGGCCCTGGGGAGAGGAAGAGGGGGAGGATGGGGCCAGCAGAACTCACTGAGCTCCAGTCCTTCCACCAGGGTTGAGCATGAGGTGCAAAGTGATATTGGGAGCCAAGACAGCATCTGGCTGGGTCTGTCAGATGATATTTTTTCTTCTTATTTAAGCCAGACCCTCCAATCATTTTTAATTGGATTATTCATCCACCAGCAGATAGCCTTCTTCAAAATTTGCAGGGCTGCTGCCCAGAAACGTGGATTTTGTTATGTTTCATGGAAAGAGAAGTGTCCTGTGGTCCCAAAGGGATCACTGAGGCAGTGAGGGAAGCACAGGGGTCTCTGTGTTGGTGGTACCTGCTTCTGGCCATCCCTGTGCATCCATCCAGGCCTGGCTGGCTCCTGGGATGGAATGGGCTGGGATCCAAGAGCTGCATATCCTGGATATCAGGGCTGGCTTCTGTCGTGACACGTGGCCAGGAGCTCCTGAACGTCCCTGCTTGGGTTCCTCCAGCACAGTTTGGGTCCTTGCTGTGACTGAGGAAGCTCTGAAGAGCTCCCGAGGCCTCTGGGAAGGCTCTGAGGCTCTGAACTGCTTTAATGCACTGGGGAGATGTGAGAACTGAGCCAGGTGAGGGAGGAAGGCTGGAAGGGATCTTTTCCCAATCTCCATGGCCATGCTTCCCTTCCCAGGATCATTTCCTGTTGGAATCACCAAAGGCACATAGATGAGGAAAAGATGGTAGAAAAAAAAGTGGAAGGGAAAAGGAAATACTTCAGATTTGGAATGGGCAGTAAGCCCTGGCTGGAACTAAAGGGTGAAGGGGAGAGGGTACCTGGTGTGGGATGGTGAGAGTTTGGGGTGAGGGGCTTCAGTGCCTCCTCAAGAGAGCTGGAAATGGGCAGTGGGGTCCCATGGCCCTTCCTCTTTGGTCATCTTGGGTGGCTGCTGGGGCAGGGCAGCATCAGCTGCAGCTCCCAGGTGTGTGGAGGCTTTGCTGCCCCTGGGGACAGGGCAGGATGGTGCCTGCACTGCTGGGGACATGTCACATCCTGGGGACAGGAGGGACCCCAAGGACAGCCGGGGAGCCCCACTGCCTGGAGGAGCCTGGCAGCTGTGCAGTTCCTGCCTTTCCTTGGGATTCAGGAGCTGTGCAGCTCCTGCTCCTCCATTGGAATCCAGCAGTTGTGCAGCTCCTGCTCCCTTTGATATGGGGCTGGCCCAGCATCCTGTGGCCCATGCAGGTGACAGGACTGGGGGTGTCACAGGTACCAAGGTGGTGGCACAGGCTGTCCCTCCCTCGTGTCGAGAGTGTCGAGGATGCTTCGTTCTGAAAATGAGGTGTCAGGTTAGGTCATTCCATCTTGGTGATCCTCGTGGAGCCCCTGGAGGTGGGAGTGTGGCTTGGCCCACCCAGGGCAGACCTGGAGAGCTGATCCCAAGCCCAGCCATTCCCCCTCCTCCTCTGGACCCTTGCTCCATGGAGAGCTGGCCCTTGGGTGCTGAGTAGTACTCCAGGCACACAGCTGGGAGAGGGATTCTCCTCCATGGGAGAGGGATTCCCTTGGATTCCCTCTCTGTGAGTGAGGAGCATTTTGATGAGCATTTAAAGGCTCCCTTTGGGAGCTGCTGAGGGAAATGCACCCAGTTTTTCCCTGTGCTCTGCAGTGACCTTGAGAGCACCAGTGAAAGCTGGGACAGGGCAAGGCTGGCTCAGAGAGGGGGACAGGGCCGGGCCAGTGTCACCCTGAGATGTTCCACCTTGGCCTTAAGCTCCATCATAACTCAGATCCACTTGGGATGCAGTTCTGGATTAGGAGCTGGTGAGCAGCTGATTCCACGTTCCAGTTGATGTTCATGGACCAGAAGAGGAAACTGGTCTCCAGCTTCTTGGCAGGTCCACCAGACCTTCAGATCTGATGTGAGGTGTGAAGCTCCCCTGGAGGACCTGGTGCCACCATCCCAGGACAAACCCAGCTCAAGGAATGTCTCCAGCTCTTGGGTCCTCCCAGAGACACATGGAGCAGGCAGAGCTCTGCACGCACCACCCTCAGTGGGGAGCAACAGGATAAAGAATTCTTTTCAAAAGCCCCTTTTCCAGCCCTGCAGCAGTGGCTGTTCCCACTGGCCATGGGGCTGGCAGCTGCCTGTCACCACGCTGGGTGGGAATATCTCCCTGTTCCAAACACATCCAAGCATCCCCACTGGCTTCCCAGGGCAGCTCGGTCCCAGGGAGGTTCCCAGCCACACTGTGGTTGTAGCCTCTGTGCTGGCTGTGGGGATGCACAAGGTGACAGTGACATTTGGGGCTCAGGCCTGGCTGGATGAGCAGCCCTGGTGGCTCCCCCAGTCCTCTCCTCACCCCTGTCCTGCAGTGTCCTGGTGGTTGTAGCTCCTGGTCAGGGTTTAGTGCCAGTGGGCAGTGCTGAGCCTCGTGTGCAGAACAGCAGCTCCTGCAGCCTCTGGCACTGTCAGTGGCTCCCCCTTAGGGATGTGGGATCCCTCTCCATCCTTTCCAGCTGCCCAGGAGTGCTGGGCTCTGTCCTTGTGCCTGGACAGCTCTGCCAGGGGATCAGAGACTTACAGAGTGTGCTGAGCTGGGAGAGACCCACCGGAGTCATCCATCCACCCCTGGCCCTGCTCACACACCCCAAAATCCCACCTGGGCATCCCTGGAGTGCTGTCCCAACGTTCCTGGAGCTCTGGCTGCCTTGGGGCTGTGCCCATTCCCTGGGGAGCCTGGGCAGAGTCAGCACCCTCTGGGGAAGAACCTTTCCTGAGCTCCAGCCTGACCTGCCCCGGCCCAGCTCCAGCATTCCCTGGTGCTGTCCCTGGTCACCAGAGGGAAGAGATCAGAGCTGCCCTGTGCTGTCCCTTGGGAGGAGCTGGTCCTTTGGCTTATTGGAGCAGGTTGGTGGCTGCAGTGCTGTCTCCTCCCAGCACAGGGACAGCAGGAGGCATCGTGGTGGTTGAAGAGGATTTCCACATCCTTGGTATGTCCTGATCCCATCACCATGGCCGAGGCACCGCTGGGACACACAGCTGGTGGGGCTGTCACCTGTGAGAGGCTTTGCAGAGCTCCAGGTGGAGGTTTCATCTTTCCATCCCAGTGGATGGATGTTTGAGTGTTTCCATCCCAATGGATAGAAGTTTGGGTGTTTCCATCCCACAGATGGATGTTTGGATCTTTCCTTCCCAGTGGATGGACTTTTGGATGCTTCCATCCTGAGGATGGATGTTTGCATATTCCCATCCTGAGGATGGATGTTTGCATATTCCCATCCCAATGGACAGATATTTGGATCTTTCCATCTCAAGGATGGACGTTTGGATATTTCCCTCCCAGTGGATGGATATTTGGATGTTTCCATCCTGAGGATTGATATTTGGATCTTTCCATCCCAATGGATGGATGTTTGGACGTTTCCATCCCAATGGATGGATGTTTGGATGTTTCCATCCTGACGGACAGATATTTGGATGTTTCTGTCCCAATGGATGGATATCTGGATGTTGCCATCCCCATGGATGAATATTTAGATGTTTCCATCCCCATGGATAGATTTTTGGATGTTTCCATCCCAGTGGATGGATGTTTGGATGTTTCCATCCTGATGGACAGATATTTGGATGTTTCCATCCCAAGGATGGTGCACAGCTGTGCCTGCTCCTTGCAGGGAGGGAGCATCAGGTCACTTCTCTTTCCATCACACTGAGAAGAAACTGGGCTTTGTTCAAGCCCAGAAAGAACCTTTTGGGTGAAAAGTGGGGCAAAAATAAATGAAAATCGACTTCCCCCATAACTGGCTCCTCACCCTCCCTTTGGCCTTGTGGAGGGGGACAAATTCTGTGGTGGCTTTCAGGCAGGTGACATTCAACTCTTGGGCTGGAGCATCAGTGGTGACCCCAGAGTAGTCTAGGGGTCCCTGGGCAGCAAAAAGCTGCTCTGGGCAGTGGGTGCAGCAGGCTCTGATCACACTGGAGCTGCGTTTGAGCCCCTGGCAGCTGGGAGTTGTGACCCACAGCATTCCCAGTGAGGATGTGCAGTGTAGGTGTGGGCTCCAGGATCTCAGCCTAACACGTGTGCTGGGGCTCCTTGTCTCCTGTGTGGGTGGGAGCAGCTCGAGGGGCTCTGCCCTGCCCTGCTGAGAGGGCAGGAGAGGGCCCTCCTCAGAGCAGGAGAGCTCTGGGTGGCACAGACACCAGAGTTCAGCAGTTCCTCAGTCTCCTGGGTGGTGCCATCCCTGTACAGTCCCAGGGACAGGAACCCTGGGGGTGCTGACTGTCCCACCCTTGTTGCCCACAGCCCCCACCCCGTGAAGCCCCTGAGTGCAGTGCAGGAGGGCTCCAGCGAGAGGAAGCAGCAGCACAGGGCCAGCCTGGGCTCAGCACTGAGCAATGGCCTGGAGAGGCTGAAGACAGTGACCACGAGCAGCATCCAGCCCCTGGCCCCGGCCTCCCAGCAGGACAAAACTGACCCCAAGGTAAAGGTAGGAGGCTGTGCCACCCCTGCTCCAGGTGTGCTGCTCCAGGGCCTGCCATGAGGGGGTTGAGGGTCCAGCCCCTTGGGCTGCTCTGCCTCCCTTCTCCCCTGGGCTCTGCACCTCCTCGCCTCCTTGTTCTCCCATCACCTGCTTTGCTTTGGGGGTGGTGTTGTGCAGTGTGTGAGTGAATCCCTGCTTGTAGAAACATGGAATGGGTTGGGAGGGACCTTAAATCCCATCCAGTGCCACCCTTGACATGGGCAGAGACATGTTCCACTGTCCCAGGCTGCTTCAAGCCTTAATGTCCAACCTGGTCTCCACAAGGCATAGAAGGTGGAAGGTCCTTCCTGGAGCTTTGCTGACCTGGATATACTCCAAACACTGCTGTGCTGGGGCCAGCAAAGCACCTGTGGCACCTCTGAGGACACAGAGGGTGTTGTGAGGGTGACCCTTCCATCCCTTTGTCCACTCCCACTCCATTTGCCTCCCCAGTGTCACATGGAAAATGCTGCTGGGTTCACCTGATTGAGGGTCTCAGAAGCCCTGTGGGTGCTGCAGGGTGTTCAGCTGGTGCTTTATGAGCAGCACACGAGGTCTCTGTGGGTCCCCTGTGCTGCTCCTGCCTCTCCACTTTGGAAAGACAGACGTGGAAAGTAGGAGTGCTGTGGCTGTCTCTGCATCCTGCAAACATTACCAGGAGCAGAGATTTTAATGCCAGTCCCTGAATGTCCCTCTTGCTTCCCAGCAGGACCCTGGCCAGCTGGACCAGTCAGCCAAGTATTACCACCTGACCCACGACGAGCTGATCCAGCTGCTGCTGCAGAAGGAGGGCGAGCTGAGCAAGAAGGAGGAGCACATCCAGGAGCTGGAGAACTACATTGACCAGCTGCTGGTGCGCATCATGGAGCAGTCCCCCACGCTGCTGCAGATTCCTCTGGGGGGAGGCCAGGCCCCCTGAGCCTGCCCAGGGCAGCAGCACCCAGCAGAGCTGTGCCCCCTGAGCCTGCCCAGGGCACCCAGCAGAGCTGTGCCCCCTGAGCCTGCCCAGGGCACCCAGCAGAGCTGTGCCCCAGTAACCACCACGCTGCCAACACCCCTGCACCCCCTCTTCTCGCCCGAGGCCTGCAGTGGCTTCTGTTGCCAGAGTTAGCAGGAAGGGTTATCTGCTCCCTCCCAGCCCAAGCTTAGCCCAGCTCAGCTCCAGGGAGCTGTAGGGTGGTGGGCTGCCAGCACCCTATGGGGAGGAGCAGAGCCCTCCCCACCAGGCAGGTGCCTCTGCAGGTTCCTGTTGCTGTGACCGAGTGCCACCTCCCAGGCACTCCTCCTGCCAGAGCTTTAAGTGACCCCTGGACATCTGAGAGCTGGAAACCATCTCCTCGTGACTTCACCCTGCTGCTGCTCCTCTGCCCACACTCCTCCTCCTCCTCCTCTCTCCCTTGAGGGTGGTTTCCCCTGGCTGGTGTTGAGCTGCTGGGTGACACTGGGGACACTGAGACCCAGTGAGACTCCCCCAGCACATTCCTGAGCAGAGCCTGTGGGACACCCCTTCCCTTCCTCCCCCAGTTACCCCCAGTGAAGGATGAAGAGCCAACTCCAGTTTGTGCCACTCTCTCACCACACTTGTGGGAGATGCTCCACAAAGGGAGAGTGCCAGGCCTGGGTGGTATCACTGGTGGCTCTGTCACAGCACCAGTGACAATGCCTGGGTCCCTCATGGCTGGACTGGGAATATGGCAAAGGCGCCCCAGGAGTGCTGCAGGAGATCCTCTGCATGCCCTCACCCAGCAGGGGCTGCTGTGCCCTGGAGGGACCAAGGAGTGCAGAATCCACATTGAATTTCCACTCGGTATTCCCAGGAATGGCTGCTCACAGCTGCCCTGCCCTGCCCTGCCTCATCTGTCCAGCACAGCCAGAAAACACCCCCAGAGCAAGGCCTGGGGGGTCTGACCCCTCTGCAGGGCCCCAAACCCTCTTGGCACAGCCCAGAATTCCCAAATCCTGGCAGGGCGGTGCCAAGCCTGCTCTGCTGATCACATTCACAGGCTGGGACAGGCTCTCCAGGGCAGTGCCCAGCCTGCTGCCCTGATCATATCCACACACTGGGATGGGCTCTCCAGGGCAGTGCCCAGCCTGCTCCCTGATCACATCCACAGGCTGGGATCAGCTCTGCAGGGCAGTGCCCAGCCTGCTGCCCTGATCACATCTATGGGCTGGCATCAGCTCTCAGGGCAGTGCCCAGCCTGCTCCCCGATCACATCCACAGGCTGGGATTGGCTCCCTAGGGCAGTGCCCAGCCTGCTCTGCTGATCACATCCAGAGGCTGGGATCAGCTCTCCAGGGCAGTGCCAAGCCTCAGGGCAGCTCTGTCCCCAGCTGAAAACCCCCTGAGTGACCACCCAAAGCTGAAGCAGCATGAGACCACAACTGTGTTCTTTGTTCCAGTTGTAAACTTGTCTGTTGCAATTTTCATCAAATTCAGTATATCATCTCTTTTGGCGTGCCAATTCACCTTTTTGTTTCCAGTTTTGAAGTAAAGTTATGTTTGAAGTAAAGTTATGTAAAGTAAGCTGGCTAAGGCTGCAGGGACCCCCTTGAAGGCCTGAGGGGATCCTGGCCCATACTCAATCTCCACAGATTAGGAACACTCCCCAGGGCAGCACTTTGGGATGGAGTGAGGATGAAGGAGCTGTAGGACTGGTGTAATTGCACCAATTTGGAGGGGTGTAATTTTTGTTAAATGGGGTTACATCTTTCCTGTGGGTAGACTTAACAAGCTCAAGGTGGGTCAAGTGTTGGTTGGGAGGTTGATATTGAAGTTGGATGCAGTAATGAGCTTTGGAGGACCCCAAGAGCTCCAATTCCTGGGGTTCCTCTAGTGCTCGAGGCAGGGTCTTTGTCCATCTGTCCCAAGCATCTACCAGACTGGGTTTCTTATCTGTGTGTGGGTATTCATTTGCTGCTAAGGAACCCTACCGGGCACATTGACAGAGGGTTGTCCACAGTTGTCACTGCCCATGGAAAGGCAGAGATTGTCCTGCTGTAAAGTCTTGGCCAGTGTGACCCAGATGTTCTGGCTGGGCTGAGGGACAATCCATGCACCAGCTGATGGAAAGGTGAGGAGAATCCAAAATCCTGTCTGGAGCATTTGGGGATTCCCTGCCACTGGAGACATGGCAGGATACCTGGGGGTGATGAGTTGATCTGTGAGTTTGAAAAAATGGGTTTTTAGACCTATATAGCTTTACCAGCCCCTCATATCTTCCCATCTGATCCCCTCAGTTTTTACTGAGTAGAAAACGGGAGGGAAAACAAGAAGGGGTAACAATGCAACAAACTAAAGAGGGGTAGCAGTAAAACCAACCAAAGAGGGGTAACAGTGCAAAACAATGAGCAAATGAAACTCAACACAGAGTCTTATGATCTTCTGGAGCAGTGCAGAGTCATCTTCTGTGACAAACATCTGTGTTTACACTCTTTTTTTTCTCTCCTCCACACCATCCAAGCTTGATCTCTTTGCTGTCTCTGAGGTTCAGGGGGAGTGTCTCTGGGTGCTGCATTTGGCAGTTTGATGTACGGCTTGACATTCCTGCCTGGAATCCACCTCAGGCCAGATCCTGTAGATACACAAGCATAACCTCTGCCCTAAGTAATTCATGGAAATGGGCCCAATATTTGTTTGAATTTGGGGTCTTTGATCAGCACAGGGGGTTTCTCTGTGAGCTGAGCTCTGCTAGTGTTGGAGAAGTGCCTGACAGTGGGGGGTTTGGCTCCATGAATGAATTATTAAGAAAACTGATGACATAAAGAGCCTTACATAATCTTTGTACATTCAGCAGTGTTTCAACTCCCCCGTGCTGCTGATCAAGGACTCTCTTGAGTGTACAGTGAGCCCTCTCTACAACAGATTGCCCTGTTGGTGAGTGGGGAATGCCATTGGTGCATTTCACTCCCCATTGATCTGGGAGCTGTTTGAAATTTTTGGAGGTGTAAGCAGGACCATTATCTGTTTGGAGAATGCCTAGGGTGGAGAATGCTAGGAGAAAATGTTGGATGACATCTCTTGTGTTTTCTCCTGCATGGGCTGATGCAAATACTGCCCCAGAGAATGTATCTATGGAATGAAGGCATTAAGGGCCAAAAGCAGCTCAGAGTTCTTGTTATGCCATTTTCCTCTAGCCCCCATGGAGAAGCCTACATATTCAATATTTACCACATTAGTCAGGTGTTGTATTTGTGAATGAATTTATTTTTGTCTCCCAAAAGGTGCATAATGTGTGACATCTATTTGCCAAAGCTGTAAACTTTCAAGGCCTCAGGGGTTAACCCTGGCCCTCAGAGAGGGCAAAGCAAACTCCTGGCAATTGGGGCAGGAGCCCACAATTGCTCTTGCCTGTTCCCTTGTGATTTTAAACATTCTGACAAGGGCTGGCACATTTTGATGAAAAAGCTGATGGCTCAATTTAGCCCGATTGAAAATGTCTGCACTGCCATGGCTAAATATCTGCCCTCCAGTTGCCTTCTGTGACTGGTCCTGGGAGGTCAGTGTGTGACCTCACGTGCATAATGTGATATGGTTGCTCTCAGTGGGAGAGGAGGTACATTAAATTTGACAGCAAGCCTTACAAATCTGGATTTGGCACTTCCTTTAGCAAGGAATGTTCTGCTCTCTCAGCTATTCCAGCAACATAGGCCGAGTCAGTAACTAAATTTAAGGATTGTTTGAATTTCTCAAAGGCTCTGACAACGGCTGCTAATTCTGCAGTTTGTGGGGATCCTCGAACAATCTGAACATCAGACTCCCACTCTTAAGTGTCAGGATTCTTCCATGTCATAACTGACTTGTGGGATCCCCCTGAACCATCAGTAAAAACAGTCTATGCCTTTAGAGGAGTTCTACTTTTTAATGAATTTGGGACCAAATTAAAGCAAACATTAAACAGTTTATGTTTTGGTAGGTGGATGGAGATTTGGACTGGGTAGCTGTCCAGAGTGAACTGGAGGTGCTCACTGGTTTGGAACAAAGGTTCTAGACTGTTTAATGCCTGTGAATTCACATCCCACTAGGGTCCTGAGGTGAGCTCTGGCCTTTCTGATAAGCTGGGCCCTAAGCTCCTGAGGTGTTGTGATGTCTTATTTGGTTTGTGTGATTGAAACACCCACTCTGTGATTAGGAGCTGATCTCCCTGAGTGGGGTCCCACTGGAAAATGAGTCCATGGAACTTGGGTGACTTACCCAGGATGACAAATTGGAAAGGCAGGGTAGGATCAGCATGGTGGGCTTGTCTCATGGACAATGCTTCTGATACCTTCTGGATCACTTCATGGGCCTCTAGTGTGATGGTTCCTGGGGAGCTGAGGTCATCAGGCCCCTCAGGAGGTTCAAAAGGGGTGCAAGGTCCTCAGTCATGATCCCTAGCAGTGAACAAACCCAGTTTATGCTCCCACATAGCTGATGAAGGTCCCTCAGGGTTCTTGGGTTGTCTTGATGGTGAGCTGTTGTGGCATGATAGTCTGCTCACCGATCCAGAGCCCAAGGTAGGTCCATGGGCAGATGCACTGAATCTTCTCAGTAGCAATTTCAAATCCTTCAATGGCTTGGTTAGTCTGTTTGAGAACAGTCTCCAAATAATAGTCAAATCTCTGTGCATATGAAAATATCATCCATAAAGTGATGAATTACGGCATCAGGGAATTTTTCCCAAATGGACGTGAGAATGTGGGCAACAAACATTTGGCAGATGACTCATGAGTTTTTCATCCCTTTAGAAAGAATTTCCCCTTGATGCCTTTTTAGAGGGCTTGTCTATTAATTGATGAAAATGCAAATCTTGGGGCATCTTTAGGATGGAGTGGAATATTAAAAAAAACAATATCGATGACTGCCAGTTTCCAATCTCAGGAGCATTGAAGGTGAGGGCAAGCCAGGCTGTAACAATGACGTCATTCACCTTCCTGTGGTCTTGTAGGAGCCTCCACTTGTCTTTGCCTGTTTATGAATGACAAAGACAGGGATGTTCCAAGGGCTAGTGGGTGGTACTGTGTGGCCCTTAGGTAGCTGCTCCTGCACTACGGATTTGAGTGCCTTTCGTTTGACTTCTACCAGGGGCTACTGTTCCACCCAGATGGGACCATCTGATTTCCACATGTGTGGTGAGGTGGGGTGCTCTGCAGTGGCCCAGCTGGAAATCCTTCGGGTGTGAAGGGATTTCTGGTCTGAATCTCCATTGTCTCTGCCCCACAGAATGACAGGTGCCTTTACCACAAAAGGTCTTCCTGTGGCATTGTGACCCTCAGGACCTTCAGTAAGGATTGACCTTTTACTCCACATAGAGGTGGCAGCTGCTCCAATCCCAGAGATGATCCATAGGCTGGCACCAGTTCCCAGCCCTGTGGCCACCTGGAGTGAGCAATGATGGTGACATCTGACCCGGTGTCAGTCACACCTGGAAGAGAAACTTTGGTACCTTTGTTAGACAAGCCACACTCTATAAGAGGTCTGTCTTGGCCTAGCATCTCTGCCCAAAAAAACATAGGATTTTCTGGCAAAACATCAGCCCAGGTGGGTACAAGAAAAGCTTGGGTATACATGTGCCCTTAGGCAAACCCCAGGGTGGGTCTGTACATATTACAGTGATCTCATGCATTGGCCCCACAGTCTGCGCTTCTGGAAGCACATGTAACTCATTAACAGTGTCTCCTATGATTAAAACATCCCCTGGCCCATCAGGAGGTCCAGGTTTACCAGCTGGATTCAGCAAATCACTTCATCCTCAAATTCAACAGAAAGGGCCCTCACCAGCACTCTCTGTGTCCCTGCCTGGACATGTTAGTAGTCTTGGGAGAGTCAGCCCCTTCCTCATAGTGAGTGTCATCATAGATGGTTTCTCTGTGCCTGGATGCTCTGAGATTGTGGGAAAAGAGGGATGAAACTGCTCAAAAGAAAGATCTCGCAGGAGTTTTGCTGAGGTGACCAGCCCTTGAGGTCTTGAGGGCTGTCAGTTGACCCCTGAGAAATTCCTTAGAAAATTGGGTGTTTTCCCTTGGGGAACTGGAGCACTTGGCTGCAACTCAAAATCCAGTGGCTGGCCAGTGGAGAGGCTTTCAATGGGCTAATGAGAAGCCCCACAGTCAGGGCACCAATTTGTAGCAGCGTGGGGTTTAGAGGCTGCAAGCTGCAAGCTCCTACCTGATTCCCAAGAAGCATCTCCTGTGGAAAAGCTGCTTGGGTAGGAATTCAAGCAGGGCAGTAAAGTCCTTTTTTTTGTTTCATTTTTTTGTTTGGTTGGTTTTTTTTGGTGGCTTTTTTGTTTTTGTTTTTGTTTGATTTTTGGGGTTTTTTTGGGTTTTTTTTTGGTTTTTTGTTTTTTTTTTTTTTTTTTTTTTTTTTTGCCAGATCCCATTTTTCCTAGTGTTGTGGCTGCTGAAGTCCAGCAAGCACGGAACAGCAGGGAGGGGTTTGTCCCTGAGCTCCTGGGGACATCTAGGGGGCTGGTGATGGCAGGACAGCCCTGTCCCTGCAGTGAGGTACTGGAGGAGCTCCCAGTCTGTGCAAAGGTGGGATCTGCTCCGTGTGGGGTTCCAGGAGCAGCAGGGAGCGGGGATAGCCCTGTCCCTTCTCTGTCCCCACTCTGCTGGCCCTTCAGTCGCTGTCCTTGCTGTCCCAGTAGGCTCCCAGCAAACCCAGGGAGGACGTGGCTGCTGCTGCTGCTGGAAGTGAGCTGGTGGTGGCCGTGGTGCCTCGGGTTTCCATCCCCTTATCCAGGGCAGGATGTGGCTTCTCCTTCCTGCGGGCCACCAGCCCGGCCAGCTGGGCCCTGGTGCTGAGCTTGCCCAAGCTGCACTCCCAGCTCTCCATCGTCAGCCTCTTGCTCTGGGTGTCCTCCTGCAGGATGTCCCTGGGTTTTGTTTGGGCTGTGGGATTTGGACAGTGTTTTGTTGGTTTTTCATCAGAGTCAGAATCCACCAGGAGCCGGCGGTTCTGGGCCTGTTCCAACATGGCCTTCATCTCCTGCTCATCCTCCTCCTGCTCCTTGCGCTTCTGCGTCTCCTCCACCTCCTTGTGCTGCTTCAGCATGGCTTCAAAATCCACGTTGGCCTGGCGCTGGTTGAGCTCCTTCAGCTCCTGCAGGTTCTCCAGGACCTCCATCTCCAGCTTGGAGTCCTTGCTTCGGTTCTCGAGGACCTTCATGGAATTGTTGAGCTCCTCCGCTTCCCTCTCCTTCTGCATCCTCTTCTCCTCCTTCTCCAGGAGCTTCTGTGCCTGGAAGTTCCTGGTGGCGCCGTGCTCCATGGCGTAATCTGTGTTCTGGGGGTCTGTCTTGAAGGTGATCTCAGCCAGGCAGCGCGGGCACTTGATGTAGAAGCGGAAGATGGGCAGCCCCAGGTAGGACTCGTTCTGCACCGTCTCCTTGCGGGCGTTGAACTTCTTGCCCTTGTAGATGTACTCCCCACACGTCCTGCATCTCATGTTGAAGGGGGCCATGAGCCTCACCACGTACTGCCGGTCCTTTGGGAGCCTCAGCTTGGGGATCTTGGCAGGATCGAAGTCTGGGGGGTAATATTTGTTCAGCACTTTCCGTTCCGACATGGCCGCGGCTTCTCCTGGTCCCCAGAGCTGCTCCTGCACTGCTCACCCCACGCTGGGCACCACTCTGGAGCAGAGTGGGGTTCAGATGGTGGAAACTGCTGCCTGGTTCCCAAGAAGGGTCTTGCCTTGGTTTGAAAAGCCAGGTGTCTGGTAAGGAAGGCAGGATCCTCCTCTGAAATGGAAAATGTGAACAGGGGTGGTTCTGCTGGAGCAGGGATCCTGCACAAGGGGGGAGTTTTCCTCTGCAGCTCTAGGGATGCTGGAGATGGGACTGGGCTCCCTCTGGCAATGCAGGGCATAAGAAAGTTGCTCCTCTGGGAATGCAGTGGGCAAAGGCTGCTGGGGTGTTCCAATCCTCAGATTATATCCAGGTAGGAATGCTTGGCTCCTCCCCATCTCCCAATGGGATGATGGAATTTTATCAGTGTGACTCAATGGCCCATTGGCAGAAGATAATGAATAATTGATGGACCATTAGCAGAGGATATTTCCCAGAGGGAGGATTGGTTGTGGAAGAGAAACTGCTCAATTAACAGAAGATAACTGCCCCACCTCTGACAGATGGGAACAGAACACACAACTAAATCTTTCAACCTAAGGAACATCTCCTCTGGAAAAGCTGCCTGGGTAGGAATTCAGGCAAAGCAGTCAAGTCCACACACCTCACTCACCATGGCTAGCTCAGCTCACTGAGGCAAGAAGGGCCTTTTGTAGGATAAATTCCAGTGAGGTTTGTCCCAGCAGGCTGAAGGGAAATCAGGGACAAAAGAGGAGACCATGTGCTCTGCATAATCATGTATGGGTCAGCAGGCAGTGCTGAGGGCACAGGGGTGGCACTGTGCCCTTTGTCCTGCCCTGCAGGGAAAACATGGCAGGCACCAGGGGTACCACAGCCAGTGAGGAAACAGGGAAAGGAGAAACCCTGAGAATTCGAGACAAATGGGGAAAGCAGGCTGGGAGGATCAGTGTTGTGAGGCTCCATGGGGAAGTCTTCTCTTTCTGCCTAGCAGGGGAAATCTCTGTGGTAGATCTTGCCAGGGTGAAGCCTGGAGTTTTCAAAGAGTTCCACACCTGATTTACCTGTCTGAACTGGAGCTACTGAGGAAGGGGATAGGAAGGATGTTGTTCCCTCCCTCATCCTGCCAGGATTTTGGCTGTAGAAGGTGCCCATGCAGGCAGAGGGGCAGTCAGAGTGGGATTTCAACATGAAAGGCATCTTCTCCCTCTTCTCTACCTCCCAAAGTCACTGTGTTCTTTTAAAACCTCCCCGCTCTTCTCTTCACTTGCTTCAGTGTAGACCATGCCTTTGAAGAATGGTGCCTTTTGCCACAGTAGCAGTTTCCTACCCCAAAAAGGCTCTGCAACCCAATTCTCCATCCCACACAACCTGCCTGGGGCTGGTTCCTCCTCTGTTTTCCTTCTCACCCAAGCAAAGGGAGTTAATTGTCACCCAGGGACAGCAGAGCCTCCCCACCCCCTGCGCAGCTGCCCTGGCTCCTCCAGGAGTTCTGCACAGCAGCTCAGGAGAGCTGGGGCAGAGGTCAGCAGCTGACACAGCAGGCAAGGGCAGGCTGAGTGTTCCAAGTTGGAGACAGGCAGAACTGGGTCAAGAGGAAAGGAGCTCTGCCCTGTCCAAGCCTTGGACCCCTGCACGAGGAGGAGGAAGAGGAGGATGTTTTCCCTGGGAGAACAGCAGCCATGAACCTCCCACTCCTTCCTGCCTCTCCCCTCCTGGGAATACCTGAGGTTTGCACTGCTCCAGCTGCTCCTGCTGTGTTCCTGCTCCTCCTCCCTCTGTGTGTGTGGGCTGGGGTGGGGGTGTCCAAGGGAAGTGTTTCTCATGTTTCAGAAGGTGCCAGGAACCTCTGTGCCTGTTGGATCAGATCTGTGTCCTGGCAGCCTGAGCCCTCTGTGGGTGCCCAGCTGTGCCCGTGTGAGCAGTCAGGGAGGAGCTGTGAGCACTGGGGGCGCAGCCCTGGGAATGCAGCAGTGCTGGGGAGAGGGAGGGGAATTCCTCAGCGGGCATTCACGGGGGAGCTGCAGGGCCAACATCTCCCGTGGGAGCCAGAGCTCCTCTCTGCTCCCAGCCTCACAAACACCCTGCTCTTGGCCCTGTGCCCCTGCAGGGACGGCTCCTGGTGCTCCCCACACAAGTGCCAATGTTTATGTGGATCCCACGGCCCTCCCTCCCTCCCACCTCTCCCTCCCACCTCTCCCTCCCACCTCTCCCTCCCCTCAGTCGTGTCTCACCGCCTCCCTCAGCCCCCTCTGCCTTAGTCAGCTCTGCCTTGTTTTGCTCCAAAAGCCTGAACGTTTTGCACTTGAATATAAAAAAGTGACTCTCAGAGCTCAGCAGGCTGTACCAGGTGAGCAGCCCTGCCAGCAATAGGTGCTTCCACATCTCCTGTTTTCAGCAATACCTGTTCTGTTCCCAGCAATACCTGCTCTATTCCCCCATCTCCTGTTTGCAGCAATACCTCTTCTGTTCCCAGCAATACCTGCTCTGTTCCTAGCAATACCTGTTCTGTTCCTCCATCTCCTGTTCCCAGCAATACCTGTTTCCTCCTTTCTTGCCTTTCCAGCAGCATGTGCTTTGCCATCTCCTGCCTTTCCAGCAATACCTGTTCCCTCCTCTCCTGCCTTTCCAGCAATAGGTGCTTCCACACCTCTTGCCTTTCTAGCAATACCTGTTATGTTACCTCATCTCCTTCCCTTGCAGCAATGGGTGTTCCCATATCTCCTGCCCTTGCAGCAATACCTGTTCTGTTCCCTCACCTCCTGTTTCCAGCAATGGGTGTTCCCTCATCCCCTGCCTTTCCAGCAATAGGTGCTTCCACACTTCCTTTCTAGCAATATCTGTTCTGTTCCCTCATCTCCTTTTTCCAGCAATACCTGTTCCCTCACCTCCTGCCTTTCCATCAATGGGTGCTTCCACAGCTCTTGCCTTTCTAGCAATACCTGTTCTGTTCCCTCACCTCCTGCCCTTCCAGCAATGGGTGCTCCCATATCTCCTGCCTTTCCAGCAATACCTGCTCCTTCCATCCCTTGCCTTTCCAAGAACATGTGTTCCATATCTCCAGCCTTTCCAGCAAAGGGTGCTTCCATAGCTCCAATTTCCAAGCCATATCCTTTCCTTCCATCTCCTGCCTTTCCAGCAATACCTGTTCCCTCCTCTCCTGCCTTTTCAAGAATACCTGTTTCCTCATCTCCTGCCTTTCCAGCAATGGGTGCTTCCACACCTCTTGCCTTTCTAGGAATACCTGTTATGTTTCCTCATCTCCTTCTCTTGCAGCACTAGATGTTTCCATATCTCCTGCCCTTGCAGCAATACCTGTTCTATTCCCTCATCTCCAGCCTTTCCAGCAATACCTGTTTCCTCATCTCCTGCCTTTCCAGCAATAGGTGCTTCCATAGCTCCCATTTCCAAGCAATATGTGCTCTTTCTATCTCCTGCCTTTTCAAGAATACCTGTTTCCTCATCTCCTGCCTTTCCAGCAATAGGTGCTTCCACACCTCTTGCCTTTCTAGCAATACCTGTTCTGTTCCCTCATCTCCTTCCCTTGCAGCAATGGGTGTTCCCATATCTCCTGCCCTTGCAGCAATTCCTGTTCTGTTCCCTCACCTGCTGCCTTTCCAGCAATACCTGTTCCCTCACCTCATGCCTTTCCAGCAATAGGTGCTTCCACACTTCCTGCCTTTCAAGCAATAGCTGTTCTGTTCCCCCATCTCCAGCCTTTCCAGCAGTCCCTGCTCCCCCACATCCCATTTGCAGCAATCCCTGCTCCCCATGTCCCATTTGCAGCAATCCCTGCTCCCCATGTCCTGTTTGCAGCAATCCCTGCTCCCCCATGTCCCGTTTGCAGCATTCCCTGCCCCTCCCAGGTGTGCAGGGCTCCCTGGGTGCTGCAGGAGCGTGGAGCAGTGATGGATGTTCTGTGTCTGTCCCCCAGTGTTCAGCAGGTCCCTCCCTGTGCTTGGGAAAGCTCCTACAGATGCTCCTGTCTCTGTTCTGTGTTTCCCCACCCTCTGGGTGAAGATTTGGGGTTCTCCCCTCAGCACACAGGTTTTGCTTTGTGCACAAGAGCAGCACAGCAGCCCTGCAGTGGGGTCTGGTGCTGGTGTTAAACCTCCACCTTCCCAAGGGAATGGTTCTGAGGGCATAAATACTTCCCCAGTGAGGGAGGGGATGAGGAAGAGACCTGGGGAAATGTTCTCAAGTTGCCCATCTGGGATTTATCTCTGTGTTCAGTGACTGAATTTCCTATTTAGTGATTTATTTGGGGTCCCAGGGGCAGGAGCAGCATTCCTGCTCTGTGTCCCTGAGCTTTGTCCCTCTGTGCTGAGCCCAGCACACCCCTAGGGCCAGCAGCAGCCTCTCCCTGTTCTGTTTCAAACCCAGCCATGACACCCCCTGTGGTTTTGCCTTTCTCCTAGAGTTTGTTTTTCCACATTTGAGCTGTTCCATGAGGCTGCAGCAGGGTGCTGTGCTCTGCCTTGCTGCCAGCCCTCAGCTGGGATTTGCTTCTCCAGAGCTTTGGCCAATTTCCTTTCCCATTGCCTGGTCCTCCTGGCCACGTGTGGGCCAGGAGAGCCACCAAGACTTGTCCTCAAACTGGAACAGACCTGAGGGATGTGGATTCTCCAGTGTGATGTAGACTCAGCCTTTTCTTGGAGGGAGCCCCAGTGTGGGGTAAAAAACCTGGAAAAGCATCCCCAGGTGGGAGAAGTGTTGGGTTTGGAGTTGTTGGTTTCCCTCTCTTCACGTCTGCAGGAAGTGGGTTCTGTGTGTCTCATGTTTTAAGAGTTGCAACTAATGTTTATAAAGAGCTTGTTATTTACGTTTTAAGCACTTTAAAAAAAAATAAAAGTTGTTCAAGCTGTTCCTAGACACTTCTGATTCATTGACAACAGCGTCTGTGCTGACGGCGCCTGGACACCGAGTGACATTTCTGTTTGTCTGCTGCACGAGGAGAGGAGGAGGAGGAGGAGGAGGGTGTCCAACTCCTCCAGCAGCTTTTCCACCTGTCCTGACAGTCCCTGAGTGCTGTGCAGTGGGAATGCTGCAGGAACCTGGAGTTCTGCCCCAAATCCTGCTCCTGGCCCAGGTGTGGGGCATGTGAGGGGTTTGGGATCCTTTGGGGTTGTTGTGGATGTGCCCTGAGCACCCAGGGAGTGAGGCTGGGGTTGGATGGGGGGTTTGGGATTCTTTTGGGTTTTTTGTGTTGTGCCCTGAGCACCCAGGGAAAGGAAATTTCAAGGAAATTTCAAAGAAAGGAAATTTCATGGAAATTTCATGGGAAGGGAAAAGGGAAAAGGGAAAAGGGAAAAGGGAAAAGGGAAAAGGGAAAAGGGAAAAGGGAAAAGGAAAGGAAAGGAAAGGAAAGGAAAGGAAAGGAAAGGAAAGGAAAGGAAAGGAAAGGAAAGGAAAGGAAAGGGAAAAGGGAAGAAAGGGAAGGGATCTGGTTCCATTGGTGCTCCTGGGAGCTCTGATGTCCCAGACTCCACCCCAGCTCTGTTCCCCCACCTTTCCCCACTGAGCCCTTTTCCTTCCCAGCTCCTTCTTTCCATCCAAGCCTTTCCCCTGAAGAACATGAGCTGCCCTCAGCCCCCAGCAATGACCCTGCTGCTCCCCCAGAGGAGCTCCCCCAGCTCCAACCTGGTTCATTTTCCCTGCAACTGCAGGGATGGAGCCCCTGGGGAGCTGGGCATGCCTGGGGGGTCCCTGGGGGGCTGAGCTGCGACCCTGTGAAAGTCCTGGGGGAGCTGGGCTCTGGAGTTGGGCAAACCAAGGATTTAAACCCAAATTCCCGCTGTGCCCTGCCTGGAGCACAGAGCACCCCCAGCCCTGCAGGAGGAAGGAGCCTGGCTGCTGCTCCAGGCTCCAGCTCTGCTGCCCAAAGCTTTCTCCAGATCTGCCTTTCCAAGGAATCTTCCTGTGCCCTTGTCCCAGTGTCCCCCCAGGGACACTGGGACAATCCAAAACCCCCTCGTGGTGTGGGGGGACCCTGGATGGGCACCAGGTGTCCCCAAAGCTGCTCTCACTCCCCTCTCAGCTGGGCAGGGAGAGAAAACACAACAAAAATCCCATCTGGGGATGAGGGCAGGGAGAGATCCCTCAGAACCCACTGGAACGGGCACAAGAGATGGAGGAAATCAGTTTAATTTATTAATTTCATTTATTGCAAATCCAACCAGAGCAGTGCAAAGAGAAATAGATCAGTTTAATTTATTAATTTCATTTATTGCAAATCCAACCAGAGCAGGGCAACAAGAAATAACCCCAAATTTTAAATCCCTTTTCCCCACCCCTCCTTCCTTCCCAGGCTCTCCTCCTGCTTCTCTCCCTCCTCCTTCCCAGTGCTGCAGGGGGACAGGGAATGGGGCTGTGCTCAATCCCTCACACATGGTCACTGTGCTCCTTCCTCCTCCTCCTTCTCCTCCTCCTCCTCCTTCTTCTTCTGACACCCTGCCCCTGCTCCAATGTGGGCTTCCCTTGGAGTCACAGCTCTTTCAGGGCTCCTTCAGGGGTCACAGCTCCTTCAGGGACTTCTCATGGGGCCAAATCTCCTTCAAGGGCTTCCCTTGGGGTCACAGCTCCTTCTTGGGCTTCTTTTGGGGTCACAGCTCCTTCAGAGATTCCTTATGGGGCCAAACCTCCTTCTGGAGCTTCTCTTGGGGTTCAGTCTCCTTCAGGGGCTTCCCATAGGGTCACAGCTCCTTCAGGAATTTCCTATGGGGTTCAGTCCCCTTCAAGAGCTTCCCGTGGCGTCACAGCTCCTTCAGGGGCTTCCCTTGGGGTCACAGCTCCAGATCTCCTCACAGGAGCCCCCCCTGGAGCCCCTCTACCCCAAACGCCATTTCTGAGTGAGCTCACCCCATGGCTGGGGGTCATTCCCCATTTCTGGATGAGCTCACCCCAATCCTGGGGGTTATTCCCCATTTCTGGATGAGTTTTGGGGTTATTCCCCCTTTCTGGATGAGCTCACCACATGGATTTGGGGTCATTCCCCATTTCTGGATGAGTTTTGGGGTTATTCCCCATTTCTGGATGAGCTCGCCACATGGCTGGGAGATCATTCCCCATTTCTGGATGAGCTCACCCCATGACTGGGGGTTATTCCCCATTTCTGGACGAGCTCACCCCAATCCTGGGGGTTATTCCCCATTTCTGGATGAGCTCACCCCATGGTTTGTGGTTATTCCCTGTTTCTGGACGAGCTCACCCCATGGCTGGGAGATCATTCCCCATTTCTGGATGAGCTCACCCCAATCCTTGGGGTTATTCCCATTTCTAGATGAGCTCACACCAAGGCTGTGGGGATATTTACCCCCCACAAAAAAACCCCAAAATTGGATCAAACCGTTGTTTTTGGTGGGGGATCTCCCCCTCCTCCCAGGCAGGGAAGCACAAGTTGCCAGCCTGGATGGATCTGGTGGATTGAATCAGCCAAGGAATTGATATTCTGCTGGGATGGCACCAAAATGTGATAGTCTTCTGTCACTCCACATGGGCTGGGGATAAACAGATTCTCTCCCCTCTGCTGTCAGCAAACACGGCTGTGGCAGCAGCAGCTCCCAGAGAGGGGAAAGGGGGAAAGGGGGGGAAAAGGGGTTTTGGGCAGCCTCCATCCCCACATGAATCTGGGATTTGGGGCAGCCTGATCCTCACACAGATCTGGGATGGATTTGGGGCAGCTCCATCCCCACACAGAGCCTTGGGGACAGGTTTGGGGCAGCCTTCATCCTGGGATGGGCCTTGAGGACGGGTTTGGGGATGTGTTTGGGGCAGCCTCCATCCCACACAGATCTGGGATGGGTTTGGGGCAGCTCCATCCTGGGATGAGTTTTGTGGATGGATTTGGGGCAGCTCCATCCTCACACAGATCTGGGATTTGGGGCAGCCTCCATCCTGGGATGGGCCTTTGGGGACAGGTTTGGGGCAGCCTGATCCTCACACAGATCTGGGATGGATTTGGGGCAGCTCCATCCTCACACAGAGCCCTGGAGACAGGTTTGGGGCAGCTCCCATCCCAGGATGAGCCCTTTAGGATGGATTTGGGGCAGCCTGATCTTCTCACAGATCTGAGATGGATTTGGGGCAGCTCCATCCTGGGATGAGCCTTGGGGACAGATTTGGGGCAACCTGATCCTATCACAAATCTGGGATTTGGGGCAGCCTCCATCCTGGGATGAGTCTTGGGGAGGATTTTAGGCAGCCTCCATCCCCACATAGAGCCTGGATGGGCCTTGAGGACGGGTTTGGGGATGGATTTGGGGCAGCCTCCATCCCCACACAGATTTGGGATAAGTCCTTGGGGCATGGGGAGCCCTCCCAGCTTTGGCAGGGCTGGGTTGGATCCATAGCTTTGGTTTCCTTTGGAGAGGAGCTGGAGAGAGAGGGAGCCTGGGGGCTGGGTTTGGGGTCAGGGCTGAGTTTGGGTTCAGGGCTGGGGCTGGGGCCAGGACTGACCCCATAGCTCCCGGGCTGTCCCTGCAGGGCTCTGGGGGCAGCTCAGAGCCTCCAGCAGCGACCCCAAATCTCAGGGATTGGCAGGGCCAGATGGGAGCAGGGTCCTGCTCCTCATCCCCTGTCCCTGTCCCTGTCCCCATCCCCATTCCCATCCCCATCCCTGCCCCTGTCCCCAGGGACACGTAGCTGTCACCTCGGGCAGCCAAAGTTCTGCTTCAGCAACAGCTCCAAGGAAAAGCAAACAAATGACAAAAGAAATGACAAAACACAATTTTCCTGCTCTTTCCTATTCCCCTTTTCACTCCTCAGAGCCCCTTTTCCATCCCTTCCTCCCAAAGATTTGGGGTTCACTAAAGGCGATCAGTGCTGAGTTACCCAAAATCAGAAACTGCTTCGGCAGGAGGGAAGGAAAGAGGAAAACGGGCAATGATGGCTCTGCAGCCACGGGGCACAGCAGCAGAAATACCACAGTGAAACGGGGCAATCATTTTTCCCTGGGCGGCAAAACTCGGGATTTTTTTGTTTCAGGGCATTCATACTTTTCCCTGGGTGGCAGAAATACAGGATTTTTTGGTTTCAGGTGTATTTTTGAATTCCTCCTTCACTGGAAGTGCTGGTCCTGGATTTCCAGCCCTGCCCTGCCTCCCTCTCCAGCGCATTCCCTCTGTTTGCTGTCCCCTGTGCTTTCCTGGGGATTGATCCTAATCCTCCGAACAATTTCCCGGGGTGTGAAGGTGCAGACATTTCTTATCCCACTAATCTGGGCCAGACAATTCCGCGAACGGCTCCGGGTGCCCCCGACCTTGGCGTTATCAGCCCGGATCGTTATCAGTTTAGATCGTTATCACTCAGATCTTTATCAGCTCAGATCATTATCAATTCAGATCGTTATCAACTCCCCAAAGGGCGCTGCTGGCCTTGGTCAGAGCGGGAGCTGCAATTCCACTGGGAATTGCTCCTGGAATTGGGAAAAACTCCAAGAGCATCGAGTCCAATCATGCCCAGCACAGCCAGGGCCACCACTGTCCCATGTCCCCAAGTGCCACATCCACAAGGCTGGAAATCCCTCAGGGATGGGCACTCCAAACCCCCCTGGGCACTTCCAGTGCCTGACCCCCTTTTCCATGGGGAAATTCCTGCCGATGTCCACCCAGACCCTCCCCTGAGGCCGTTCCCTCTGCTCCTGTCCCTGTTCCCTGGAGCAGAGCCCGACCTCCCCGGCTGTGCCCTCCTGGCAGGAGCTGTGCAGAGCCACAAGGGCCCCTGAGCCTCCTTTGCTCCAGGCTGAGCCCCTGCCCAGCTCTCTCAGGGATTCTGCAGCCCCTTCCCAGCTCCCTCAGGGATTCTGCAGCCCCTTCCCAGCTCCCTCAGGGATTCTGCAGCCCCTGCCCAGCTCCCTCAGGGATTCTCCAGCCCTTCCCAGCTCTCTCAGGAACTCTCCAGGCCCTGCCCTGGCCATGCTTCCAGACCTTCCCTGTCCTTTTTCTCACAGATGTCATTCAGTAACATTTGGGGTGGTTTTTCAGGCGTTTTTGGGCTTTCACCTGTCAGTGTTTCATTATTAGCCCAGTCTAGTGCACAATTAAGGTGAACCTCTCTTGTGCCGTTCACCAGCCCATCCCTCACTCTGGAGTCCCCCTTTCCCCGCCGGACTACATTTCCCATGGTGCCCCGCGCCAAGCGCATTCCCCATTGGCTACCGAAGGGGGCGCGGCCCCGCCCCTGTGTGGCCGGCGGACTCCATGTCCCGGCGTGCCCCGCGGCAGCTGCGGTTGGCCGCAGCCAATCAGCGCGGGGCCGGCGGGGGGCGTGGCCGGGCGGCGGGGGAGGCTGTTTAAAGTGGCGCTTGCGGGATGGCGGAGCCGGCGGACTATCCCCCGTTCCAGCTGGGGAAGCCCCGCTTCGAGCAGGTACTGCCGGCGGCGGGAGGCGGCGGGGGGGGACACCGGGAGCGGTGGCGGGAGCCGCCCCTGCCCTGCGCACGGCATCGCCCCCCCATCCGCGAACGGAGCCCCTGCTCCCCGCTCCGCTCCGCCCCGCCCCTCCCGCGGTACCGCGCGCCCATTGGCCCGCAGCTCCCGCGCCATTGGCCGGCCGAGCTGTCAGTCAGAGCCGCCGCCCCCTGCCCGCGGCGGGCGCTGCGCGGCCCCGCGGCCCCTGTGGCGCGGCGCGCAGCGCGGCGGGCGCGGGGCTCGGGGGTCGTCGGTTCGAGCCCCGCGGGGGCGGGCAGAGGCCCGGTGCGGCATCGCGCGGGCTCGTCCTTGCCCCGAGGGGCTCGTCCTTGTCCCGCGGGTCCCCTGCCAGGCTGGCTGGGAGGGGAGGAGCAGCTCTGGGATGGGGCGGGGCTCCCAGAACCAGGGGCGCTCCAGGTGGGCGCTTTGCCAGCCCCACCAGGCAATGCCCAGCTCTGGTGCCAAGGGATGGAGGGGGGGGGTGTGACCCCCAGGATGGTGTCAGGTTAACAGAATGTGACCGATAGAACAGCTGGCACCTCCACAGCTGCCAGCTGAGATGGGCAGAGCAGCTGTGGTCAGTCACACACCTGTGCCCAGGTGAGCAGGGCAGGGGCAGGTGGGATATGTTGCCACCCACTGTGGATGACCAGAGAGGACTAGTTGTGCTGGTGGAACTATTGAGGCTGATAAAAAGGCTGATAAACCTCTGTCAGTCCCTCCTGAGCTGGGCAAGACTCCCTGGAGAAGCTGCTCATTACCTTGTGTGTGTGAGTGTGTCCCACCATGGGGACAGCCCCTATAGTGGCACATTCCCCCCATCCACAACAATCCAGAACCCCTGTTCAACCCCTGTTTCACCCCTGTTTTACCCCCATGTAACCCCAGTCTGACTCCACACCTGTGCTTGGCGTGACTCAGCCGCCTTTGGGCTGAACTGTGGATTTCCCAGGGGGCCATTGCATGGTGGGACAATTCCATTCCATGGTGGATCCACTCCATGGTGGGGCCGTTCCAGGGTGGCTCTCCTGCCTCTCCCATACCCCACATCCTTCTGGGGCTTGCAGCAACCTGGGACAGTGCAGAGGTCAAGGGAATGGGAATGGGAAGATGAAGGGGAATGGGAATGAGAATGGGAATGGGGAGGGGTTTGGGGTCACAGAGCACATCTCAGAGGCCCAGGGAGGGCTGACTCCCCTGGGAACAGGCAGGACGCTCCAGCTGGGCCTTTTTCAATCAGGGGGAGGAGGAGAAGACGCTCCCTGCCCTTCCTGCCCAGCACAGCCCTGGCAGAGTTCCTGTGTTCTGCTCATTCAGGAGCTGCTGGCACTGGGGGCAGCCCTGGGGAACCTGCCAGGGCTGGGGCAGGCAGTGAGGGTCCCCCTGTGCTGGGAGAGCCCTTGGGAGGGGATTCCTAGGGAATGCTTTGACAGGGGGGCACTCTGAGCATGGCAAACCCCCCTTTCTGTGCTCTGGGGCTTCATCCCTGCCCTGGGCGTTGCCAGGAGCTGTGGCAGGGCTGAGGTGCTGCTGTGCTGCTGGCTCCAACCCACGTTCCTGCCTGCCCAAGGCTGGGATCCAGCTGCACTGTGGGGTCACACAGGGAGGAGGGGTTGGGATATTCCCAGGGTTTGTGGATCCTGGCTGGCTCTGCCCTGTTTGGGATGCAGCACCACTCACATCCCTGCTCCCAGCACGGCCTGGGAGAGCCCAGCCTCTAAATCCCTGGTTCAAAATCTTCCATGAGAGCCCAGCGTCTCCATCCCTGTCTGGGACCCCTCCATCCCTGCTCCCAGCCCCTCCATCCCTGTCCCAGCCCCTCCAGTCCTTTATTTCCCCCATCCTGCCTGTGGTGTTTCCCCCAGATTTTATTCTGGAGGAGCCCCAGCTCAATCCCAGGGGATCAGGGACCCTCAAAGCTTCCCTGCCAGGAGTTCTGGGCTTTCCCAGCCCTCCCTGCACTGCCCAGCTTTGGTTCAGTGTCTGAGATCTCAGCTGGAGCTGCCAGAGCCTGCTCCTTGTTCAGGGCAGGGTGCTGAAATCCCAAATTCCAGCCTGCTCCTTGTGTAGGGCAGGATGCTGAAATCCCAAATTCCAGCCTGCTCCTTGTGTAGGGCAGGATGCTGAGCTGAAATCCCAAATTCCAGCCTTGTTTAGGTCAGGGTGCTGAAATCCCAAATTCCAGCCTGCTCCTTGTTCAAGATGCTGAAATCCCAAATTCCAGCCTGCTCCTTGTTTAGAATGCTGAGCTGGAATCCCAAATTCCAAATTTTCCCTTCTCCAGGGAACATCCCCAGCTCTCCCAGCCTGGCTCCAGCCCTGGGGTCTCCTCTGGATATATTCCAGCAGCTCCACATCCCCCTGCTGTTGCTCTTTTTTCCACCTCCATCACCCAGGACTGGGTTTAAAGGGGAATTTGTTGGTTTCTGTCCCATGTTCTGGGTTTTAACGCCCAGCTCCTGCTCCTGCCAGGTTCCTGTGCCCTGCCCCTGGTGCAGGAGCTTCTCCCATTGGAATCCTGGCTCCTCAACTTTGGAAAACCAAATTAAAGCCATCAAAGGGTTCCAGTTTTAGCCTAAACTTGCTGTGGGCTGTCACAACCCTGGCTGTGCTTTGTCACAGTCCCATTGCTCAATGGCTTTGCCTTAATTTTGTTTGCTTTAGCTTAAATCTCTCTTAATTAATTAAAAGCTGACCTGAGCCTGGTTTTGAGCTCAGCCCCATCCCAAGCCTGCATGTTTTTTGCTCTGGTTTAATTAAACCCTGTTTAAAAGCAGGCTGTAATTAAAGTGGTGAGGCTGTCCATGCCTGCCCAGCACGGGCTCCTCGGGATTCCTCCTGAAGGTGATTAACAGCTCCCTAATGGCCTCTCACCTTCTCCCAGATCCTGCAGCTGTTCCCTTTGGTCTGGGCAGGGTGCTGAGCTGAAATCCCAAATTCCAGCCTGCTCCTTGTTTAGGGCAGGATCAGGGAGCTGAAATCCCAAGCTCCAGCCTGCCCCCAAACCCATGGCTTTTGGGACCAGCTGCACCTCCAGGGCCCAGCTCCAGGATGTTCCCTGTGAGGGAATTGACATTCCCAGGCACCTCCTGGTGCTGCAGCCTGCTGGGAAGTGCTCCCAAAATAGCCCAAATTCATCAGGAAATGGGTGATTTGCACTGTGCTCCAGCTCCCTGCACCAGCTGCTCCAGGAGCCAGGGATGGGTATGGGGAGAGCCTGGCACAGGGCTGGGATGAGCCTGGCACATGGAACCATCCCCAGCTCTCAGGGAAACTGAGGCAGGGCTGGCAGGGAGGGCTCAGAGCTGCTCCTGAGCCCAGGGCTGCTCCTCTCATCCCATTCCCATCTCCTGCCAGCTCTGGGTTTGCTGCACCACTGGGGAGTTTGTGAGGTCCCCAGGATGAGGTGAGAGATGAGGAGTCTGACTCCATGCTCTCAAAAATATATTATATTATATTATATTATATTATATTATATTATATTATATTATATTATATTATATTATATTATATTATATTATATTATATTATATTATATTATATTATATTATATTATATTATATTATATTTTTATTATGCTATACTAAAGAAAGGATTCAGACAGAAGGTTTAACAAGAATGATAATGAAAAACTCCTGACTGACTCCTCAGAGTCTGACACAACTGATGGTGATTGGTTATTAATTAAAACAATTCACCTGGAACCAATCAAACACTCACCTGTTGGTAAATGATCTCCAGGCCACATCCCAAAGCAGCAAGCACAGGAGCAGCAATCAGATAATTATTGTTTGCATTCCTCTCTGAGGCTTCTCAGCTTCCCAGGAGCAAAATTCTGGGCAAAGAGTAGTTTTCAGAAAATGTGACAGTGACAGATCAGGGAATCCCAGAGTGGTTTGGGATGGGAGGGACCCCAAATCCCAGCCAGTGCCACCCATCCATGGCAGGGACACCTCCCACTGTCCCAGGTGGATCCAACCTGGCCTTGGGCACTGCCAGGGATCCAGGGGCAGCCACAGCAAATCTGGAAATTCCAGCCCAGCCCCTCCCAGGGGAGAATTTCCCCCAAATTTCTGAATTATTAGTGAGGGGAATGGCAGATTTGTCTTTCCAAACAAGCTGTGGGGCTGCTGGTAGATAAAACCAGCACTGGGAGAAAAAAGAAACAATGGGAGGATTGCACTGATTGATGAATGGAAAAAGAGATTTGCTTTTACAAATAAACTTTGAGTTTGCTTAGAAATTAAATTGGACATTGAGGGATGAAAGAAACAATAGGGAAGAAGAAAAACCCCTACATTCTATAAGAATTAAGAATTAAAGTGGAGGGTTGTACATTAGAGAGGAATCTTTGGGATCAGGCATTTTGGGAGGTCTGAATGGCCTCTCCCTTTATTGGAATAAAGCCAAAGGACTCCTCTGTCTCCTCTTTGGACATAAACCTCTGGTGTTTGTGGATTATTTATCCTAACATTGGGAATTGCTGGGGCTTGTTTTTTGTTTTGGGTTTTGTTGGGTTTTTTTTTGCCTCGTGTTTTGTATGCAGCTCTGTAAAAACCAACCCTGAACAGAAAAAAAAAAAGTTCCTTTGGCTTCCAGTGAGGAGAAGGAGCTGGGAATGAGCAGGGGCTGACCTGGATGAGGGGATGCCAGCACTGAGGCTGCCCTGCACTTCTCTGAGAGTGAAATCACGAGTGCCAGGCTGGGAGCAGCACACAAAGGGATCCTTGTTGGGCAGGGGCTGGCAGAGGGGCCAGGAACTGCAGGGAGGGAGCCAGGGAGGGATTGGGATTGAGCCTGGTGGGTTGGGATTGAGCCTGGCTGTGGTTTGAGCTCTGGGTTTGAGCCTGGCCCTGGGCTTGAGCCTGGCTCTGGTTTGAGCTCTGGGATTGAGCCTGGCTCTGGGATTGAGCTCTGGGATTGAGCCTGGCTCTGGTTGAGTAGAGCCCTCATGGCCTGGGTTTGAGCCTGGCTCCAGTTTAAGCCTGGCTCTTGGCTTGAGCCTGGCTCTGGTTGAGTGGAGCCCAAGGAGTCCTCATGGTCTGGGTTTGAGCCTGGCTCTGGTTGAGTGGAGCCCAAGGAGCCCTCATGGCCCTGGGATTGAGCCTGGTTCTGGGTTTGGGCCTGGTTCTAGTTGAGGTGGAGCCCAAGGAGCCCTGGTGGCTCTGGGATTAAGCCTGGCTCTGATTTAGGCCTGGCTCTGGATTTGAGCCTGGCTCTGGGTTAAGCCTGGCCCCAGTTTAAGCCTGCCTCTCAGAGCACTCTTGCTCTGGGGTAATGAGGCCCTGACGCACCAGAGTTCCACCAAACCTGTTCAGGCCCAGCCTCTCTGGTGGTTTTGGAGCTCTCTGACCCCAGAATGGGCAAGTTCAGGCAGCAGCACCTGGAAACAAATCCCTCATGGCCTCCTGCCCTAGAAACAAATCCCTCCCTGCCTCCTGCCCTGGCACAGAATTCCCAGAACATTCCCAGCTGGGGCTGTCCCTGGATCCCTGGCAGTGCCCAAGGCCAGGCTGGACATGGGGCTGGAGCAGTCTGGGACAGTGGGAGGTGTCCCTGCCGTGGCAGGGGTGGCACTGGGTGAACTTGGGGTCCCTCCCATCTCAAACCATTCCCTGATTTTGGGGTTTGGGCACTCCCAGCTCCCCAGCCATGGCAGGGAATGTGGGGCTGGGATCACACCAGGCTGGGGCTGAGCTGCTCAGGCCTGGCCTTGAGCTGGGCCTTGGCCTGGGCTGGGCTTGGCCAGGCAAGGGCTCAGTGCCAGCCCAGGCCTGACCCTGGCACAGGCAGCAGCTCCCCGGGGCCTGGGCAGCTGGCAGAGGGGAGCTGGGCATTCCAGAGGGCATTTCCATGTGCCCCTGGAACCTGGGCTCTCCTTCCCCCTCCTTTGTCACCACTCCTTGGTCAGAGGGTGTAAAACACTGATGTTCCCTTTCATTCCATTAATTTCCATTTCATTCTGTTTAATTTCCATTGAATTCCATTAATTCCATTTAATTCAATTTTATTCAATTTCATTCCGTTATTTTCCATTTAATTCCGTTAATTCCAATAATTTCTATTCATTTCCATTGAATTCCATTTAATTTCCATTTAATCCCATTATTTTCCATTTAATCCCATTAATTTCCATTGGATTCTGTTAATTTCTATTTATTTCCATTAATTAAAATATATTAATTTCCATTTAATTCCATTGAACTTCCATTGAATACCATTAATTTCAATTTAATTCCATTGATTTCCATTTAATTCTGTTAATTTCCATTTCATTCCATTAATTTACACTGAATTCCACTAATTTCTATTTAATTCCATTTAACTTGGTTTAATTCCATTTAACTTGGTTTAATTCCATTTCATTCAATTAATTTCCATTTCATTCCATGAATTCCAATAATTTCTAATAATTTCCATTGAATTCCAATTAATTCCATTTGGTGTTGCTGTTCTCAGAGTGGCACAGAGATAAAGGCAGGGGGGAAGCCAAGGCCACTCAAATTTAGAATCCCCACATCCTGCTGGTCGTGAAGGCAGCAATCCCAGCTGGTTAGCAGTAAATCCAACAGGTTAGCAGTAATTGCAACTGGTTAAACAGCAATCCCAGCTAGTTAGCAGTATTTCCAAGTGTTATCAGTAAATTCATTATTGGTTAGCAGTAATTCCAGGTGTTTAACAGTAATTCCAGCTGGTTAGCAGGAATTCCAAGTGTTAATTTAGCAGCAGTCCCAGCTGGTTAGCAGTAATTCCAGGTTGTTAGCAGCAATTCCAGCTGGTTAGAAGTAATTCCAAGTGTTTAACAGTAATTCTAGCTGGTTAGCAGCAATTTCAGATTGTTAGCAGCAATTCCAGCTGGTTAGCAATATTTTCCAGGTGTTTAAGAGTAATTCTAGCTGGTTAGCAGTAATCCCAAGTATTTAGCAGCAATTCCAAGTGTTAGTTTAGCAGCACTTCCAGCTGGTTAGCAATAATTCCAACAGGTTACCAGTAATTCCAGCTGGTTAGCAATAATTCCAGATGTTTAGCAATAACTCCAGGTGTTTGATAGTTTAGCTGTAATCCCAGCTGGTTAGCAGTAATTCCAGGTTGTTAGCAGTAATTCTAGGTGTTTGTTTAGCAGCAGTCCCAGCTGGTTAGCAGTAAATCCAACAGGTTAGCAATAATTCCAGGTGTTTAACAGTAATTCCAGATGGTTAGCAGCAATTCCAGCTCGTTAGCAATAATTCCAGGTGTTAGTTTAGCAGCAGTCCCAGCTGGTTAGCAGCAATTCCAGCAGGTTAGCAGTAATCCCAAGTATTTAGCAATAATTCCAGGTGTTTGTTTAGCAGCAATTCCAGCTGGTTAGCAGCAATTCCAGGTTTTTAAACAATAATTCCAGCTGTTAGTTTAGCAGCAATCCCAGCTGGTTAACAGCAATTCCAGCTGGTTAGCAATAATTCCAGGATGTTAGCAATAATTCCAGCTGTTAGTTCAGCAGTAATTCCAGGTGTTTAGTAATAATTCTAGGTTGTTAGCAATAATTCCAGGTGTTAGTTTAGCAGTAATTCCAGGTGTTTAGTAATAATTCTAGGTTGTTAGCAATAATTCCAGGTGTTAGTTTAGCAGCAATCCCAGCTGGTTAGCAATAATTCCAGGATGTTTGCAATAATTCCAGCTGCTAGTTCAGCAGTAATTCCAGGTGTTTAGCAATAATTCCAGCTGGTTAACAGTAATTCCAGGTGTTTAGCAGTAATTCCAGGATGCTAGCAGCAAGTCCAGCTGTTAGTTCAGCAGCATCCCAGCTGCCCTGGGCTCTGTGGGATGGGCAGGGGCTGTGGCTGCTGCTCTGGGGTTGCTCAATTCCTGACTCAGGGATTGCTCACTCCCCACCCACCCTTGGCACGTGTTGGGAGGGCTCTGCCATCTGCAGGGATCCCACACCCAAAATAAAAGGGAGGCAGCAAAATGTCAAACTCAAATCCACTCAGAAATACCAGAATTAGCATTAATTAGATCCATGCTAATTAAAAACCGCTGTGCTTTTTTCCTGGACTTGTGTGGAGCTGTTCTGTTCCATTGGAAGGTTCTTTTTTAATTTTTTGGGTGCAGAATGTGGAGGAATGCTGGAGTGGGGTCAGGCTGCAGTGGGGATCAGCAGTTCCATGGACAGGGCCCTGGCAGGGGGATCCCTGCAGGAATCAGGGGGAGATCCCTGCAGGAATCAGGGGGGGATTCCTGGAGGAATCAATGGGGGGATCCCTGCAGGAATCAGGGGGGTTCCTGGAGGAATCAGGGGGGGATCCCTGCAGGAATCAGGGGGGGATCCTGGAGGAGCAGGGAAACAGCAGCACCACATTCTGGTGTGATTAAACACCATTCCCACTGCTCCATCCCCACTCCATGCCCATATTTATAACCCAGTAGGAGCTGGGCCATGTGAGGATGGAGAATTCCCAGAGCTCCTGGGGTCCCTGGCCATGATCCACGTCTCCAGGGACTCTGGGTGATGAGGAAAGGCCACTGGGCTGCCCTGAGCATTCTCAGGAATTCTCCTGCCCCAGGATCCTGGAATCCAGCTGGGGTAGGAGTGATGATGTTCATGTGTCCCAAGGCCTCAATATTTCATGGTCTGGTGCTTGGAGTTGGTAAAAACCCCACCGATATTTTTAATTTCACTGTCTAAATACTGAGTCATGTTTTCTCCTTTCCCCTGGAGCTGTCCATGACCTTCCCCTGCTGTTTCTCAGATCCTCTCCCCTCCTTGCAGACTTTTCCTGGCTCTGGAGGTGCCCACGGTGCAGCTCTGAGCAGCCTGGGCTGGTTCTTGGTGGCACTTTGGAATAATCCAGGTTGGCTGTGCCTGTGTGGGGATGGAAAAGCTGGGAAGAGCCTGAGGAGGCTTTTGCTGGGAGCAAAGGGAGGGATCCAGGGAATCCTGGAGTGCTTTGGGTTTCCTATCCCAAACCACCAGCAAAAAACCTGCTGTATTATTTATTTTCAGCTGATGCTTCATTCTGCAAAGGAAATAAACCCTGAAAGGCAATTTCTCACTGAATGTGAATATTGTTTTTTGTTTCTTGTTTTGCAGAGTTCATTCTATGGCAGATTCAGGCACTTCCTGGACATCATCGACCCCCGCACTCTGTTTGTGACTGAGGTAAAGTCTGCACTCCTCTTTGGGACAGGGCTGGGTGTCAGACAGCTGGAGGTGAAACCCAATCCCCTCTGTGAGCAGCAGAAGTGCTGAGCCCGTGTTTGCAGTGGGTTTGTGTCCCTCAGGTGATTGATTGCCCCAAGGAGTGAGAGCTGGTGAATCTGGAACAGAAACCTGCTGGTAAATATGGAACAGAAACCTGCCTGGCACCAGGGAATCCTCACCCCCAGCTCCCTCTGCCACCCGAGCTGGCTTTTGGCAAAACTGCCTCTGATTTTGTCCTCTCAGGAAGAAAATCCCTGCAGGTTTTCATGGCAGAAATGCAGGTGGGGGGATGAGAGAGGAATTATGAATTCCATGGGGGAGTGAAGTTGTGGTGCAGCTCTGCAGGGGCTGCACCCCAGACCTTTGGGCTGTGGTTTTTCCTCACTTCTTTCCCTGTTTGTAGCAGGTTTTGGGGATCCTGCCCCTTCATTTCCATCTGGTGTTGCCCAGCTTTACCTCAGCTCTGTGCTTCCACCAGACAATGGCTGAGGGTGAAGGGGAGCCCTGGGGAAGGAACAGTTCTGCTCCTGCTCTGGAGCTCTGGCCTTTGGCCAGGAAACTTTGGCATTTCAGTGAAGGGCAGCTGCTTTTTCCTTTTTATTGTATCTTTTTCCCAATGTCCACCCTGAACCTCCTGTCCCTGTTCCCTGGCTGTGCCCTCCTGGCAGGAGCTGTGCAGAGCCACAAGGGCCCCCTGAGCCTCCTTTGCTCCAGGCTGAGCCCCTGCCCAGCTCCCTCAGGAAATCTGCAGCCCCTTCCCAGCTCCCTCAGGGATTCTGCAGCCCCTTCCCAGCTCCCTCAGGGATTCTGCAGCTCCTTTCCATCTCCCTCAGGAATTCTGCAGCTCCTTCCCAGCTCCCTCAGCCCCTCCTAGGGGCTCCATTCCATTCCCAGCACTTTTTAAGGCTGAATTTCTGCTGCTCCTGGGGGATTTTCCTGCTGGGGGCTCTGCAGGGATGCAGAGGAGTTTGGGCTGAGCTCAGCTCCTGCTCTGAACCCCTTGGGGTGATACCTGGCCTTCCCCTGGTCACCTGTTCAAAAAAGCCTTCCCAGATTTTTGGGATGTGGGTTCAGAGGGATCAGCTGCTGTAACTCCATTTTGGGGAGGTTCCTTCAGGAAGGTGAAATAAAAAGGAATAAAAAGAACCAAGCCTGAGTGGCCCAGTTTTATCCTAGGTGCAAACTGAGCAGTTTTGGGTGCCAGAGTGAATTCCTGCAGAGCAGGGAGGGCTGGTGTCCATCTCTGGGGCTGGGCTGAGCTTCAGGAATGGCCGGGGGGTACTGCAGGGAGGGAAATGCCCTCTGACATTTCCTCTGGGGTGTGAATTCCATGGCAGGGATGCCTCAGGAAACCTGAACATCCTGATGGCCCCAGAAATTCCCTTTCCCTGGAGAAGCCTCTTGGCAGGACGTGGGTGACTCCTCAGGCACAAAATCTGCTTTTTGCTCACTCTGCTCTGGTGTTACAATTATTGGTGTGTGCAGATGAAGAACTCTGAGGTTTTTTTGCTTTCCTTTGTTAGCTGAGGGGGTGAATGAAAGGCAGGAGGAGTTTGCTGAGCCCAGGCTGGGCAGGGAGCTCCTGGCTGCATCTCCCAGGGCTCAGGGAACAAACAAATCCCTGCTTGCCTTGGAGGGGGAAAAGAGGAGATAAATCAGTGTCTGATGGGAGTGGAGGTGGACCCCATGGAAAATGCTGGGAAATGGGGTGATACTCAATTTTAAAAATATTTTTAAAATATTTTTATTTTATTGTAAATATTTTTATTTTGAATTTTTTACATCTTTATTTTAATCCTTTTTTTTTTGGTGGCTGTGTGTTCCATGGTGGCATCCTGTGGCGGGGGATGGAGGGGTGAGGGGTGCTGAGGATCACCAGTGCCACTCCTCCCTGCTCATTTATTTCTCTATAAAGCAGATTCTGAGCACAACTAGGAACTTCCTTGTGCTCCAGAGGTCCCTGAGGAGGGATCCTGGGGGGATGGCCCTGGCTCCTGCTGGGGCTGGGCTTTTATCTGCTGGGGACACTCACCCTGTGGCAGCGGGCACAGCTGGGGGCACAGGGGCTGCAGCACGGCCCTGGCTGGGGTGGCAGTGAGGTGGCAGTGCTGGCACTGGGGTGGCAGTGAGGTGGCAGTAGTGGCGGTGCAGGCAGTGGCGGTGTACTGGCAATGGGGTGGCGGTGAGGTGGCAGTGGTGGCAGTGAGGTGGCAGTGGTGGCAATGAGCTGGCAGTGGTGGCAGTACTGGATATGGTGGCAGTGAGGTGGCAGTGGTGGCTGTGGGGTGACAGTGGTGGCCATGGTGGCAGTAGTGACAGTGGGGTGACAGTGGTGGCAGTGAGGTGGCTGTGGTGGCAGAGGTGGCAGAGCTGGCAGTGTGGTGGCTGTGCTGGCAGTGAGGTGGCAGTGAAGTGACAGAGGTGGCAGGGGTGGCAGTGGGGTGGCAGTGGTGCCAGTGAGGTGGCAGTGGTGGCAGTATTGGCAGTGCTGGCAGTAGGGTGACAGAGATGGCAGTGTGGTGGCAGAGCTGCAGCCCCTCTGGGGAGGACCTTTGGTATCTCTCATTCCCCTTTGGTGCCTCTCCTTCACCTTTGGTGCCTCTCCTTCACCTTTGGTGGCTCTCTTTCACCTTTGGTGGCTGTCTTTCACCCTTTGGTGGCTCTCTTTCACCCTTTGGTGGCTCTCATTCACCTTTGGTGGCTCTCCTTCACCCTTGGTGGCTCTCATTCACCTTTGGTGGCTCTCTTTCACCCTTTGGTGGCTCTCTTGACCCCCCCAGTGCCTCTCCATTGGACCCATCCCCTGGCAGCTGCACATCTGCAAACTGCTGCCCTCAGAGGGACCCTGTGTCCTGCAGAGTCACCAGTGCTGTCCCCAAGGTGCCCCTCAGGGTGCAGGGCCTGGCCTGGGGACATGGGAGGGACAAATGATGGCAGTAATAATTTAATTGCTGTGTATGAGGGAGGTTCCAGTGCAGGGCCTGGATGGGGATGAGTGGGGGCCAAATGGTTGCAGTAATTCTTTTAATTGCTCTGTAATGAGGAAGGTCCCAGTTCAGGGCCTGGATGGGGATGTGGAAGGGCCACATAAAATTGAAATAATTGCAGTAATAATTTAATTGCTGTGTAACGAGGAAGGTCCCAGTGCAGGGCCTGGATGGGGAAGTGTGGGGGCCAAATGACTGCAGTAATAATTTAATTACTGTGTAATGGGGAAGGTCCATAGGGAAGCAGATACTCTGATCAGGGGACTCACCCCAACGCCATGAGCACTCTGGGAAGGAGGGAGGGCTCGCAGTAATTCCCAGTGAAATCAGAACCCAGGAGAGCTCCAGGGGCTGCCTCTTGCTGCCTTTGCTGTGTCTCATTGTTCGGAGCCTGGAGCTGCAGAGCATCTTGCATTGCCATATTTGGGGCTGAGATGGAAGCAGGATTAGATGTATGTTATTTATATGAACCATACCTTCTTACTCAGCAGATTGCCTGTCTGTGTTTATTCAGTGTCACAGCTGCTGGCTCCACTCGAACAAAAAGTTTCTGGCTCCTCTTGTCTGTCACTGTGGATCCAATACAATGGGGCCAGCTGGAGTCAAGTCTGGTGTCTGTGTGTCTGTGTCATCCTGGGGAGCCCAGGGACAGAGCCCAAACTGGGCTGGGCCACAGCTGCACCTGCACAGCTGCACCTCCACAGCTGCATCCATCCCCTCAATGCATCCCCAGAGCTGCATCCCCAGAACTGCATCCCCCCAACTACAGCTGCATCCACCCCAGTGCATCCCCCAGCCAGAGCTGTGCAGCTGCTGGTGGTGGCCACGGGGCCCTTGGGTTGGGGCACGTCCCCTCTTGTTTTGGGGCACATCCCCCCTTGTTTTGGGGCACATCCCCCCTTGGATTGGAGCACATGCCCTGAGCCATGGCTGGGCTGGAGGTGGGACCCCAGAGCTCAGGGCACACAGAGATCCTGCCCAAAAGGCCACAGTGACAATCTCAGGGTGACAACAGTCCCAGGGTGACAAGCCCGGGGTGACAATCCCAGGGTGATAGTTTCAGCGTGAGCCAGGGGTGACAATCCCAGGGGTGACACCAGACTGTCTCTTGAGCCCAGTGTGACAATCCCAGGGTGACAGTCCCAGAGTGACAATCCCAGGGTGACAGTCCCAGTGTGAGCCCAGGGTGATGCCAGGCTGTCCCCTGAGCCCAGGGTGACAGTCCCAGAGTGACAATACCAGGGTGACAGTTCCAGAGTGACAATCCCAGAGTGACAGTCCCAGGGGTGACACCAAGCTGTCCCCTGAGCCCAGTTCATCTCTGGTGTCCCCAGAACCTGGTGCAGGCCTGGCCCTGCAGGGGCTGTGGCAGGAGGGTGGTGCTGCTGGCACTGCCCTGCTGTGCCCTGTGTGTCACACCTGGGCTCTCAGGCTGCTGGCACTGCCCTGCTGTGCCCTGTGTGTCACACCTGGGCTCTCAGGCTGCTGGCACTGCCCTGCTGTGCCCTGTGTGTCACACCTGGGCTCTCAGGCTGCTGGCGCTGCCCTGCAGTGATGGCCCTGGCAGTGCTGGGGGTGGTTGGAATGGTCTCAGAATTCCAACCTGAGCAGTTCTGGGGTTCTGTCCCTCCCACTGCTCAGGGGCTGGGTTGGGTGCAGCAGCTGGCAGGGCTTGCTCCATGCTCTGTTCTACACAAGGTCCCTGCAGGTGCTGTCCTGGCCCTGCTGACTCCAGTCTGTGCCCAGGAGCCCCTTGGCAGGGGCTGGATCCAAACCCAGCAGAGATCCCAGGGATGGGGGCTCATCCCAGCTGGGGTGGTACATGCACAGCCCCCCCCAGGCTGAGGGACCAGCCCTGCCCCATTTCCATCTGAAATCCCAGCCCTGCCCCATTCCCTGGCACATCCCAGCTGCAATCCCAGCCCTGGCCCATTCCGTGGCCCATCCCAGTTGGAATCCCATTCCCTGGCCCATTCCCTGGCCCATTCCTTTCTCCTTCCCCATCTGGAATCTGAGCCCTGCCCCATTCCCTGCTCCTTTCAAAGCTGGAATCTGAGCCCTGGTGTTTTCCCTGCCCCTTCCAGAGCTGGAATCCTATTCCCTGTCCCATCCCAGCTGCAATCCCAGTCCAATCCCCAGTCCCATTCCCTGTCCGCCTCCCCAAGCTGGAGCCCATCCCAGCTGTTTCCAGCTGTGCTGCCCTGCCCGTGCTGTCCCTGTCCCAGCTGTTCCTAGCTGTTCCCAGCTGTGCTATCCCTGTCCCAGCTGTTCCCAGCTGTGCTGCCCTGCCCTGCCCGTGCTGTCCCTGTCCCAGCTGTTCCTAGCTGTTCCCAGCTGTGCTATCCCTGTCCCAGCCGTTCCCAGCTGTGCTGCCCTGCCCTGCCCGTGCTGTCCCTGTCCCAGCTGTTCCTAGCTGTTCCCAGCTGTGCTGTCCCTGTCCCAGCTGTTCCCAGCTGTTCCCAGCTGTTCCCAGCTGTGCTGCCCTGCCCTGCCCGTGCTGTCCCTGTCCCCAGGGCTGCAGGAGCTGCTGCTGCTGGCAGGGCTGAGCTCTGAGCACATCCTGCTGCAGATGGTCTGTCTGGCACCCCTCGGTGAGAGCTCAGACCCCAGCAGCCACCACTAGAAGTGCTCGAGGATTTTCCCTCTGAGGAAAGGGGCTCTGCAAGGAATCAGACACTCCAGGGGAAAAAAAAAAAACCTAAAAAAACCCCCAAAAACAAAAAAAAAAAAAAAAAAAAAAAAAAAAAAAAAAAAAAAAAAACACAAACCCTCCAAAAACGTGGTTGTGGGTTTGTTTTTAATCAGGGATGCTGTAAAATCTCGAGTGACACTTCATCCCACAGGCAGCAGCAGAGAAGGCAAACACCAATAAACATGGAAACAGGGGCACAACCTTGCAGGGAGCTGGGGCTGCTGCTGAGGAGGAGCTGTGGTGAAATGTTGATATCAGCAGCCATGGATGGAGCTGTGGTGAAATGTTGATATCAGCAGCCATGGATGGAGCTGTGGTGAAATGTTGATATCAGCAGCCATGGATGGAGCTGTGGCGAAGGGAAATGTTGATATCAGCAGCCATGGATGGAGCTGTGGTGAAATGAAATATTGATATCAGCAGAAATGGATGGAGCTGGGTGGAATGTTGGTATCAGCAGCCATGGATGGAGCTGGGTGGAATGTTGATATCAGCAGCCATGGATGGAGCTGGGTGGAATGTTGATATCAGCAGCCATGGATGGAGCTGTGGTGAAATGAAATATTGATATCAGCAGCCATGGATGGAGCTGGGTGGAATGTTGATATCAGCAGCCATGGATGGAGCTGTGGTGAAATGAAATGTTGATATCAGCAGCCATGGATGGAGCTGCAGGGAGCAGGGAGAGGAGCTGGAGCTGCTGGCGCTTGGAGCTGGTGATGTGGCAAAGTTTGCTCCAAAACACCTGGATTTTTGCAGGTTCTGGTTTAAAAATCTGCCTGACAGTTCCAGAAGGAATAGGAGGCAACCCTGAATCTTCCCTGAATTTGGGGGTGTTTGGTGAAAGCAGCTCAGGGCTGTGTGAAAGGATCTCCTGAGCTCAGTTTAACATTTTGTTCACTTTCTGTGCCACCCTTTTGTCCCCCTCAGGACTTTCTCCTTTCTTTCTCTACAACAGTATATATTATTATAGATACTCTATAATAGTATATATTTTTATACATATTATATACTTTCCTCACTCCTTTCTCTGCAAAAGTCCCTGTTGGACATATTACAATATATTTTTCACAGTTCTGTTTTTTTAAAGTATTTAGTCTTATTTGTAAAGCCATCTTTTGAAGCTTATTTCTAGTTCTGTTTTTCTCTCAACAATGCCTGTCCTATTCCCTAGTATTTTAAAGTTAGTATTTCTTCTCTTCAAGTTTGCATACAGATATATATTGTTTTTTCTTTCAACAATGTCTGTCTTATTCTATATACTTTTTAATTAGTATTTCTTCTCTTAAAGTTTGCATACAGATCTATGTTTTTTTCTCTCAACAATGTCTCTTATTCCATATATTTTAAAGTTAGTATTTCCTCTCTTAAATTTTGCATACAGATATATATGTTTTTTCTCTCAACCATGTCTGCCTTATTCTATATATTTTTAAGTTAGTATTTCTTCTCTTCAAGTTTGCATGCAGATACATGCTGTGTAAACTTTGTGTTAAGTTTGAACATTTTTTACAAATCTGTTTCCCACAGTTCCCCTCTGTCCCCGTGGAGCTGGGAGAGGGAATTTGTGGAGACTGAGGTTTTTAAAAGCCAGCCTGAGCTTTTTTGTTTGCTGTTTGTTACCATTCTAAACAAGATGGGATCTGGCCAGGGTTGTTATAGTAACTACTGAGATTTCCTCAAGAGAAGGGGAAAAAATAGCAGCAGCCCCATTCATGCCTTGCTGCAGCTCTCCATTCAGAGCTGCTCTGCGAGAGGGGAGGGGACTGCAGGGACAAAACCACGTCCCTGTAATGAGCACAATTATATAATATATAATGATATATATATTTAATTATGCAGCATTATATGTGGTTATATTTATAAATAGAAATAGTAGTTAATGTAATGTAAATAATGGATAATATAATGCAATATATGGAATAGAGAATATAATATAGTATATAATGATATAGTATTATATGATATATAATATAGTATATAGTATGTAATAATATATATGTTATATAATATATTATATAATACTAGTATAAATAGTATATAGTATATAATGATGCATAATGTAGTATATAATAATATATTACTAATGATATAGTTATATTATATTATATTATAATCTTATTATATTATGATCTTATTAATTATATGTTTATATATTATATAATATATCATTTGCTATTTATATGTAGTTATATTTATAAATATAAGTGGTAGTTAATATAATGTAAAATAAATTGTAGTTAATATAATGCAATATATCTAATAGATAAAGTAATATAATGTGATGTAATATATGATATGATATGATGTAATGTAATATAATGTAATGTAATATGATGTAATGTAATGTGATGTAATATCATGTGATGTAATATCATATGATGTAATATAATATAATATAATATAATATAGTATAATATTATGTTATATTATATAATATTATATTATATTATATTATATTATATTATATTATATTATATTATATTATATTATATTATATTATATTATATTATATTATATTATATTATATTATATTATATTATATTATATTATATTATATTATATTATATTATATTATATTATATTATATTTTTAGCCCCCTGGTCCAGTGGGAGGTGTCCCTGGCCATGCAGGTGAAGATCTCTTTCCCCCCCAAGGTTCCCTGATGTGATTTCCTGGGTTCCCCCCTTTATTCTGGTTTATTTCCCTTGCAGAGCCGGCTGAAGGAGGCAGTGCAGCTGCTGGAGGATTACAAACATGGCACTCTGCCCCCAGGAGTCACCAACAAACAGGTCAGAGGGGAAAACCCTTCCATTTCTGCTTCTTCCCTGGGGAGGGCTCTGCTCAGGGGCATTTCTGGTGTTTCTGGGGGCAAACACCAACTGCTCACACTATTAAAGGGAAAAAAATGTCATTTTTTAGCTGGATGAAAGCTTTTTGTCACTCCTGTGAGTTCCGTAGCAGCAACTGTGTGGCTCAACCCCTGCCCTGTTCCTGTAAAATAATTTCAATTTGTCCCCAGATCCCAACCTTGTCTGGGCTGTTCCTGCACAATAATTTCCATTTCTGTCCCAATCCCAAACTCATCTGGGCTGTTGCTGTACAATAATTTCTATTTCTGCCCATATTCCAACCTTATCTGGGCTGCATCAGCCCCTGCTCTGTTCCTGTACAATAATTTCTATTTCTGCCCTGATCCCAACCTGGTCTGGACTGTTCCTACACAATAATTTCCATTTGTACCCCAATCCCAACCTCATCTTGGTTGTTCCTGTACAATAATTTCCATTTCTGCCCAGATCCCAGCCTTGTCTGGGCTATTGCTGTGCAATAATTTCCATTTCTGCCCAGATCCCAAGCTCATCTGGGCTCCTCCAGGAGCAGTGGGGACGTTCCTGCCCCAGGGATGGGAGCAGGAGGGTGTGGAATGCTCAGGGATGGGGTTCCTGAGGAAAAGATGATTTTTGGGACGTAGGGATGGGCTGGGTGATCTCTCCAGGACCACATCAGTCCCATTTTCTGGGCTTTTCCCCATATTCCTCTGCAACTTGTGGAAGCAGGGATGAGGATTTTAGAGGAATCAAACTGCTCTTGGAGTATTTTACCTCCAAGTGTCGTGAAACAAAAAACTTCAATTCTTTTGTGGGTGTTACCTGAAACTCTTTCCCATTCCTGTCCATGTTACCTCAAACTCTTCCCCATTCCTGTCCATGTTTTTTTTTTCCCAGAATATGGAGTTTTTGCCCAGAATATGGAGGTTTTTACCCCTAATATAGAGGTTTTTGCCTGAAATATGAAGTTTTTTGCCCAGAATATGGAGGTTTTTACCCATAATATGGAGATTTTTACCTGGAATATGAAGTTTTTGCCCAGAATATGGAGTTTTTACCCATAATATGGAAGTTTTTGCCTGAAATATGGAGATTTTGCACAGAATATGGATGTTCTTACCTAGAATATGGAGTTTTTACCCAGAATATGGACGTTTTTACCCATAATATGGAGGTTTTTACTTGGAATATGGAGGTTTTGCCCAGAATGTGGAGGGTTTTGCCTGAAATATGGAGGTTTTGCCCAGAATATGGAGGCTTTTCCTGGAATATGGAGTTTTTACCCATAATACGGAGATTTTGCCCAGGTTGTTCCAGGCTGCTGCCAAAGCTGGGATTGGCACAGGGTGTGCTCTCTCTGCTGATCCCTGCCAGGAGATGGAGAGCACAGACTCCACTGGGTCTGGGAGTCCTGTCTTGACCATGGCACCAACCCAGGGGCTTTTCATGGCTCAGTTTGTGCATCCAGCACAAAAGGACCCAGCTCTGTGTGATTTCATGTCCCGTAAAGGTGAATTAATGTCAGGGCTGCCTGAGGGAATGCATTCCCCCAATAAACAGGGATAGAAGTGCTGGGTTGGGAGCTTTTCCCCCACACCCTGTAGGTCAGAAATCTTCTTTTACCTTTTTTCCCATTCACAACTATAATTTCTTCTCATCAGAGACAAATAACAGGAGGAAAATGAAGGAAATTCAAACTCCTGCTCACTTCAGAAGGGGCAGCTGGTGTGGAAGGTGCTGTGCTGGGGAACAGGAACAGCTCCCACAGAAAATCAATGGGAAATTGTCACAAGGCAGTGGCTGGGGCTCTCCTGGTGTCACTGTGCTCTTCCAGGCAGCACCTGATGGGGAGGAGAAGGGATTGACTGGGGAGGAGAAGGGGTTGGGAAGGAGGAAGGATGGAAAGGAGGAGGGATTGACTGGGGAGGAGAAGGAGTTGGGGAGGAGGGAGGGATTGGGAAGGTGGAGGGAGGGAGGAGGAATTGGGAAAAAGAAAGGGTTGGGGAGAAGGGAGTGGGAAGGTGGAGGGATTGGGAAGTAAAAGAGGTTGGGAAGGAGAAGGGATGGAGAGGTTGAAGTGATTGATTGGGGAAGAGAAGGAATTGAGAAGGAGGAAGGGATGGGAAGGAGAAGGGACTGGAGGGAAGGGATTTGGAAGGACAAGGGGTTGGGAAGGAAGGAGGGATTGGAAAGAAGGGACTGGGAAGGAGAAGGGGCTGAGGAGGAGAAAGGATGGGAAGGAGAAGGGACTGGGGAGGAGAAGAGGCTGGGGAGGAGAAAGGGTTGGGAAGGAGGGAGGGATTGGGAAGGTGGAGGGATTGGGAAGGTGGAGGGATTGATTGGGAAGGAGAAGGGATGGGAAGGAGGGTTTGGGAAGGAGAAGGGGTTGGGGAGGAGAAGAGACTGGGAAGGAGAAAGGGGTTGGGAAGGTAGAGGGATGGACTGAGGGGGAGAAGGGTTGGGAAGAAGAAAGGATGGGAAGGAGAAGGGACTGGGAAGGAGGAAGGGATGGGAAGGAGAAGGGACTGGGAAAAGGGGACTGGGAAGAAGAGAGTGAGAAGCAGAAGGGGTTGGGAAGAAGAAGGGATGGGAAGGAGGGATTGTTTGGGAGCAGGAGTGAGGCAGCAGCAGTGACTCAGCCCCATCTGCCCGAGGCAGATGACACACAGCCACTCTCTGTGACAAATGACACACAGCCCTCTCTGTGACAAACCACTTTGCAGACTTTTGACCCACATTTTGCAGAGTGACAAAGCCAGGCTCTTCCCAGGGTTCATTCAGAATTCCACTGGGGGAGAGGCTGAACAGGCTGGGAGGGAATCCAGGTGAGGGAGGGGAAGGAAATCCAAGACGCAACAGAAGACTGAAGAGAGAAAATATAATGGCAGAGGATTTTCCCCCACCTTGTGCTGATCCACACAGTGGAGTTTTTGCCCTTTAATTGTGAGAGTGGAGCAGCACAGGGCTCACCTGTGCCCCTCAGAGCCCTTGGACTGGATGTGACACACCAAGGAATGTCTGAGCAGGCTGAGGGAGAGCCACACTCACCTCAGGGGCTCAGAACTGATGGGGTCTCTGGGGTGGAGATGACCCTGAGGTGTTGGAAAGTCTCTTTTTCCCAGCCCCAAGACTGAAGAAGAAGTCGAGGAATCTCATTTTCAGGGTTGTTTATTTGCTGTTATCTATTTCATTGTCTGTCTGTCCTGCTGAGATCTGTCCAGCAGGTCGGGTTGGGGCACACTGACACCCTCAGGGCAGTGTTAGCTTTATATACCAAAATACTTTATTTACAATAATTTTTCAATGCCCATCACCTATATTAGACAGTCTGGCTCTACTCTAAACCAACCCAAAAGTGTCAACATCACAGCAGAAGATGGAGGCCAAGAAGAAGAAGGACAGAACACACCCAGATTCCTCCATCTTGCCACTTGAACCCCCATTCTAAAAACCCCAAAAATCTGCTTTTTCACCCTGTGACAAATTCACCATGATTCTACTCAAACCTTTGTGGTTTGTAACTCCTCACGCAAAGTTGGGAATTGTTTCCATGGGCTAAAATCCAAGGCACAGGTGGCTGTGACTCCGTGCCAAGGTCTCTGAGCCCCCTGCCAGGGTCTGGAGTCCTCCAGTGTTGGAATCCAGGAAATTCCTCTGAAACTCAGGAAATTCCTCTGGAACCCAGGACATTCCTCTGGCTGCCCTGGATGGCTCCAGCCGCTGGCAGGGGGCTCAGAGACCCTGGCACAGAGCCCAGGACCCCTGTGCCTTTGATCTTGACCCATGGAGCCAATTACCACCTTTATATGAAGAATTACAAGTCAAGAGAGTTTAAGTAGAATAACAGTTTGTAATGGGGTGAAAAATAGATTTTGGGGGATTGAGGTCCCAAGATGGAGGAATTTGGGTGTGCCCTGTCCTCCTTCTTTCTCCTTCTTCCTATCTCCATCTTCTGGGTGATGTTGGCACTTTTGGCTTGGTTTGAGGTAGAAACTCAGTGTCTAACATGGGTGATAGGTATTGGGAAGTTATGGTAAATAATGTAATGGTAAATAATGGTAAATAATATTATGGTCAATCATGTAATGGTAAATAATGCAATGGTAAATAATGGTAAATAATGTAATGGTAAATAATGCAATGGTAAATAATGGTAAATAATGTTATGGTAAGTAATGCAATGGTAAAGAATGTAAAATAATATTATGGTAAATAATGGTAAATAATGTTATGGTAAATAATGCAATGGTAGATAATGGTAGATAATGTTATGGTAAATAATGTAATGGTAAATAATGGTAAATAATGTAGTTTTTAGTATAAAAAGATAACACTGCCCCGAGGGTGGCCAGTGTGCCTCTGTCTGACCTGGGAAGGAGAAAGGGTTGGGAAGGTGGAGGGATTGACTGAGGAGGAGAAGGGTTGGGAAGAAGAAAGCATGGGAAGGAAGGAGGGACTGGCTAGGAGAAGGGATGGGAAGGAGAAGGGACAGACCTACAGCAGGTTGGAGAAAGAATGTTATAGATAAGAAATAATAAATAACCCTGAGAACAAGAACAGAAGAATTCTGACTTCTTATTTGACTGCCAAGCTGGGAAAAGAGACTTTTGTGTGTCTCAGAGTCACTGTGGGCAGCAGAGGTTCTGAGAGCCCAGGGCAGGCACAGGGATGGATGTGCTGGGTTCTGAGAGCCCAGGGATGGATGTGCTGGGTTCTGAGAGCCCAGGGATGGATGTGCTGGGTTCTGAGAGCCCAGGGATGGATGTGCTGGGTTCTGAGGGCCCAGGGCAGGCACAGGGATGGATGCCCTGGGTTCTGACACAGAAGCAGCTCAGGGCAGAGTTTTGGAGCGTCGATCCCCCCAGCAGGAGCAGTCCCCCCCTGAGGAGGCAGCTCTGAGCCCAGGCAGACGAGTTGTTTTGACAGAGCTCTCACCAAGCTCTGTCTGAGGCTCCGCGCCGCAGCAGCCGCGCCTGACAGAGCTCGAATCCCTCTCATTGAGGAATCCACGGCGAGTTGGAGGAGCTGCAGCCTCCAGCAGCTCAGCACAGCCCCTGGCGCCTGCTGAGATGGTTTCAGCACACGCGGAGCGGCAAACACAGAGCCTAGAGCTATGTCACAGCAAGCAGCTCCTCCACACGCAGCTCCTGACAGGGTTCTGGTGGAGCCAGCCCCGCTCCGCCGCGTTCCCCAGGCAGCTTTTTCCAAATGAGCTGCAGTGCCGCAGCCATGGGCTATCTAAAGATATAAAAATCCCTCTCAGGAGCTGTGATTGTGCTTGCAGCACGTTCCCAGGACCGTCTCTGGGGTGGTTTGCAGCAGAAATGCTGCAGCACTGGGCAGCAGCAGTGCCAGCCCTGCAGCTCTGCCCCTTCCGAGCCTCCCCACCCTTCCAGAGGCTCCTGAGCTTCCTCCTGGACTAGATTTCACTGCCCAGCAAAGTGCCCATTAACCCAAGGTGGGAAAAAGCCATTTCTGGGGCCTCATTAGCCAAAATGAAGAATTGATCCCTCACCTGTCGATAGCTGCTGCACTGCTGAGAGCTCCTCACTGAGGGGGGCTCTGGGGTTTGTTCCTGCGTTAGAAAGATGTTTTAAAAACAGGATTTTCAGCCTGGCTGTATCAATTATGTGGTCAGCAAATCAGAGGAGGAAGAGCTGCTTGATCAGTATTTATTCAGGGCAGCAAGAAAACACACTCCATTTCTTCAGCTGAGCTTATTTCCTTGAGTTTTTATTGAAATATTTAAAAGCCAGGCTTGTTTTTTTTTTTTTTTAAATATGCAGCTGAGTGTTTGTTAAAATGCCCCCAGCCCCAAATATTCTGTGCAGTGGGAATACCCCACACTGTCATCAATCCCCCTCTCCAGCAGGCTCTTAGGATTTCTGAATTTTTCTTGAAATGAAAACTTATCTTTGGGAATTGCACCAGTTTGGGGTGGTTTTCTGCTCTCTTGGTTGTTGGGGTTAAATATTTGAGGAGGATTAGAGAAGGTGTTTGGGGAAGAAAGCCCCTGATGGCCTTGGGGAGGTGGATTTGGGTGGTGGATCCAGAAATGTTTGATGGAAACAGCAGCTCTTTGTTAGCAGGGCTGGGGAGTTTTGGAAAATTAGGAATTTTTGCTGTGGGAAGCCCAAGGGAATTGTGGGGTTTGGTGAAATTCCTCCTCCCTGCTCCTGTGTGAGGGTGAGGGGCAGCTGCTGCCCCCTGTGTCCCCTCTCATCCCCCTGTCCCCAAACCAGAGTCCTGAGGAGGGAGGTGAGGGGGGGAAGGAAATGTGGAGGATTTGTGCTGATGGAGAAACTGCTCCAGTTGCCATTTCTGCGCCACCTGTTCCAGCTCTGCAGGTGTTGGTTCATGGTCATGGGATGGTTTGGGATGGAAGGGACCCTAAACCCAGCCATGCCACCCCTGCCATGGCAGGGACACCTCCCACTGTCCCAGGCTGCTCCTGTAAGGGGTCCTGTGGTCCCTCAGCCAGGATTCCTCAGGGACTGGGAGTGGGGTGGGCTGAAGATCCCTCCCTGTCCTCGATGTCCCTGCCCCAGATGTTCCTACCTCAGATGTCCCTGTTCATGATGTCCCTGTCCATGATGTCCCCATCTACGATGTGCCTGTCCTGCATGTCCCCATGCTGAGGGTCCCTCTCTGTCCATGATGTCCCTGTCCCTGATGTCCCTGCCCTGGCTGTCTCTGTCCTGACTGTCCCTGTCCCTGATGTCCCTGTCCCAGGTGTCCCCACCCTGGCTGTCCCTGTCCCTGATGTCCCTGCCGTGGCTGTCCCTGTCCATGATGTCCATGATGTCCCCATCCATGATGTCCCCATGCAGAGAGTCCCTCTCTGTCCCTGATGTCCCTGTCCCAGCTGTCCCTGTCCCTGATGTCCCTGTCCATGATGTCCATGATGCCCTTGTGCTGGATGTCCCTATGCTGAGGGTCCCTCTCTGTCCGTGATGTCCCTGTCCATTATATTCTTGTCCATAACGTCCCTGCCCTGGCTGTCCCTTTGCTGGATATTTGTTTGCTGGCTGTCCCTGCCCTTCATGTCCCTGTTCTGGCTATCTCTGTCCATGATGTCTCTGACCAAGATGTCCCTGTCCCAGCTGTCCCTGTCCCAGATGGCTGTCCCCGCCCTGGCTGTCCCTGTCCATGGTGTCCCTGTCCATGATGTGGCTGTCCTGGATGTCTCCATGCTGAGGGTCCCTCTCTGTCCATGATATCCCTGCCCTGGCTGTCCCTGTCCCAGATGTCCCCGTCCATGATGTCCCTATGCTGAAGGTCCCTCTCTGTCCATTATGTCCCTGTCCCATATGTTCCTGACCTGGCTGTCCCCACCCTGGCTGTCCCTGTCCCAGATGTCCCTGTCTGGCTGTCCCTGTCCAAGATGTCCCTGTCCCGACTGTCCTTATCCTTGATGTCCCTGTCCCAGCTGTCCCTGTCCATGATGTCCCTGTGCTGGACATCCCCATGCTGAGGGTCCCTCTCTGTCCATGATGTCTCTGTCCATGATGTCCCTGTCCCAGGTGTCCCCACCCTGTCTGTCCCCGTCCCCGCTGTCCCCCGCCGCCGCTCGGTGGCTGCTCTCGGTGCTGGCAGGGTCTGTCCCCAGGGCTGGCAGGGTCTGTCCCCAGAGCCCCGGTGGCTGCTGCGAGTGGGAAGGTGCAAATGACACACAGAGGGCTCGGGGAGCCAATTTGCAGCAGAAGGTGGAGACTGTAACAGATCCAATTCCAACTGCAGGCAGGGCAGCGATTCCCAAAGAGCCTCCTGGAGGGAACCTCCGGGGTAGAGCTCTCATTTCAGGGAATGGCTCCTGCCCTGCAAGCAAGGCTGGAAAATGCAGCCTGCCAAACAAGGACCAAGGGCCAGCTTGCTTAGACCTGGCCTTTCCCTGCTTTGGGAATGCTGAGTTCAGCCTCCATCCAAAAGGCTGTACCAGCTGCAGGGTGTAATGGTGTGGCTTTTGTCCTTTATCCCACTGATTTGTGGGGTTGTATCTGTGTCCTGTGAGTGTGTGAGTCCCCTGTCACCCTGTCCCAGAGCCCAGCACAGCCTGGAACAGCTTGGTGCAGGCAGGGCAGAAATGAAGGCTGAAGGAAGCAGCACTCGTTGACTCACTCCCAGCCCCAGAGGGACTGAAATCCCTCCTGCTCAGGGCACAACTGCTTCTCTGTGGGCTTTTTGTGCTCCAGAAAAACCCTTTGCAAGGCTGAGGAACCTTGGGTGTGCTCAGGGTTTGGGCACCAAAGATCCCTTGGGACATTTGCAGGTGGGTATCAGCACTGGGGGGGATTTCGTGATGAACTTCAGGTTTGTTCATCACTTCTTCCCCCAAAACACTTGAATTTTCTTAGCTGGAATTCCCTGCACTCATTCCATGTTTGAACTGTGTTTCCTTCCCCTTGCAGGCTGAGTTTTTGCCTCAGAAATTGGGGTAAGAAGAGCCGCTGAGCTGCTGGTTTAATATCAATGCTCCAAGTGCTGCCCAGCTCCTGGTTTAATCTCAGTGCTCCAGATTTTGCCCAGCTCCTGGCTTAATCTCAGTGCTCCAAGTATTGCCCAGCTCCTGGTTTAATCTCAGTGTTCCAAGTATTGCCCAGCTCCTGGTTTAATCTCAGTATTGCTCCAAGTATTGCCCAGCTCCTGGTTTAATGTCAATGCTCCAAGTATTGCCCAGCTCCTGGTTTAATCTCAGTATTGCTCCAAGCATTGCTCAGCTCCTGGTTTAATCTCAGTATTGCTCCAAGCATTGCTCAGCTCCTGGTTTAATCTCAGTATTGCTCCAAGTGTTGCCCAGCAGCAGCCCAGGATGCTGGAAAGCTGCTGGAGATTGGTCTCAGAGCCCTGATTTCCCCCACTTGTGGGTTCCTAATGCTCCACCCTATAAATGCAGTGGGACACAGTGCCAGGGATGCAGAGGAAGGTCCTTCAGCCCTGTCCCTGTGTCCCTGTGCCCATCCCGGGCTGGCTCCTCCTGGTGCTGCTGCCAGCAGAGAGAGGCAAAGAGCCACACAGCAGCAGCAGGGCTGGGGGCTCTGCAGGGAGTGAAGCTTTTCCCGGGAGAGATTTGGAGTTTTTTAATGCCTATGATAGGTTTGGAGGTGCAGCCCATTAAGGAAATTGTGAGAAATGCTACCCACTTTCAAAAAACCGAAATGGTTTATTAAAACCTGATCAAAAATACAACAGAAGGCTGAATAGAGAAAATATTGAGGCGCTGGGAGCATTTTCCCCACTGTGGGCTCATCACGCAATGGAGGTTTTGCCTTTTAACCCTTTAGCCCCTCCCACAGTTCTGTCCACCAACTCCCTTTTGTTGTCCAGTGGTGGAGTTCACTTCCTTAAGTCTTGATTGGAGGTCAGGTGCTGCCAGAGTAACAACCCAAATGTCCTCCCAAATGTCCCAAACCCAGGCCACCCCTGATAACAACACAAGTGAGTAAATCATGACTATAAATCTATAAAACATCTCGCTTTTAATTCTCTATTAAACATATATATACTTCTCTCTCTTAATTCTCTATTAAACATACATATATAATTATATTAATTATTTATTAAATATACAGATATAAATATACTTCTATTAGTTCTCTACTAAACATATATGCATATATATACTTCTCTCTATTAATATCTATTAAACATATATACATATATATACCTCTCTCTATTAATTCTCTATTAAACATGTATGTATATATATAATTCTCTCTATAATTCTTTATTAAAATAGAAACATATATACTTCTCTCTCTTAATTCTCTATTAAACATGTATACATATATATAATTCTGTCTATTACTTCTTTATTAAAAATACAAACATATATACTTCTCTCTATTAATTTTATATTAAACATGTATACATATATGTACTTCTCTCTATTAAATCTCTATTAAATATATATACATATGTATATATACTCCTCTATTAATTCTCTATTAAACAAATATATGACTTCTCTCTAATTCTCTATTAAACATATATGCATATATATATACTTCTCTTTATTAATTCTTTATTAAACATAAATACATATAAATATACTTCTCTCTATTAATTCTTTATTAAGCATATATACATATATCTCTCTTAATTATCTATTAAATATATATACATACATATATATGTCTCTCTATTAATTCTCTATTAAACATATATACATATATATACCTCTATTAATTCTCTATTAAACATAGATACATAAATATATCTGTTAATTCTCTGTTAAGCACATATAGACTTCTCCCTATTAATTCTTTATTAATATATACATATATAGACTTCTCTATTAACTCTGTATTAAATGTATATAGATATAATTCTCTCTATTAATTCTCTATTAAACATATATATATATATATATATATATATATATATATATATATATATATATATATATATATATTCTTCTCTCTATTAAACCCACATACAGGATATTTTCCTTTTCCTTGTGAGACTCAGCCATGGCATCACCCATCTATGACAAGATGCAGCTCATTAATGAATGCAGCTCATTAATAAAGGCTCCCTGGTCAGGCAGAGGGAGGTGCTGCCTATTCCCTGTCTGTTTTTTTCTCCCCAAAGTTCAGATGTGAGCTGGCACGGGTGTGCTCCGTGCCCAGACTCTGGGAGGGGAGAGGGAGGGAGGTGTGAAGCCCTGGCAGTGCCAGCAGTGCCACAGCTCTGCCTCCTTCTCGGGGCCATGTGTTCCCACCTCCCGAGCCTGCACTGGCACAGCTGGCTGCTCCAGGAGCTGAGCTTAATAAAAACCCAGCTCATCCCCCTCCCCAAATCCTGCCTGCTCTGCCTCTGCTTGGCCCTGGTTTCCCTGCTGGCTGTGCAGCCCGAGGGATGGGATTGGATAATGGGATAGGATGGGATATGGGGTGCTGGGGCTGTGCTGCCCAAACAGGAACCAGCTGCAGCTGCTGAAGGGGAAAGAAAAGATAAAATTCGATCAAATTTCTATTTTTTTTCTATTAAATTTCTATTTAGATACAATTTTTATTGATAAGGAATCAACAATAGGCCTGAAGTGGAGGCTGGACATTAATCCAGGGATCACAAAACCAGCAGTAAACACCCTGAGCTGTGGATCTTGGCTGGCTAAAATCCTTGTAGCCACCAGACACCGGGTTTAGGATTTTTGACCCACGTCTCCCTCCTTAGTGTAGGATCATAGGCTGGAGAAGACCTGGGGAGGTCACAGCCCCCAGGATTTGCTGCTGGAATTCTGCCTGTTCATTTCAGTGGGTGTTCGCCTGCCCCTCCTGCCCAAATGCAAGAGCACAAATTTGTGAGCGAACACAGCTCCATCACTGACTTTGTACCCTCAGCATCAGGGGGAGAGGGGAAAAAATGGGAAAAACGGGAAAAATCGACAATAAGCCTGAAGTGAAGGCTGGACATTAATCCAGGGATCACAAAACCAGCAATAAACACCCTGAGCTGTGGATCTTGGCTGACTAAAATCCTTGTAGCCACCAGACACCGGGTTTAGGATTTTTGACCCACATCTCCCTCCCTATGATCCCTATGTAGGATCATAGGCTGGAGAGGACCTGGGGAGGTCACAGCCCACAGGATTTGCTGCTGGAATTCTCCCCGTTTATTTGAGTGGGTGTTTGCCAGCACCTCCTGCCCAAATGCAAGAGCACAAATTTGTGAGCAAACACAGCTCCATCACTGACTTTGTACCCCCAGCATCAGGGGGAGAGGGAAAAAAACGGGAAAAGCTGAAGAATGAGCCCAGGCTGTGGATGTGCGGCGGGCAGAGGTCCCTTGGAGACAGACAGACAGACAGACACTCGCTGTTCTGCACAGCCCTTCCTGCGCGTTGGCGGAGCCTGAGCTGTGTCACTTGTGACTTCTCACTCCGCAGCCTCTCCAAACGCACTTCTGGCAACCGGGCTGCTCTGAAACTGTTTCATCTCTCCCCCATTAGGCTCGGGGAGGTGCAAAGAGGCTCGGCGGCTCGATGGGCAGGCATTCATTGCGGCGCCGCTGCCTCAATCAGGCGAGCAGCGGGGAGAGGCGCCCCCGCTGCCGCAGCCGCAGCAGCGCCCGCCGGATCCATCGGCGATAAGAGCCACCCTTTTGGGCAGTAATGGCTTTTCCTCACGGTGTTGATGAAGAGCGAAGAGCCCCATTTGCAGTAAACTGTAATTTTTCCCCCGCTCAGGTCTCCCGCAGGATGCGATAGATCCGGGATGTGTTCTTTGAGCTGCTGCTCCCTTTTCCTGGCAGGAAAATGCCCCTTTTTTGGCCTGGGGATATTCTCGGTGTCGCTGAGGTGAGCGGGGTTCAGGCATCACCCAAGGCACGGAGGGAGCTGCAATGCACCCCAAAGAACCTCCCTGGTCCCAGGAGGTGCTCCTGCTCAGCCGCAGCCCGGCTTGGTTCCAGCCCTTCAGCTTTAGGGATTTAGGAGCTGGTTTTATCAGCTCATCCTGATAAACATGGGCCCATCACAGTTCTGTCCGGGCTGGCTCGTGGTGTGTTCACTGAGGTGTGTTATGGTACCTTGAGCACCGGATTTCTTATTATTTCTATTCTATATTATTTATATAAATAATTATTATTATTTCTGCCCTTTTAACCCCTTTTACAATACAATAACCAAACTAACAGCACGTGTTTAACGACCTATCAACTATTTTACAACAGTTTCTAAGCTATTTTTAACAATTCCAAGTCATGTCCAGGTCACAGAGCTGATTACACCTGTCATCTTGGTGTGGTTAAAATGGGATTAAACAAATCTGATCTGGAGCGACCTGAGCTGGATTAGGGAGCCCGGGGAGGGGTTGGGCACCTCCAAAAGTGCCATCCAACCCAAACCATTCCATGATTCCAGTGGCATCCACGTCCTCCTGCAGCCCTGGTGCAAGGATGGTTTTCAGTGAATGATTCTCACTCTGCTGAAGCCTTTCCAGGAGAGTGCTGGGAGGATTAATTAGTTAATGTTTATTGAGTGCTGGGAGGCTGCACCGTGTTATTTCAGAGCTGATTTTAGCCGTGGGGACTCGATTCTGGTTCCACCCACTCTTGGGTTGGGATCTGGCAGCAGCTCCTGGTGCTGGGAATCAGCAGGGCCAGGGCAGTGCCCGTCCCTGTGCTGGCATTGCCAGGGCACCTCCAGGGGTGGGGAGAGCCCTTGAGGGGCTGGAGCAGGGCCAGGGCAGGGACAGAGCTGGGAAGGGGCTGCACAATCCCTGAGGGAGCTGGGCAGGGGCTCAGCCTGGAGCAAAGGAGGCTCAGGGGGCCCTTGTGGCTCTGCACAGCTCCTGCCAGGAGGGAAACAGGGACAGGAGCAGAGGGAACGGCCTCAGGGGAGCTCAGGGTGGGCACAGCAGGAATTTCTCCATGGAAAAGGTGGTGAAGTATTGGAAGTGCCCAGGGCAAGAGTGGAATCCCCATCCCTGCAAGAATTTCAAGCCCTGTGGATGTGGCACTTGGGGACAGGGGCAGTGGTAGCCCTGGCAGTGCTGGGTGTGATTGCCTGAAATCTTTTCCAACCTGAACAATTCCCTGATGCCACTCAGGGACTCAACAATGCTCAGAATGGCAAAGAGGAGTTGTGGCATCCAGGAGGAGTCCCGGGTGCCTCCTGTGCTGCCTCATTGCAGCCCCAGGAGGGGCAGAAATGATCAGAGCCCTCTGGGATTTATCCCACTCTTGGGATCCCTTGAGCTCTGTGTCCTGAAGAACCAAACCCTTCCTAATGCCAGGATTTTAGGAGCAGGGCTGTAAAAACACCAGTGGGGAGGTTTCCTGTGAAGAAGGAGAGCCATAGGTGGTGTTACCTGCTTTTCCAGGTTTGTCAGGAATGCCAGACTGCTCCATATCTGTGAGCAGCTGGAGTTGGGCTGGTTTTTTCCCCTTTATTTCAATCATTTAAAGAACTGGGATTATTGGGGAAGCACATCTGGATTGGAGGCTGCCCTCCCCAGGGCACAGGAAGGAGCTGGAGCGCTCCAGGAGCAGCTCTGCTGCATCCCACGTTCTGCACCACCCAATATTTGGAATTCAGCGTGGGCTGGGTGATCCGAGCTGTGCTTTAATAAACCTCACAAGCCCCGGGGTGTGAAACCACTGGCAGTTCCTGACGGGGTGCAAAGTGCCGCTGTTACCTCGTTAAAATCTGCGTTTCCTGGGTGCAGGGGGGCTGCTGGGCGGTGAGAGCATCGCTGCTGGAGCAGGATGGGAACAGCTTTTGATACAGAACTGGCTGGACAGATGAAATAATTAACTAAAATTACTGTTTTTCAATGATTTCCTCTCCAACCTGTCCTTACAGAGGGGTTTTATTGTGTAATGGTGTAAAGTCCAGCCCGGGCAGACCCCACTGAGGGATCTCTGCAGGACTTAAACCTTTGGGTTTTCCTTTCCACGTTGTGCTCATCCACCCCATGCCTCCTAATTAGTTCTTTGTCTATAATTGTGCCTTGTCATGACGAGTGATTAATGAGTGATTAATCAATGAGGGCTTTTCTGCAGGCAGTTATTCCTGGCTGGCATAGCTGGAGAGGCACCCATGGATTGAGGATCTGTGCTCAAAGGGTGGCACCAGGTGCTTTGAAGCTGAAGGAGGATTAGTTTGGATTAGAAATAAGGCAGAAGATTTTTATGGAGAGGGTGACAAATAAATTGCTGTCTCTGAGTGCAGGACTGTGAAATGTTCCCGTGTTTAATAGGAGGAGGCTCATCCATTAAGGAGAACTGGAACCCTCCGTGCTGTTTTTATAGTGACAGGTGTTGGGGAAGAGATTGGGGCTGGATGGATTCTTTAAATAAATTCTTTTTTTTTTTTTTTATTTTTTTAAACTATCTCCAAGCTGCAATTCTGCTGCTAAATAAGGATTGCTAATGAATGTCCTGACAAGCAAAGATCACATCTATTCCCAGGATTTATTCCAGTCTCCATCTCCTCACCACAGCTTTGGTTCTCTTCAGATTCTGGTGGTCTTTGAGGCCCTGCCTTAAACATCACCATGATATTTGAGGTGATGTTTTGGATAACTGAACTCAACTCCTGAGTTCATAAAATCCCAGAATCCTGCAATGGGTTGGGTGGGAAGGGACCTCAGAGCCCATCCAGTGGCATCCCTGCCATGGCAGGGACACCTCCCACTGTCCCAAATGGATCCAGCCTGGCCTTGGACACTGCCAGGGATCCAGGGACAGCCACAGCAAATCTGGGAATTCCAGCCCAGGCAGGAATTCCTTGCCAAGATCCCAGCCCAATCTCCCCTTTCCCAGCGGAAGCCATTCCCTGTGTGCTGTCCCTCCATCTCTTGGAAATTGTCTCTCTCCATCCTTCCTGCAGCTCCTTCAGGCCCTGCAGGGCCACCCTGGGCTCACCCCAAAGCTTCTCCTGTGCAGGTGAACAATGCCAGCTCTGGCAGCCTTCCCTCCCAGCAGAGCTGTTCCATCCCTGGGTCCATCCTGGAACCTCCTCTGGGCTCTCCAGCAGCTCCAGATCCTCCTTGTGCTGCCACCCCAAGCTCAGGGCTTCAAAACTGCTCCAGGTGATGACAAAAGTGGGGACAAAAGTGGTGACTCTTCCTTGAAAAAACTGTAGAAAAATCAGAATCCTGGAAAGGACGGGTGGAAATCTCTTCCTTGAGTCCTGAAAAGGTGGATCTGAGACCACTTGTGAGCAGCCTGGAGCTGGTTCCTGCCCGTCCATGTCCATGAAGCAGAGCCTGACCTGACCCCTGTGGTCTCCCCTGATCTGACCTAGGGGAGAGCTGCAGTGGCCACAGGGGAAATGTCCATCCCAGGGGACCCTCCTGCTCCTGGTCAAGGCGGAACCATCCAGAGGAAATATCCATCCCAGGAGAGCCTCCTGCTCCTGGTCCAGGTGGATCCATCCAAGGGAAATGCTCCATCCCAGGAGCTCCACCTGGTCCTACCCATCCCTCCTGGACTGAAATCTAAACCCCAGCACGGATCTGGGGTCATTCCCTGAGCTCCAGAGCAGATCCCCCAGTTTCCCAGTGAGGGGGATGAGGTGGGAGCGTGGCTGTTCCTCCAGGGCAGGAATGAAATCCCCCCAAACCCAGGGACTGCTCTCCCAAAGCAGCCCGGGCTGGCAGGGCTGTCAGGGAGCTGGAGCTGCTGGAAAACGCTGCAGACAGAAGAGGAATTAGAGGAGAAAGAAGTGAAAATGAGCTGGCAGAATCCTGAGGTGACTCATCAGGTGCATCTTGTGAAGTCTCTTTGGAGAAGTAATGAAACCGCGTGTTCTAACAATATTTGCACTGCAGCAGGGAAAGGCATAAATATTGGGATCAATTAATGAAATTAGAGAATTTGACCAAAAAAGCCCTCGTGCTGGCTCAGAAAGCATCCCTCTTCCTTTTTGCTGGTGTCAGTGCCTGCAGTTGGAGAGGAAAATCCCGCAGTTGTGTTTCCCACCCTGCATAAAGGGGATGTGGGCAGCCCTGGGGTCGCTGGGATGGGCTGGGAAGGCTCCTGGAGCCCCAGGAATTCCTCTGCAGGTGAACAATCACCCCGTGGAAGGTCTCCAGCTGGTGGGCAGGCAGAGACCTCATCACTGTCTGGGTGTGGAGCCTCCTTCCCTTTGGGTGTTGGGGTTTTGACCCACCCGGTCTGTAGCACCAGGGTTGTCCTTTGTGTGCCCCAGGCTCTGTTTTCCACCTGGGAAAGGGGTAATGATGATTTTCCTTAGGAAGGGAATTTTCCTTCAGGAAAACTCCATTGTGTCTATGACATTTACATATTCAGTTCCTCATCACAGGCAGTGGAGCTCATCACAGAGCTTCATTTTGGACCTTGGGGTGAATTTGGAGTGAAATTTGGGGTTGTTGGTATCAGTGGGTCAATTAATGCAATTTACAGCAGATTAATTACCTTATCCCAACAGCATTTAAATGGATTTATATTTGGGACTGGCAGCAAAGCTGGGGTGAGGGATGAAGCTTAATGAACACAGTGGCAATGCTGAGCTCAGCAGGGTGAGCACCTGATGTGCAGGCTGGGTGGGTTGGGTGGGGAAAGCAGGAGCCAAAAAGAGCCATCACCATGCTGGGCTGTGGCAGCAGCAGGAGCAGAGCTCCCCAGGTTCTCCTGGCACAGCTTCCCTTGGAATAATTCCCCCGGTTCCTGGCGGCCTCCACTCAAGAGGATGTTGACAAATTGAAGAGAAGTGAAGGAGCCATGAGGGTGGGGAGAGATTGGCAAAGCAGCCTTGCCAGGGAAGCAGCCAGGAGCCTGGCTCGCAGAGAATTTGTGGGGTTTTAGATGGAAATGGAGCTTAAGGGGTGGAATTGCAGCTCCAAGGACCTGGGGGCAGAACAAACCCAGACAGAGGTGCCGGGGCCTCGGGGCTGAACACGAGTTTTTAACAGCAAAACCCAGCAGCTGCTGGGACATTTCAGAGCCCTGGCTTCCCACCCATCCCTGGGGTGATGCACATCAGCGTTTGGGGGTTTGGAGGTGATAATTTGGGGTTAGGTTTTAGTTTACGTTTAGGAAACCCCTCAGCCTTGGGGAGGAAGGGCAAACCCTGGGGCTGTGTCTGCGCCAGGGCATCTCCGGGCTTGCTGTCTCCTCCTGAACCTCTCAGGGGATGTTTCCTCCTCCAACCCCTCACTCTGAGCTGGGTTTGGGGCTTTTGGAGCTGTCAGGAGGCAACAGGGAGAGTTTTCAACGAGATTTTCCCTCTCCCTGAGCATTTCTCGGTGCATTTAGAAATGAGAACTGGTGGTTGTTTATTTTATTTATTGGAAGCCCAGGGTTTATCTGAAGAGCGCCCTGCAGGGTTTGCCCCACCTTTGTTCCCCAGCAGGGCTGGATTTCCGCAGGAAGCTCATCCAGGGAGAGGCTGTGCTAAATTTACATTGAGATCTGGGTGCAGCAGAGGATTTGGGGTTTTTAAAGCTCTGAAATCTGGCTGTTCTTGCTCTTTCTTCCCATTTAATACAAGTTTAATATTGTCTCTCGCTGCTCATGCAGGTGTGAAGGAGCTCAGGTGTGTAAAGAGTCTTTAAATCCATCCTGGTGGGCTGCAGGAAATGAGATTTTTGTCCCAATCCGTTGTGTTTGTTTATGACAGCAGTTAAAAGATGAATATTTGGAATAAAACTACACTGGGTTTTTTTAACATTTAATGTTCTCTTTTGTTTTTCCAGCTGTGGGGAGCTCAAAAAATCAAACAGGTAACACACTTTAAAAAATATTTTCAATTTTCCTTATTATTTTCAAGTATTGCTGCTTTTTCCTGTCCTCCCTCGTTCCCTTTGCCAGTTGCTGTTTTGCCTTCCCATGGAAATGTAAATGCAGAGAACACTCTGCCACCAAAAAGCCTGATTTTTTTTCTTTTTATATATATTTATATATTTTGATGTCTTCATTTTCTCCTTCCTGTCTAGTCAAGAGCTTTCTTGTCTCCAGTTTTTTGCAAACAGTTTGACAGTTCCTTGGGAAGGTTTGTGCCTGTGCTGTACCTTCCTCCCTGCAGCCCCTGGGGAATGGATTTCTCCTTCCCAACGAATCCCAGTGCAGCCTCCTGGGCTTGGCAGAAAATCTGGGGGAAATGTGAGCAAAAAGGGGCCAAGTGAGCTTTGCTGCTGTGGTCAGAAGGGCAGATTTGGGGGTTTTGGGGTTTTTGGGATCTCCAGAGGCACCAGGGCTGTGGGAGAACATCAGGGTTGGAATTTGTGGAAAATTCAGGTGCTGTGTGGGGTTTTTGGGTGTCCCTTGTGGGGGCATCCAGGGAGGGCTGGACCTGCCTGTTGGTGTCCCAGCTGGTTCTGGAGCAGGCGGGGAGAAGGTTCTGGAATGGGATCCATACCTAGATACAGGGGAGAAGGTTCTGGAATGGGATGCACACCTGCAGTAGGAGAAGGTTCTGGAATGGATCCACAACTGGAGATGGGGGAAGGTTCTAGAATGGGATCCATACATAAGGATGGGGGAGAAAGTTCTGGAATGGGATCCACTTCATGAGAAGGTTCTGGAATGGGATCCACAGCTGGAGATGGGGAGAAGGTTCTGGAATGGGATTCACACATAGAGATGGGGAGAAGGTTCTGGAATGGAATCCACAGCTGGAGATAGGGAGAAGGTTCTGGAATGGGATCCACAGCTGGAGATGGGGAGAAGGTTCTGGAATGGGATCCACAGCTGGAGATGGGGAGAAGGTTCTGGAATGGGATCCACAGCTGGAGATGGGGAGAAGGTTCTGGAATGGGATCCACAGCTGGAGATGAGGAGAAGGTTCTAGAATGGGATTCACACATGGAGATGGGGAGAAGGTTCTGGAATGGGATCCATACCTGCAGTGGGGAGAAGGTTCTAGAATGGGATTCACACATGGAGATGGGGAGAAAGTTCTGGAATGGGATCCACACCTGCAGTGAGAAGGTTCTGGAATGGGATCCACACCTGCAGGGGGAGAAGCTCCTGAACTGAATCCCCCCATTGTGTTTGGGCCCCGGGGGTTTTGGGGTTTCCCCTGTGGCCCCTTTGCTCCCCTGCAGGATAAAGGGATTTTTCTCCTCATCCTCCCCATCCTCTGCCACAGCCAGGCATTTCCCACCTTTCCCACCCAGCACATTTCAGCCCCAATGGGGGTGCTGAGGACAGGCAGGGACAGAAAATCATTTTCCTTTTCCCTCCTCATTTGCCTTTCCTGGGGCTCAGGTGCAGCTGGGGGTGGCTTTTGGGGACACAGAGCTAAGACAGAGCCACTCTGTGTATGTAAGGGTCAATGATTTCCTCCTAAATGATCAAAATAATTAAAATTTTTGTTTTAGTGTCTTTAATTACTGCAGGAGAGCAGTGCTGGTGAGGGGTTTTGTGGAGGCTGCTGAGCCTTTGGTGGAAGTGAGGAGGGTCCCAGGTGGGGAAATTCCAGGGACTGTGTGGTCACAGGAGGTGTTTGGAGCTGAGGGGTGGCTGTGCTGTGCCCTGTGCCCTCACTGTGGCTCTCTGGTGACATTTTCCAGGCCATCATCCACCCCGACACCAACGAGACCATCTTCATGCCTTTCCGAATGTCAGGTACGCTGTGTCTGCCATTCTCCTGGAATTTGGATAAACACTGGGGTGGGGGTTCTCCTCTTTGAGAACTGAATCTTGTCAGCATTTAAACCATGATTAGGGAGGAATTCCAACATCAAAATCTCTTTGCAGGTGATGAAAATGAGGATCCTAAATTCCACTGTGAGATTTAGTGCTTAATATTTTCCTTTTTCCTTTCCTTTTCCCCTTTCCTTTTTCTCCCTTTCCTTTTTCTCCCTTTCCTTTTTCTCCCTTTCCTTTCTTCCCCTTTCCTTTTATCCCCTTTCCTTTTATCCCCTTTCCTTTTATCCCTTTTCTTTTTTCCTTTTCCTTTTCCTTTTCCTTTTCCTTTTCCTTTTCCTTTTCCTTTTCCTTTTCCTTTTCCTTTTCCTTTTCCTCTTTTGTTTCCTTTCTTCCTTTTCCCTTTCCCTTTCCCTTTCCCTTTCCCTTTCCCTTTCCCTTTTCCTTTTTCATTTTTCTTTTTCTTTTTCTGTTTCCTTTTTACTTTTTCCTTTTTGTTTTCATTTTTCCTTATCCTTTCTCCTTTTCCTTTTCCCCTTCCCTTTTTCCCTTTTTCCCTTTTCCTTTTTCTCCCTTTTCCTTTTCCCTTTCCTTTTTTCCTCTTTCCTTTTTCCCCTTTCCTTTTTTTCCCTTTTCCTTTTCCCTTTCCTTTCCATCACTATTGGGAGCATTTTAACTTTACATTAAATGGCAAATCTTGCTGCCCACAACTTCAGGGGTGTAAACTCCAGGTCAGCAGCCTGATCCATCCTCACTGGACGAAGAGGAGGGGGCTGGGGAGGTTTATTCCTCAGGAAAGAATGGGATGATCCCTGTTTTTCAATGGTGATGATATCCACTGGCCCCAGCACTGGGATTCCAGGGAGGATCAGCCCCTCTGTGCCTTAATGAGCTGTTTAATGATTAAAAATGAAATTAAAAGCCCCCTTTGGGGTTTCCTCACCATGCTCAGGTGCCCAGCAGCTTTTCTCGAATGCCAGGGCAGCCCTGGTGCTTTTCCAGCAGATTTATTGAAATAAACAGGACCTTTCCCATGGGTTTGGGTGCAACATCCCCTGATTTGGGCGCTGGGGAATTGAACAGGGTGTGTGCTCAGTGCTTTGGGGCATGATGCTGAGGGTGAAGGGAGGAGAAGCCAGCACCCTCTGCTCGGCTGCCTTGTCCTGAATTTGTCTCCCAATCTTTTCTTCCTCTCAGGTCTTTGCCCTTTTTGGCTGTAAATTGGATGCAGGAAGTGCATTCAGTGATATTGGGGAAAGGCTCTGAGACCTCCCCCTGGAAGTCAGGGACATGAATTATAATTAGCACAGGAATTGGCAGCCACAGCAGGGGGAATGTGAAACGTTTGATTTCTGTGGTGCTCAATAAAACTTGAGGAAAAGACTTGGGAGAGCTGGAAAAGCAAAAATAAAGGATGGGAAAGCCAGGAAGGGGCTGCAGTTGTGGGTTGGAGCATCAGGAGGAGCTCCAGGATGCCCCAGGGTGGTGGCAGTGAGGGCACCTGGTTGTGCCAGGAGTCCTTAAACTAGGGCATTCATTCAAATTCATTAATTTATTTTTCTTTTCCCCCACAGGTTACATCCCCTTTGGAACACCCATTGTAAGTATTTGGTTGTGGGCACCAAGAAATTATTCCTGAGCATAATTCTGTACCAGGAAATGATTCCTGAGCACAACTCTGCACACTCCAGCACCTCATCCCCACCTTCCCCATTTCCTGTTATTGAGGGGTTTTATCTATTAATGTATTGAGGGTATTTATCTTTTATCTACCAGGTTATTGATGAATTAACCCAACCTCTGTTTGAGGGTATTTATCTATTAATGCATTGAGGGCATTTATCTGTTATTAAGGGGGGTTTATCCATTAATATATTGAGGTTATTTACCTACATTTTATGAGGTTATTTAGGAATGAACACAACCTCTGAGGTTATTTATTTATCTATTATTGAGGTTATTTTTCTATCAATATACTTATCTGTTATCTAGTATTATATATTATGTCTATTGAGGTTATTGATGAATTAATCCAACCCCTATTCAAGGTTATTTATCTATTATCAAGGTTATTTATTTTTTAATATATTGAGGTTATTTATCTGTTATCTATCAGCTAATTGATGAACTAACCCAGCCCTTATTCAAGGATATTTATGTACTATTGAGGTTATTTATCTATTAATATATTGATAAATATATCTGTTATTTATCAGGTTATTGATTAATTAACCCAGCCTCTGTTTGAGGTTATTTATCCATTTTAAATCATTCCTATAACCTCCTTCAGCACCTTCATCTTTCCCTCTGCAAAGCTGAACTCATTGCTGAATTAACCCAACCCCTATTTGAAGTTATTTATCCATTACTGAAGTTATTTTTCTACCAATATAATGAGGTTTTTTAATCTATTATCTATCAGCTTATTGATGAATCAATCCAACCCCTATTTGAGGTTATTTATCTATTACTGAAGTTATTTTTCTATCACTATATTGAGGTTATTTTTTATTAAATATCAGGTTACTGATGAATTAACCCAGCCTCTGTTTGAGGTTAATTGCCTACTATTGAGGTTATTTATTTATTCATATAGAGAGGTTATTTATCTGTTATCTATCACGTTATTGATGTATTACCCAATGTCTTTTTGAGGTTATTTAGTTGCTGTTGAGGTTATTTGTTTATTAATATGGAGAGGTTATTTTGTATTAAATATCATGTTATTATTAATTAATCCAGCCTCTATTTGAGGTTATTTATCCATTTAAAATCATTCCCACAACCTCCTTCAGCACCTTCATCTTTCCCTCTGCAAAGCTGAACTCATTGCTGGCAAAATGCAACTCCTGCAACTCTCAGATTCCATTTTTGGACACTTTTATTTTGCATTTCTGTGGTTTAAGGGTCTCTTCCCAATGTGAGGAGCTCCAGCTCAGTCAGGCAGTGCTGTGTGCTCTCGTTTGAATTAATTAATCCAAAGATGAAGAGGAAGGGGGAAAGATGAAGGTGCTGAAGGAGGTTGTGGGAATGATTTTAAATGGATAAATCACCTCAAACAGAGGCTGGGTTAATTCATCAATAACCTGATATTTAATACAAAATAACCTCTCCATATGAATAAATAAATAACCTCAATAGTAGATGATTAAACAGAGGCTGGGTTAATTCATAATAACCTGATAGATAATAAAAAATAACCTCTCCATATGAATAAATAAATAACCTTGATAGTAGATAAATAACCTCAAACAGAGGTTGGGTTAATTGATCAACAACCTGGTATTTAATACAAAATAACCTCAATGTATTAATAGATAAATAACCTTGAAGGTAGATAAATAACCTCAAACAGAGGTTGGGTTAATTGATCAATAACCTGATGTGTAATAAAGAAGAACCTCAGTATATTGATAGAAAAATAACCTCAATAGTACATAAATAACCTTGAATAGGGGTTGGGTTAATTCATCAATAACCTGGTATCTAATACAAAATAACCTCAATATATTGATAGATAAATAACCTCAAAAGCAGATAAATAACCTTGAATGAAATTGGGTTAATTCATCTCCTGAGGCTGTGCCTGAGGGTGATTTCTCCTTGTTTTGGAGAATTTTGGGAGTGTTTGGGTGCTCTCCATGGCCAAAGGCAGAAGGGAGAGAATCCTGCCTGTTCTCCTGCTGATTTGTCACCTCACCCAAACAGGAATGCGTAATTTAGCCCAGTTTTGTGGGAAACTGAGGCACACTTTGCCCCAAAAAATTGGAGTCAAGAGGCATTTTATCCTCAAAGCCACCAGCTCCTGGTTCAACTTCTTGGTCCATAAAAATGGTCGAAGGAGCAAAATAGACTAAATTAAATCTCCTTAAACCCAGGGGTGCTCTAGGCCTGGCCTAGGCCCCAAGGAGGGGCTCAGCAGGGCTGCTGCTGTTTGTTGTGGTGGGCAAAGCCTCGGTGGGAACTTTGTGTGGGGCATTTTAAAAGAAAAGGTTAAACAAAAACGAGTTAACGATCAAATTGACAATGAAATCGGCCCCAATCCAGAGCTGTCAGAGGAGCCGAGAGCTGTCAGATGAGCCCAATTTCAGGAGCTGTAAAGGATAAACTGGAACCTCTTGTCATTTAGAAAAAAAAAAAAAAAAAAACCCAAACGTTTCAAATGTTAAAATTAAAATGTAACATTTATGCCAATCGATCTGTGAAATTTAGTGACAAAATTGGCAGCCTGCTCCAGCATAAAAACAGTTTGAGTCTTCTATTCCACAAAGGGGGATGGGATTTCCTCAAGAGAGGCTCGGGCTGGGCCGTCCTTGTCCCCAGGGAGGGTTTGTGCCTGTGCCCAGGTGGGATTTGGGGTCAGCCCGACGCCCCGGGCCGTGAGCGGGGTGGGGATGAGCAGTTTAGGGCCATCCCCCTCCCCGGGGTGTTTCCCTGCAGAATAATCCACTCTGGAGTAGCTCATTGTGAAGGGGATTAGGGCTTTGGGGAAATAATGGGATCTGGGCAGCAGCTCCCCTGACACCTCCAAATCCCAAATCCCAAATCCCGGCAATGTTTCCTCTCCCCATGGCCTTGCCCTGGGTTTGGCCTCTCCATCCTTTTGGGGTTTGGGGCTGACCCCACAGCAGAGGGACAGCCTGGGCTCTGTGTGTGAGTGTTCAGGGTTTGGCTTTGCTCTTTTTTCCCTATTTCCAGCCCAGATTTGGGGCTGACCCCACAGCAGAGGGGACAGCCTGGGCTCTGTGTGTGAGTGTGCAGCTTTGGCTTTGCCCTTTTCCCCATGTCCAGCCTGGGTTTGGGGCTGACCCCACTGCAGAGGGGTCTGTGTGAGTGTGCAGCTTTGGTTTTGCCCTTTTTTCCTCATTTCCAGCCCACATTTGGGGCTGACCCCACAGCAGAGGGAAAAGCCTGAGCTCTGTGACTGTACAGGGTTTGGCTTTGCCCTTTTTCCCATTTCCAGCCCAGGTTTGGGGCTGACTCCACAGCAGAGGGGTTTGGGTGAGTGATCAGGGTTTGGCTTTGCAGAGGGGACAGCCTGGGCTGTGTGTGAGTGTGCAGCTTTGGCTTTGCCCTTTTTTCCCCATTCTCAGCCCAGGAGGGAGAGGATCCAGCCCCTGGAATTCTTTTCCTGCAAAGCAGCTGCTGGGCTGGAGCCTCATCCCCAGGCTGCTGTTTCCTCTTTGGGAGTAAGATTTATCCACCTTTAGGAAATTCAGCTCAAACTCGGCCTTGAGGGCAGAGTGCTGCTACCACCACAACTCTCAGCCCCTGATTTCCCCCAGCCATCCAAAACTGGGGTCTGGGTGAGGTTTTAGGGAACCCCTGAGGACCCAGGTGGGAATCTGGGGCTGCAGGTGGCTGTCTCACCTTAGGCAGGATTTGGGGTTGGAGCTGGAGCTGCTCAGAGCTCCCTGATGTCCACGGGGTGGCTTTGGGGGCCACCAAGGGCCCTTCACACCTGATCACCAATTAAATTCTGTCGCTGACACTTCGCCAGTGTTTAGGAGCTCTTTTTTTTTTATATATATTTTGTTTTCCTTCTTAGTTATTTTTTCCCCTGACAGTAATTAAAAGTGAAATTGTACATTTCTTGACAGACTCTTGCACATATGGAGAGTTTGCATTTAAACGTGCCTCTTTCAGTCATACAGATTTTGGGTGCTCTTTTTTTTCTTTATTTATTTATTTTTCCCCGCCGGAATTTTCCCCCGGCGCTCAGCCCCAGCCTCTGCCTGGCCCTGCTCCTTCCCCAGCCTCTTCCTCCCGCTGGTTTGGGGGGCACCAGGGGCTCGGGGCTGGGTTTGGGGTTAGGGTGGGCTTCGTTTGGGGCCGCGTTAATTAATGCCGAGCTCTGCGTGGGGGGAACAGAGCCGTAAATTAGTGGGAGCTGGCTCGGGGCCAGGGAACAAAGTCCCTGCAACTCCACGAGAGTGGGAGGAAAAGCTGGAGGAGGAGGAGGAGAAGGGAGAGGGGATGGGAAGGGAGCGAGGCCGCCCAAGCCCCGGCCCCTTTTGTTCGGTGCCGTTTGAGACGTTCCCTCCATCCCTGGGGATGGCCCCAGCTCACCCCTGGGAGGACAGGACTCCATCCCTTCCCAGATTCCTGGGAATGAGCTGGGAGGACAGAACTCCATTCCATCCCTTCCCAGATTCCTGGGAATGAGCTGGGAGGACAGAACTCCATTCCATCCCTTCCTAGGTTCCTGGGAATGAGCTGGGAGGACAGGACTCCATCCAATCCCTTCCCAAATTCCTGGGAATGAGCTGGGAGAACAGGACTCCATCCAATCCCTTCCCAGATTCCTGGGAATGAGCTGGGAGGACAGGACTCCATCCCATCCCTTCCCAAATTCCTGGGAATGAGCCGGGATGAGGCTCTGGGGAAGGTCTGAGGGTGGGGATGAGCTCCCAGCATTTGGAGTGAATGGATGGGGTTAAAGAGTTGCTCAACCTTTGAATTCCATGGGGTTTTGCAGGCAGGAAACACCTCCAGAAATGTGGGGAGCTCAGGGCACAGGGAGGGAGGCAGGGATGGCAGGGCTGTCTTATCTGGCTGGGAATTCTTTGTCCTGGCTGTGTTTGTGGGGCTGGTCCTTGGGGTCCCCTTGTCTGCATCCTTTTTCTCTTCTTCAGCTTCTTGTGGCCTAAACCAGGAAAAAATGGCCCTAAAGCAGGAAATGTGGTCCTAAAGCAGGAAACGTGGCCTTAAAACAAGAAAAAAAAAATGCCCTAAAGCAGGAAAAATTACCCTAAAACAGGAAAAAGTGGCCCTAAAACAAGAAAAATGGCTCTATAGCAGGAAAAATGTCCCTAAAGCAGGAAAGATGGTCCTAAGAAAAGAAAAACTGCCTTAGAGCAGGAAAATGGCCCTAAAAACTGTCTGAAAGCAGGAAAAATGACCCTAAAACAAGAAAAAAACTGCTTTAAACCAGGAAGGCTGGCCCTGAGGCAGGTATTTGGTGTGTCAGGGATGGGATTTGCAGAGCTGTGTCCCTGTGGTGCTGTCAGAAAGGGCCCAAGGATACCCCAGGCCCAGGACACACCTGTGTGGCCTCAGGTGCTGCCAGGAGTGACCTTGCAGAGCCTCTGGTGCCCCAGTGCAGGCCCCAGCAGGGAACATCTGGCCAGATGTGCTGGGCTGGGCTGCCCCAAGCCTTGGGGGGACAGTGAAACACCAAAAAGGATGAATTAATTAAAATAAATCTGATTTAAATAAACCCCAGGCTCCCAAAAAGGAGCAAAGTGCTCCCAGGTGGTTCTGCTGCCCTCAGATTCCAGTGGGATTTTTTTCCTGGTGCCCCAAAGAGGGAATGTGCCAAAGGAAAATGAGAATCCCCTGTTTACTACCAGTAGTGACAGCTTTGAACTCTTGCCTCCATACAAAGTTTGTGTTTCCCTCCAGAAACACCTGGATTAGGGAATTCTTTGGGTTTTCATGGAGTCTTTGGGCTCTGCCAGCTGCCAGGGGGTTTTCAGGGTGTATCACAAGCAGGTGATTATTAATTATGATAATTAAAGGTGCAGAGCTCTCAGGGGCTCAGTGACATCAGCCAGTTCCACCCCTGGAAAACAGAGAGACAGGAGGCTGATAATGACTGGGATGACAAAAATAACAGGAATGAAATAGAGCCAGAAATGAGGATAATTTATTCAAGTCCCTGGAAATCAGCTTGGCTGTTTGCATGCCTGGAGAAGCACGGAGAGCAAAGCAGGGATGCTTTAATAATGAGAGAATCTCTCCTCTTGCAGGTTGTTGGTCTCCTCCTGCCCAACCAGACCCTGGCCTCCACTGTGTTTTGGCAGGTGAGGCTCCTTGGGAAGGGTGGGAGTGTGGGGAGGTGTCTTGGTTTGAAAAGCCAGGTGTCTGTAAAGAAGGCAGGAGCCTCCCTTGAAATGGAAAATGTAAATCCCTTTCCTACGAATTATTATAGTTTTGAAATTAAAGGGCTCTCAGGGAAAGGTATGGGAGCAGGAATAACAGTTCTTTACTAGGAGAAAATTAAAAATACAAATGTAATAGTACAAAACAAATCACTGCCAGAGTGAGACCATGCCCTGTCCCCCTGTGTGTCAGGGTGGTGTCCCAGCCCCATCCCATGGGGGCTCAGCCCTCCTGCAGTGCCAGCTGTGGCTCTGCTGCAGCAGGGATCCTGCACAAGGGGGGAGTTTTCCTCTGCAGCTCCAGGGCTGCTGGAGATGGGCCTGGGCTCCCTCTGGCCATGCAGGGCAGCAGAAAGCTGCTCCTCTGGGAATGCAGTGGGCAAAGGCTGCTGGGGTGTCCCAAAGCTCAGATTGGATCCAGGTAGGAATGCTTGGCTCCTCCCCTGGGTGGAGCATCTCCCCATGGGATGATGGAATTTGATCAGCCATGCAGGGACACTCACTGGCCATGGACAGCAGATAATTAATAATTAGTGGCCCATGAACAGCAGATAATTAATAATTAATGGCCCATTAACAGAAGAGATCTCCTGGAGGGAGGATTGGCTGTGGAAGAGATGAAGAGAACTGCCCCATGAGCAGCGGATACCTGCCCCAGCTCTGACAGGTGGCAGTAGAATACACACTTATCTTACATCCCAGGACAGGAGGGAAGAGCTGGGTTCTGCCCAGAGGACAGCCTGCTGCTGTGGCTGTCCCTCCTGGCCGTGCTGTAGGGACAGGATGTGCCTGGATCCATTCAGGGAAAGGCCTGCCAGGGGCTGGAAACAAATCTGGGCTCCCTATTCATCCCACACCTTCCTGTGCCATGGCAAGGAAGAGGCAGAGCAGGCCAGAAGCAAAATCAGATTTTGGAGCCATTTTGTCTGGGTGAAAATGGCACATCCATGGAGGGGTTGGCCCTAAACTTACCCATCAGCCTTTGGGAGGATGAGGAGCTGGGATTTTCCTTGGGGAAGGATGTTGGAAGGGCTGGGGATGATGGGAGGCCCTGTTGCAGGGAATTTTGGGAATAGGTGTGCATGGCAAAGCCCAGGACTCCTGCACTGAGTCTGCTACAGGAACTCTGGGGGAAAACAATCTGTGTGTAGGGAGGTGCTGGTGTGATTTCCCGTTCACATTCTGGGAATTGAGAGTAAGGGGAGGAAGCAGGCACGGGAAGGAGAGCTCCATAGTAAACACACCACGAGTGTGATTCCGTCGCCAGCTGAAACCAAGGAACGAGTTATTTTCAGCCTCCTTTCTGTGGCAAATGTCTTTTTATTGTCTGCACTGAGAGTGGGGATGGAGCTGTGCAGTCAGGAAGGCTCAGAGCAGAGTGGGATCTGCCGGGAGCACAGCGGTACAGCCCTGCCACGAGTTTGGGGTCTGGTGCATTTGGCTGGGAGCTGTCCCACAGGAGGAGTGGCTGGGGACATCCTGAGCCACTCAGGGCTTTGAAGGCCACTCACCTGCCCTGTTTAGGGACATCTGGGATGGAATCCCAGGCTGATTTGGGTGGGAAGGGACAGTAAATCCCATCCCATTCCACCCCAGGTGGGCAGGGACACCTCCCACCATCCCAGGGTGCTCCGAGCCCTGTCCAGCCTGGCCTTGGACACTTCCAGGGATTCAGGGGCAGCCCCAAGTGCTCTGGTCCTGCCGGTTTAATGCCATGTGTGTCCATAAGCTGGGCCATCTGCTCATCTCCTGCTCCTCAGAAGCCTCCTGTGACCCTCTGGGAGCCTGTGGAGCTCAGGAAGGGCCTGCTGGAATGGCACTGCTGCATCCTGACTGCAGATGGGTTTGGCCAGGACACCAGGAGGAATTTCTTCATGTTAAAGGAGATTGGGTATTGGAAGGGGCTGCCCAGGGAGGTTTGGAGTCCCTATTCCTGGAGATGTCCAAGGAAGGCCTGGACATGGCATTAAGAGCTCTGGGCTGGGGACAAGGGGGAAATAGGCACAGCCTGGGCTCAGTGACCTTGCAGGGATTTTCCGGCCTCAATGATCCTGGGATTTTGTGACATTAAAACCCAACAGCAGCGGGGGAGATGGGGCCAGGAGATGAGTTGTCCATCCAGAGAAGCAGAGCTGCCCTCGGGGCACTGGACACCTTGGAATTCCCATTCCTCCATTTGAAGGGCATCAAATCGCACCTAGACCCTGCAGCAGCGAGGTGCTGAGCTGGGAGCAGTCCAAGGGCAGATGATTTCCCTCAGAACTCCCAGAAGATCAGATTTTGTTGGGTTTGTGCTGATTCTGTCTCTCTGTCCCGCAGTGGTTGAACCAGAGCCACAACGCATGTGTGAACTATGCAAACCGCAACGCAAGCAAGGTGAGCCAGCTGTCACTGTGAGGTGACAAACACCCCTAGTTCCCAACTTTGGGGTGAGGGTGGCCGTGACAAACCTCTCTGGACCCTGATTCCAGCATCAGGGTGACTGACAAACCTCCCTGGTTCCTGATTTCAGAGTGAGGGTGGCCATGACAAACCTCTCTGGGCCCTGACTCCAGGGCAGTCAGAGTGGCTGTGACAAACCTCTCTGGTTCCTCACTCCAGACAGTAAGGGTGGCTGACAAACCTTTCTGGCTCCTGATTTCAGGGCAATGAGGGTGACCATGACAAACCTCTCTGGTTCCTGACTTCATGGTGAGGGTGGCTGTGACAAACTTCTCTGGTTCCTGACTCCAGAGCAGTGAGGATGATCATGACAAACCTCTCTGGGCCCTGACTTTGGGGTGAGGGTGGCTGACAAACCTCCTTAGTTCCTGACTCCAGGGCAGCGAGGGTGGCCATGACAAAACTCCCTGGGTTCTGATTTCATGATGAGGGTGGCCATAACAAACCTCTCTGGGGCCTGATTCCAGGACTGAGGGTGACCGTGACAAACCTCCCTCGTCTTTGACTTCAGGGACTGAAGGTGGCCATGACAAACCTCTCTGGTTCCTGATTTCATGGTGAAGATGGCTGACAAACCTCTCTGGTTCCTGACTCCAGGGACTGAGGGTGGTGAAAATGAAAAGGAGCAGGTTCAATGGAGTTGCCCCAAAAGAACTTTAATAATGGAGTGACAAACAACAATTGTGGAGAAGTCGAGCACAGTAGGAGGGGCAGGATCCAAAGACCTGAGACAAAGGGGAAGCAACAATATATACACTTGGGGGTGGAACATTCTGGAACTATAACCATATAGGGGAAACAAGTAACCAATAGGGGAGCAGAACTTAGTGTAACATATAGGGGATACATAATAGGGCATAGCCAATAGGGGAGCAGGACTTGGACACCTTAGCATAACACCAAAGGCTTATGGGGGAACTCTCAAGTTCACCCTAAGTTAAACAAATGATTCCCAGGGCTTGAAACTCACGCCTGGTTCTTTTGGGGTAAAATTTGAGTCACAGCTGTGCCAATTCCTATGCACAGCCATGAGGCAGCTGTGGGCCTGCCCCAGGGCATTCCCACATGGAAACACCAATCCTGCCTTTTCCCTGGCCATGAAACCTTTGGGGTGCCCATGAAACCTCTGGGGTGCCCACTGGGGGATTTCTGGACTGGCCACTGTCCCGTGTTTAAACTCAGTGTAACCAGCACAAGGATCTGGGAATCACTGCAGGCACAGAAATGAGGCTCAAGGCCTCGGAGCTGAACCAGTCCATGGTCTCAACTGGTCTGGAATGGTTTAACTGGGATCTGAAAAAGCACAGAGCAGAACAGTGCCTGGGTTGGGGGAGCAGGAGGAAGCTCCATGATCCCATCTCCCAGGGGTTTTGTCCATGCTGGTGGCAGTGGGAAGTGCTGGGGCTGTACCTGGGAAATGCTGGAGCTGTCCCTGCTCCATCCTTGGTGATGCTGTCCCTGCTCCATCCTTGGTGATGCTGTCCTTGCTCCATCCTTGGTGGGGCTGTCCCTGCTCCATCCTTGGTGGGGCTCTCCCTGGAAAGTGCTGGGGCTGTTCCTGCTCCCTTTCTTCTCCTCAGCCTCCATTCATCCTGTGTTGGGATGTGGGAAGCTGAGCTGGAATCCATCCAGCTCACTGAGAGAACATTTCACAGATGAAATATTGACTGTGGCGAGTTTGGGGTTCAGCACTCCAGGGTAGAAATGCTAATTTGGTACCATTTGCTGAATTTCACTCACATCCTTCCTTTGAGCTGCTATTATTATAATTTTCTGATGCCAATTAATTTTCCATTCCCTGTGACCTTGCTCAGGAGGCCACGATTTCCTCACTTTTGCCTCTTGGGATGACAGCCCATGTGTCACAGAACAATATGACAAAATTAAACCTGTCTCTGCTCTGAAACAAATACACCAAAACCAAAACAAACAAACAAACAAAAAAAAAGGGGGAAAAAAAGGGTTGAATATTAATAACCAGAAGTTTGTTTATTGAAAATATGTTTTGTTTTTCTTTCCAAAGCCTTCTCCGACATCCAAGTTCATCCAGGGCTACTTGGGAGCTGTCATAAGTGCTGTCTCAATAGCAGTGGGTAACTCTTTATATCTCTGGATTTCATGACTAAGGAGCTGCTTGGGAGATGTTTTTTTGGATTGTTGAGCATGTTGATGTCTTTTAATTGACTTAACTCTGTCTTGATAACCAGCAAATGCTGTCACCTGGGGTGTGGCTGGCCCTGCATGCCCGAGCTTTGCAGCAGAACCAGAATCCAGCCCCTCCTGTGCTGTGCCTTGGCTGCTCTGTGAACTCCCACTCTCCCTTGTGCGTTAATTGGTGGGGAATTCATTAACCAGGCTAATTTAGAGACCTCGAGGCTGCAGGGCCCTGGGTGGCAGGAGAGGAGAGGCAGAGTTCTGGAATGTTCCACTGGGGATGTAATTCCATCTTCCCCTGTAGATGTGTTCCAAGCTGGAGCTGGAGTTCAGGTCACGGTGTGGAACCCTGGAATGGTTTGTGTGGGAAGGGACCTCAAATCCCACCCAGTGCCACCCCTGCCATGGCAGGGACACCTCCCACTGTCCCAGGTGGATCCAACTTGGCCTTGGGCACTGCCAGGGATCCAGGGGCAGCCACAGCAAATCTGGCAATTCCAGCCCAGCCAGGAATTCCTTGCCAAGATCCCAGCCCAATCTCCCCTTTCCCAGTGGGAGCCATTCCCTGGCTCCTGTCCCTGCAGGCCTTGTCCCCAGTCCCTCTCCAGCTCTCCTGGAGCCTCTTTAGGGACATTTAGGATTTCCTGGAATTTTCCCTTCTCTGGGTGAACATTCCCAGCTCTCCCAGCCTGGCTCCAGCCCTGGAGCAGCTCTGGGGCCTCCTCTGCAGTTCTGTGTGAAATAATCACACAGATTATAAAGCTCCTGTGAGAGAAGCTTTTAACATTCTTAAAATCAAGCTCTTGTGGCTTTTAATACATTCCCAGGAGCACAGGTTGACATCAGGAGCATGATCAGCTCTTTCCAAAGGGGCAGGAACAGTTTTGAGGAGCAACTTGGGAAAGTTATTCCTTACACTGGGGTTTCAAATAAGCCCCAAACTGAGTGGTTGTACCTTTCCCTTTGGAGCATTACAGATCCCACAGCCCTTGGTATTTTTCCCTCTGGCCATGACATTTCCCCATTTTTTCAGGTCACAGAGAATTTGCTCCTTGTGCAGCTGCCAGACCATTTTCCAAAAGGCGTGGAGTTGTTGAAGTGCCTCAAGGTTTTGAGGGAAAACTCCATTTTATTGGGTACCCTTGTGCAGGATGGTTTGCCATGTCTCAGTCTGTGTGCTGGGCACTGCTGCTCCTGTCCCCTCTGCTGTCCCTTCCTGCTCACAACCCAGCCTGGCTGACCTGAGCTCCCAGCCTGGCTCACCTGGGCTCCTGGACTGGCTCACTTGAGCTCAAAACCCAGCCTGGCTCACCTGGACTCACACTCTGGCCCTCCTGAGCTCCCACCTCTTCACCCAGGAGCTGTGCTCACTTTTCCAGCTCAACTTTAACCCTAATCCCCATCCTAACAACCTCAATGCTTTGGTTTTCCATCCACAGCTTCCAGGGGAAACATGGGATGGTTTCCCTGAACTCCTCAGTGCTTAGGCCAGCATTTTTGTCACCTTGTGAGTCCCTGAGGTGACAGTCCCCAGCTGGACGTGCTGCTGCCCCTCACACCCCAGCACGCTGTGGTGCTGCTGATCCCGTGGTTTTGGCATTAATGCTCCTCTCCCTCTTGGAACAGGGGCAGATTAGAGGGGCAGGACACACGGACAAGGATCTTGGCAGAGCTTTGTCCCCCAAGCAGCTGGGAGGCTTTGGTAAGGACCCCGTGGGTGTGGAGGTGTCCGTGCTGCAGGGCTGTGCAGGGCTTGGGGAGCTGGAATCCCTTGGACTGCTCAGAGCCTGCAGGGCAGCTCCAGAGGGCAGAAGGGACCTTGGGGTGCTCTGGGAATCACCCCTGTGCAAAGAGGTGTGAGAAGCTCTGTGAGATGTGCAGGGAATAAAATTGGGGAGTTTCAGCCTGGTGCAAGCAGAGATCTCCCTGCATGGGGGAGCTGCTGCCTCCTGGGCAGTGCCACCCTGTCCCCCAGGCTGGCATCTCACCAGGATGCTCTGGGTGTGTGGAACAGTGCTGGCTGTGAGCTGGGGTGCTCAAGGGGTCAAAACAGTGCCACAGGGACAGGCAGGAGCTTTCTGTGGGGCTGTGGACGGTCCAGGGTGGAGAAGGGCAAAAACCTTCTGGGGTTCTCCTTCCTGACGTTTGGGAGGTTTTCTTCCACATGGAGCAGGAAGGGCAAAAACCTTCAGGGATTCTTCTATCCTGACGTTGGAAGGAGATTTTCTTCCACGTGAAATATGAAGGGCAGCGGCCTTTAGAGGTTCTCCTTCCAGATGTTGGGAGCTTTTCCTCCATGTGGAGCATGAAGGGCAAAATCCTTCACAGCTTCTTCTCTTTCCTGATGTTGGAAGGAGCTTTTCCTCCACATGAAATATGAAGGGCAAAAACCTTTAGAGGTTCTTCTGTCCTGATGTTGGAAGGAGGTTTTCCTCCACATGGACTGTGAAGGGCAACAGCCTTTAGAGGTAGTTCTCCTTTTGGATGTTGGGATGTTTTTCTTCACATGAAGCATGAGGGGCAAAAACCTTCAGGGGTTCTTCTTCTATCCTGATGTTGGAAGGAGCTTCTCCTCCACATGAAATATGAAGGGTAGCAACCTTTAGAGGTTCTTCTTTTGGATGCTGGAATATTTTTCCCCACGTGGAGCATGAAGGGCAAAAACCTTCAGGGATTTTTCTTCTATCATGATGTTGGAATGAGCTTTTCCTCCACGTGGAGCATGAAGGGCAAAAATCTTCTTGGGTTCTTCTCCTTCCTGATGCTTGGGAGGTTTTCTTCCACTTGGAGCTGAAGGGCAAAAACCTTCAGGGGTTCTTCTCCCTCATGTTGGGATGTTTTTCTCCACGTGGAGCAGGAAGGGCAAAAACCTTCAGGGGTTCTTCTTCCTGATGTTGGAAGGAGATTTTCTTCCACGTGAAATATGAAGGGCAGCAGCTTTTAGAGGTTCTCCTTCCAGATGTTGGGAGCTTTTCCTCCACCTGAACCATGAAGGGCAGCAGCCTCTAGTGGTTCTTCTCCTTCCGTATGTTGGAAGCTTTTCCTCCATGTAGAGCTGAAGGGCAAAAACCTTCAGGAGTTCTTCTTCTATCCTGATGTTGGAATGAGCTTTTCCTCCACATGGACCATGGAGAACAGCAGCCTTTAGAGGTTCTTATCCTTTTGGATATTGGGATGTTTTCTTCCATGTGGAGAATGAAAGGCAAAAACCTTCAGGGGTTCTTCTATCCTGATGTTGGAAGCTTTTCCTCCACGTGGAGCGTGAAGGGCAAAACCCTTCTTGGGTTCTTCTCCTTCCTGATGTTGGAAGGAGGTTTTTCTCCATGTGAAATATGAAGGGCAGCAGCCTTTAGAGGTTCTTCTCCTTCTGGATGTTGGGATGTTTTTCTCCCTGTGGAGCAGGAAGGGCAAAAACCTTTAGGGGTTCTTCTCCTTCCTGATGTTGGAAGGATGTTTTCTTCCATGTGGAGCAGGAAGGGTAAAAAAACCTTCAGGGGTTCTTCTATCATGATGTTGGAGGGAGGTTTTCCCTCACATGAACCATGAAGGGCAGCAGCCTTTAGTGGTTCTTCTCCTTCTGTATGTTGGAAGCTTTTGCTCTGTGGGAAACCTGAAGGGCAAAAACCTTCAGGGGTTCTTCTATCGTGATGTTGGGAGGAGGTTTTCCTCCATGTGAAACATGAAGGGTAGCAGCTTTTAAAGGTTCTTCTCCTCTCTGATGTTGGAAGAAAACCTTCCCAGCAGAGCAGGGATGGCACAGGGGGTGTGCAGTGAGGTTTCTGTGTCCCCACAGACATCCCAGTTGGAAGCACTCCTGAAGTTGTGGAATGCTGAAACCCCTCACAGCTCCCAGCAGCCTGGAGAAAGCCCTGCCCAGCAGGGAGGCTCTGGGATGTGGGCTCAGTCACTGGGGGGAGACCCTTCCCTGTGTGCAGGTGGAAAAGGGCCTGGAGAAGCCCAGAGAGGACAGAGCAGTGAATTTGTGGCTGTGCCTCACCCTCTGTGTCCTCACAGCAGGGACAGCCTCACAGCCTTGCTCCATCAGGGCTGAGTGAGCAGATTTTGGCCTCATTGTCCTGCAGTTAAATGGGAAACCTTTGCAAATATCCTGATTTTCTTCCCTTTTTAGAGACAGGAATTGCTACGACCACAGCTCCTGATTTCCAGCCCTACAGGGTGAATTTGGGTAGGAATCAATTCTTTTACTCCACCTTTTTCTCCCCATATTTCCTTTTCTCTCCAACTACTCCCAACCCAAGTCAGAGCACAGAGCCGTGCCAGGTCCAGGATTTCATCCCTTCTCCTGTGCATGACTCAGGTGAAGGAACCACTTGAAATAAGGCTGGGAAAGGTGTTTGGGTTGGAACAGATCCCAAGTCCCAAATCCCATCCCACCCCTGCCATGGGCAGGGACACCTCCCACTGTCCCAGGTGCTCCAAGTCCCAATGTCCAACCTGGCCTGGGACATCCCATAGATCCAGGGGCAGCCACAGCTGCTCTGGGAATTCCATCCTCTAACATCTCAATTTCTCTTTCTATTATTGTAATTTATTTTTATCCCACTTTCCCCCCACCAGCCTCTTTCCTGCCTTTTCTTTTGCTCCCTCATTTTATTCTGTTCTGAAGAGTGATAATGTAATTTTTTCCCCAAACAATTGAGTGGATTCCTGGGATCAGGCTCCAATTCCTGATATCTGGCTGCTGTTCATGCTGGTGGTGCATGAAGTGCAATTAACACCAGCTGGTTTTCCTAAACAAGGCAAACAAAGGCAGGGAGAAGTAAAAAGACTTGAGAGAGACCAAATGTATTTGAAATGTTTGGAATTTTTTATTCCCCCAGTATTCCAGTGCCAAGAGCTGCACAGATCAGGGGGGCTGTGATGAGACAGAAACTCTTTCCAGCTGACACACACACTCTTACTCTGCTATTTTTCACGCTTTTAGGAGATTAAAAAAGCTGCATGAAGCAGATTTTATTGGCAACAATTGCTTTTTAGATATTATAATTTTATATAGATAATAATTATTTATAACAACTTTATTATTTCTATGTAGAAGTAGGTTTCTTCTGCCCAGGGAAATTGGGCGATCCCTAGAAGTGTCCAAGGGCAGCTTGCAGCACCCTGGCCCAGTGGGAGGTGAGGGGTGCATGAGAGGGGATTTAAGGCCCTTCCAACCCAACCCATTCCAGGATTTTTTGATTCCTAATTCCAGATCCCAGCTCCATTTGCTCTGGCACTGCTGATCCCTTTTGGTGCTGGCTCAGCTCTTCAGGACTTAGATCAAACTTCTCTTTGGGTGAGAAGTGACTCTTGGGGCTGTGCTGAAAGGTCTGAATTAAATCAGCCAAGGACCATGAGCAGCCATTGCCTGTTTCCTGCATTGTCCCTGCTGCTGGGACCTTTGGATTGGTGACTGCAGAGCTGACACTTCTGGAACCCTCTGGAGTAATTTTTTGAGTCTCTCTGGACCTTCTCCTTAGAGCATCTCCCACTTTTTCTGTGGGATTGGAGCTTTCTCCACCAGCATTTCAATTTCCCTGATCCAGTTCTGCCAAGAGCAACTCCAAATCCTGCAATCCCAATCCTTCCTTTTCCAGCAATCCCATTCCTTCCCATGCCAGCAATCCCATTTCTTCCCTTTCTATCAATCCAAATCCTTCCCTTTCCATCAATCCCATTTCTTCCTTTTCCATCAATCCCATTCCTTCCTTTTCCATCAATCCCATTCCTTCCCATTCCAGCAATCCCATTCCTTCCCATGCCATCAATCCCATTCCTTCCCATGCCATCAATCCCATTTCTTCCCCACCGATTCCATCAATCCCATTCCATCCCTTTCCAGCAGTCCCATTCCTTCCTTTTCCATCAGTCCCACTCATTCCCATGTCAGCAATCCCATTTCTTCCCTTTCCAGCAGCCCCATGCCTTCCTTACCCATTCCAGCAGTCCCATTCCTTCCCATGACAGCAATCCCATTCCTTCCCTTTCCATCAATCCAATTCCATGCCTTTCCAGCAATCCCTTTCCATCAATCCCATTCCTTACTACAGCATCAATCCCATTCCTTCCTACATCATCAATCCCATTCCTTCCCTTTCCATCTATCCCATTCCTTCCCTTTCCATCAATCCCATTCCATCCCATGTCAGCAACCCCATTTCTTCCCTTTACAGTAATCCCATTTCTTCCCTTTCCATTACTCCCATTCCATCCCTTTTCAGCACTCCCGCTCCTTCCCGCGGCGTGGGGCTGCTCCTCCTTTCCCGCTCGTTCACGCTGACCTCTCACACACCATTTCTCGCTCTCCTCTCCAGGTGGAGGTGCCCCTGTGGATTTTTCCAATCCTCTCCTTGTTCCCGATAATTGTCTGCGAGGCTGCGCTGACAGCCTGTGAATGGGGTGTGATGTCCATAATCAGCCGGGAGAGCTGGAGCCCTCCCACCGCCTCGGCTCTGTCCTGCTCGGACAGGAGACATTCAGGGGCTGGAAAAGTCGGGAGAGGGATGGGAGGGGATGGAGCGTGGCCTGGCTCCCTCCTCCATGAGCAGGGGGAAAATCCCAGGGGATCCGAGGAGCTGGTGATCAACTTCTCTTTTAAATGAAGTTTAAGTTTGAAATGAAGCAGTGCCTGGCTCTAAAGTCTTCATCTCTCTGCTCTGAGGAGAGCACATCCCTTTCCCAGTTCATTCTCAGACCCCAAAGGGAGTGGTTGGATCTCTCAGACTGAAACTCAGCCCAGCAGTTCCTCCATGGAGCCCCGAAATCGCTGGAGCTGAGCAGTCATTCCCAAAGCCACAGCCTTGTGGGGGACAAGGACAGGGGGTTCTTTGGGAATGCTCCCAGTGTCCATCACCATCCTGTCCCTGGAGTCAGGAGCACCTGGCACCTGCTGGCTGCTGCCAAACCCATCCCTGAGAGTGTTCCAGGCCAGGCTGGAAGGGCTTGGAGCAGCCTGGGATGGTGGAAGGTGTCCAAGGCAGGGAACTGGAAGTAGATGATGCTTAAGGTTCCCCCTGTGACTGTCCCCTCCCAAACTCCATGTGCCTCTCTGCAGCATTTTCTCTCTCGTTCCACTGGGATGTTTCCATTTCCAGCAGGTTTGTTCTCATCCCTTCCTTTCCCTCTGTCCCAGCCCATCCCCACCACCCCAGCAGTGCTGCTGCCTCTGGACAGGATCCAGGTGCATGGAAAACTTGGTATGAGACAACTCCCTCTTGTCCTGGGCATGGGCCCTCATCCTCTTTGCTCCACCATCTTCCAAACCAAGTTTGTTGTGTTCTCAGCATGAATCCCACTTTCCTCCAGCCTTGTTCCAGGCTGCACCATTCTCTTCCCTTGAAGCATCCAGCTGTGGGGCTGCTGTGGCCATCCCTGCTGGAATTGTCTTGGGAGTGATGTCTGCTCCTTCCCTTACTCCTACTTCTCACCAAGTTCCTTCCCCACTCAGATCCTGATTGCTTTCCCTTCCCTTAGACTCTTCCATTCTGTTCTCCTTGGCTTGGGAAAGCTCCAGTTGGGAAAGAGCCCAGTTTTCCCATCTCTCTGCCTCCATCTCTTCACCTCCCAGCCCTAATGAATGAGTTTTTTCCTTCCTACTCCTAATGCTCTTTTCTCCAGCTTGGCTGGATGGGACTCATCAGATCCAATTAGTTCTAATCCAATCTGGTGACTAGGGGATAGGGATAACCTCCTTTGGAGCCAGTCCCTCTTTCCAAGTTGACTTTCCAGGTCCTTTGAACAGCCAGCTCCAGCTGCAGTGCTCAGGGATGCCCTGGAGTTAAATCCCCTAAATCAGTGGAGATTTCTCTAGCACAGCCCATGAAGCAATGTTTGGGTGGTGTCATCTACCAGCTAATGCTCACTGGACTCCTGAGATTCCTCTATTTTATAAAAATTCCCTCCCAATATGAAGTGAAATAACTCCTCTGATGGATTTACTGCTCTAGGCTGGGTTTAAGAGGTGTAGGCTTGGTCATTGCCAATGTCAGGCATTCAAAACCATCTCTCAGGCTTCAAAAGTCTTCATAAAAAGGCAGAAAAAAGCAAGGATTTTTTTTTTAATTCCCATGGTTTTAGAATTGGTGTCTTGGTAGACATGAGGTTGGAACTTTGTGAGATAAGGAGAAGAAAAGGAATCAGAAACATTGGTCTCTGACAGTCTGATGGTTCTGCTTCAAAGTGCAGTGACATCACAAACGTTCTGCTGAGGGAATGTTGTTGATGCTGAAACAAAACAGAAGCTAAAGAAATGGCAGGAATTCCTGGCACTCGAGGAGGAGGAGGAGGGAGGGAGGAAGGGCAGAGTGCTGCCAGAGGCACAGTAGAGCCCTGGGTGAGGTTTCTCTCCCACTGGCCATGTTTGATCCCGGGTTAGTGTTGAGGGATGTTAGGAAGTGCTGGTGTCACGTATTCCTGGGTCCAGCTGTGTGTCCCTGTGTCCAGCCATGTGTCCCTGTGTCCAGTCACATATCTCTGTGTCCAGCTGTGTGTCCCTGTGTCCAGTTGTGTGTCCACTCATGTCCCTAGGTCCAGCCATGTGTCTCTGTGTCCGCTCATGTGTCCCTGTGTCCAGTCACATATCCCTGTGTCCACTCATGTGTTTGTGTGTCCACTCATGTGTCCCTGTGTCCAGTCACATATCCCTGTGTCAGGTCAGCATGAATCTCTCCCTGTGTCCACTCTTGTGTCCCTGTGTCCAGACATGTGTCCCTGTGTCCTGCCCCATATTCCTGTGTCCACTTATGTGTCCCTGTGTCCACTCATGTGTCAGTGTGTCCAGCCATGTGTCCGTGTGTCCAGCCATGTGTGCCTGTGTCCACTCCTGTGTCCCTGTGTCCAATTCCCCCAGCTCCCTCAGCCACATCAAGGGAGTGGTCTGGAGGAGGAAACCTCAGCAAACCAGGCAATTGGAGAAAGCTGGATTTGATCTGGTCACAGTATGGACCATGTGCACCAGGCCAGGTTGGACATGGGGGCTTGGAGCACCCTGGGACAGTGGGAGGTGTCCCTGCCTTGGATGTTCTTTAAGGTCCCTTCCCAGCCAAACCATTCTGGAGTTCTGTCAAACTCTGGAGCAGGCTGCCCAGAGAAGCTGAGCTGCAAAGGGACCCACAGGACAGGAGGAAGCAGCTTCAGGCTGTGCCAAGGAAGGTTTAGGTTGGATTTCAGGAAGAATTCCTTCACCAAAGGTTGTCAAGCACAGCAACCCAGGGCAGGGCTGGTGTCCCCATCCCTGGGGGAATTTCACAGCCCTGTGCATGTGGCACTTGGGGACATGGGGCAGTGGTGGCCCTGGCAGTGCTGGGGATGGCTGGACTTGAATTTGAAGGGCTGTTCCAGCCTCAGTGATTCTGTGGTTGTGCCAGCTTGGGTAGGGTGAATTCCCCCTGGTTCTGTTCCATGTTTCCATCACCAGTGCTGCAGACCCTGCTCAGTGACTGGGTGATGGTCACAATAATTAACCTGGGGTTGGTCTTTAATGATGAATTTGCCTCAAGAGCGTCCTTTGGCCAATCCCAAGTAATTAAACTCATTAACATCACCTTGATGAGCCTTTTGCTTTGGTGGCTTGAGGTTGAGCAGTTCCTGCCCTGTTTACCCTCATCCCACCTCATGACCCATGGGAAGGAGTTCACAGATCAGCTACAGCAATTTCCAAACTGTAGAAAACAAACCCTCATTAGTTTCCTATATCCAGCCCTTGTGTTGAGGATTTGGAGATGGGATTTAATCTCCAGCAACATTTAATTTCATGTTCCCAGCAGGAGGGTTGCTGTAAGTGGGGACTGAGTTCATCACATTAAATCTGGAAATAAAATGCTTTTATTTCACTGCCCTCACAGTGGTGGCTCTCCCGGACTCAGCTTTTCTCTTTCAAAAGCTGCTGCTCTTCCACTTCAATGTCAAATCCTCCACCAAACCTCCAAGCAAGGGCTGCAAACCCAACAAAATTTGTCATGGACACAGATTAACCATATCCAGAATGAATACCCAAATCCATGGGGCAGACCAGCAAAGCCAGGCTTAAAACTGGCTTCTCTTAAAGCCACACATTTTATACAGTGTTACAGGTTATGGAGGTGTTCAGACTTTGAAAAGAATCATTCTAGCAATTGGAAAATTAAAAAAAATAAATCATGCAGTCATTTTTGAGGGGGAGGAAGTTCAAGACAAGCCCCCACTGCTGTCCAGACTAAGCAGAGTCACCATGGCTCTCTTGGACTCAGCTCTAGGGCTGTGTTTGCTAAGGACAAGAGGAAGAGTTCCTGCTTGGGATCTGGGTAAAAACCTTGGGAAAGGCTCTGGAAATATTTCCTGGGGCTGGAGAAGCAGCCCTGTGCTCATGCAGGGCTTACCCAGCAGTTGTGCGTCTCCCCCTCTTCCTCCCAAGCTCCGGCACGCCAGGATGAGCTGGGATGTGCATGTATAATGTAGCAGCCTGCAAAATATCTTCTCCCAGGCTTCTCTTTGCTTTTAAACCCCCTCCTCCAAAAAAAAAAAAAAAAAAAAGAAAAAAAAACCCACCCAAAAAGTTGCTTTTTTTTTCTGGCAGCTTTTTGGTTTTGGCTGATTTTTTTAAAAAAAATATAATTTTGCTGCATTTTGGGTTGAAAACATTTCAGCCACACATTGCTCAGGCCTTCCATTTCCAGCTGAAAATTCCCAGGTTGGGGCTGTTTGGTTTAGTTTTTGCATTTGGGTTTTTTTTGGGCGGGAGAAGAAAAAGAGAAAATATTGCAAGGAAGAGCAATTTAAAGACAGAGGTCATTCTCCATGAATAGATTTAGTTAATTTTTAACTCCATGTGTGCATGAAGCCAGTTTTGATGGAAATTCTCCCCAGCTTTCAGCATTATCAATGTGAGAGTCAGGAGGCAGTGACTCCTCTATGTTTCTATGAACATCCACAATGACCCAGATCCATGAAAAACGATGGAGAGTTCTGCTTTATTCAAGGGTTGAACAAGGCAACAAAAATAAATCCATGGTTATAATAAACTTTACAGCCCAAATGTTGACACTGCATGGGGTGGTGTAGTCCAGACCCTTGGAGAAGGAATTGATTGTGCTGGGCCACCACCACCAGTGAAATTTGGGTTTTTCCCAGCTGGGTGAGAACTGCCACTCCCAAGGATTTTGTGGTGGATGCGGAAAATGATGGTGACCTGGGCAAAAATCCAGCCAAGGGCAATTCCAGAAGGACTGGATGGTGTTGGAATGGGTTCTGGCTTATCTTCCAGCAGGGGAGGGTTTAAACCCAATGCTTGGGTTCAACCTTCCGTATAAACCAAACAACCGGGTTCAACCTTCCATATAAACCAAACAGTTGGGTTCAACTCTCCATATAAACCAAATAATTGGGTTCAATCCTTCATTTAAACCAAATAATTGGGTTCAATCCTTTATTTAAACCCTGTGGTTTGGTTCAGTCCAATAGTTGGGTTCAATGCTTTGTGTAAACCCAATAGTTTTGTCCAATCTTTACTTTAAACCCGGTAATGGGCTCAACCCTTCATTTAAACCCAATGGTTTGGTTCAATCCAGTGGCTGGGTTCAGCACTTTGGACAAACCCAGCTGTTGGGTTCAAACCTTCATTTAAACCCAATGGTTGTGTTCAGCCTTTCATATAAACAAGAAGGGTTGGGTTCAACCCTTCTTGTAAGCCCAAGGGTCGGGTTCAATCCTTCACGTGAACCAAGTGTTTGGGTTCCATCCAATGGTTGGGGTCAACACTTCATACAAACCCAAGCTGGGTTCAACCCTTAATTTTAACCGAAGAGTTGGGTTCAAACCTTCATTTAAACCCAATAGTTCAACCCTTCATTTAAACACAATGGTTTGGTTCAATCCATTGGATGGGTTCAGCGCTTCAGATAAACCAAACTGCTGGGTTCAACCCTTCTTTTAAACCCAAGAGTTGGGTTCAATCCTTCATTTAAACCCAAAAGTTGGGTTCAATCCTTCATTTAAGCCCAAGGGTTGGGTTCAATCATTTAAGCCCAAGAGTTGGGTTCAACCCTTCATTTAAACCCAAGACTTGGGTTCAATCCTTCATTTAAACCCAAGAATTGGCTTCAACACTTCATTTAAGCCAAAGGCTGGGTTCAACTCTTCATTTAAGCCCAAAGGTTGGATTCAACCCTTGTTTTAAGCTCAACAATTGGATTTAACCCTGTATTGACTAAAGGGTTGAACTCAACACAGCCAAACCCTGCAGCTGGGGGAGGTTTAGTTCTCAAACACCTTTTCATGGGGAGGGACCCCAAACTGTGCCATCTGCCCTGCTGCTGGTCATTAACTCTCTGCTCCTCTGGTTTGCTTTTCTCCATTCCAAGGTGGGCCTTAATGTTCTGATCCAGAGAGCCAACAAGTTTACCCCGGCCACTCGGCTGCTGATCCAGAGGTTTGTGCCATTCCCCGCTGTCGGTAAGGAAAAATTCCTTTTCTTTGTGTTCCAGGTGGTGGCTGCAAACCTGCAGGTGCCCAGAAGCCCCTGGGATGGACACAGCTCCTCCCTTGCTGCTCATGTCCCCTCAGTGGTGGTCCCTGAGCTGGGGCAGGCAGGGATGGGACTCTGCAAAGCAGAATTTTGGCAGAAAAATGCTGCAGAGATGCTGGTGGAGGCAGCTCCTCAGGCTTTTCAGTTGCACTTTCCACCCTGAAGCAGCTTCAGGAGTGATCAGCACTGAGTGGCCCTCGACCATTCCAACCTGAGAGCATTTCATTTGCAGGACCTGGGCTGAGCTGTGTCAAATCTTCAAATAAGCAGCAACACTGGGGTTATTTTGCAATAAAATGCAGAGAAATGGTTCTGCTCTGAATGTGCAGATTTCTGAGGAGTCCCTGGTTAAGAGCAGCCCCCAGTGTGTGCAGAACTGAGGCTGCTCCTGGAATGGTGGAGCATTTATTGGGGTTTTATCAGCCCTATGTTTGAGGGCAGGGATGCTCTGCACTCAGCCTTTGCTGGGTCATGGTTCCAACCTCCTGCATATGCTGTTATTTTAGCCCTGAAGAAATCACCAGTGGCTTTGGGGTAATTTTTTGTGTAGCTTGTTTATTTACAAAGATGGTGCAAAATCACAAAAAAAATTGGGTTTGCTCCCTGATCCAGGTTGTTTTTTCAGCCATATAATGCCAAATTCTCCTTTCTGGTTTTTCCTTTGCTGTGCAAGTGCCACATCCTCAGAGCTCTCCTGAGCCCCTTTACCTGTCTGCTGCTCTCACTTTCTCTGGCCTTTCTGCTCCTTTATTTGCAGAGAACTGGTTTTTGTGTTCCTCCAGCCCTAAATTGCTGAATTGCTGGATATTTTTCCTCTTTTCTGCCACAAGAGCAGCTGCCTGCTCTGCCTGCAGAGCAGGGGGGACAGGGATTGTGCTCTGCGGGTTGCACTGAGCCTTTTTCTTGTACACCAGCGGTCTGTGGGCACTGTTGTTGTTTTCCTGGGACTTTTCTGGGATCTGTTTTAGGGAGATTCAGCTTTCCTTGGCGTTTTACAACCAGGAGAGCACAAGGGATGAGTTCCAGCCCCAGGAGGCAGCTCTAAGGGGTGTTTGAGTCAAAGACAGGCAGGAAATCCTTGCTGCAGGGTTGATCTGCTTTCACACCCAGGTGTTTGTGTTGGCATTGATTGAGGACCCATAATTAATTTGTTTAGCCTGTAATTAATTCCCCAGATAATGTTTTATTTGTCTGGCTTTGTTATGGGCCAGGACATCAGGGATCCTCCCACTAATTGCTGGTTTGTGGTTTGCAGACCTGGACAAACCCTTCATTAAGATATGTCTCCTAATTCCTTTTGAGCCTCCAGCCCCCAGCAGAAAGGCAGAAATTCTCTATTTCTATATGAAAAGCCAAACACTGGGGTAAAGCCATTGCTCCAAAAACCCCACAGATGTGATGCTCAGGGATGGGGTGGTGGATTTGGCAGTGATAGTTGGAGTTGATCTTAGAGATCCTTTTCAGCCTTAATAATTCCTTGATTCTGTGAAATTAGAGAGTTTTCCCCATCCCTTCCTTGCCTCCCTCTGCACTGACCCCCAGAGCTGTGCTGGTTGGGGGCAGCTGGAAGACTGTGGGGGACATCCAAGCTTCAGGGTCCCATCCCAAATTACTACAGGAGGGGCAGCTGCTGCTGGGGTGGAAGGCAGCCCAGACTCTAGCAGGGATGTCCTGAGGACTCCACAGAGCTTTGGGAAGCCAGGATGGGTGCTAGGGAAGGTCTTGGTGCCCTCAGAGAGGTCTGTGTGAAGGTTGTGTTTGCACCATCAGGGAATGCCAACCTGCAGCAGCTCTGCCTGGAGGACAATTTAACACCAGTGCTGCTGGGTCAGGCCATGCCCTCACCCCCTTCCAAGGTTAATTTTCCAGCTGAAAATCTCAAATTGTAAAAAAAAATCCCACCCAGGACCAGGGGTTGGATCCAGGAAACCAAGGCAGGGGAGCAGCTCCTGGAGGAGCAGCCAAAGCCCTGCAGAGCCAGGGGCTGGAAAAGGGTTTGGGGTTGGTGTTGCGGCATCCTCAGGGGCTGAAGGTGTTCCCTGGAAAAGCAGGGAAGGAAGGAGGTCTTGGAGCCTGAGTCTGAGCAGGGAGGGGCTGGATCCTTGCTCAGAGGTGAGGAGGGGAAGGATCTCGGTGCCCAGGGGAATTCAAGGAACCCAATTCACCCTTTTCTTCCCCAGAACTGCGTGTAAACAGCTGGCCCCAAGGCCAGGGTGTCACTGGGGAGGGTGTGGTTTATACTGGAGATGTTCATGGCTAAAAAACCTCAGAAAACCCCAAAAATCTCATCCTAAACCTGATCTGAAGGGAATTAAAGCTCATTGGAGAGAAGGGAGAGGGAGAAAAGATTTCTCCTCCTTGGGCTTTAGTGTGTGTGTGGTTGAAATTGTTGTGTTTAGGTGATGCCCAAGGACAGATTTAGAGTGTGGAAAGCACCTTGGGATAGAAAGAATCCCTACAAACACCAGGAGTGGGGTGATGCCTTGGTGTGGAGCCCAAGCCCCATTTCCTCAGAGTGCTTTCAGAGCCGCAGTTTTCATTACCACAATTCCTCCCCAAATCCTGCAGATGACTTTGTCTGCACAAAAATTTATTTATTTCTCTCCCCCCCCCCCCAGCCTCATGCAGTGTGCTTCATACTGGAGATGTTCATGGCTAAAAAACCTCAGAAAACCCCAAAATTCCCATCCCAGCCCTGATCTGAAAGAAGCTAAAGCTGATGGAAAGATCCTCATTGGAGAGAAGGAAGAGGGAGGAAGGATTTCTTCTCTTGGGACTTTTTTGTGTGTGTGGTTAAAATTGTTGTGTTTAGGTGATGCCCAAAGACACATTTAGAGTGTGGAAAGCACCTTGGGATAGGAAGAATCCCTACAAACACCAAGAGTGGGGTGATGGCTTGGTGTGGAGCCCAAGCCCCATTTCCTCAGAATGCTTTCAGAGCCGCAGTTTCCATTACCACAATTCCTTCCCAAATCCTGCAGATGACTTTGTCTGCACATAAATTTATTTATTTCTCCCCCCCCCCCACCCTCGTGCATTTGAGACATCCATGCAATCCAAGTTTAGCCATAATTAGCAGCGTTTCTGCTCTCTCAGAAAGCAGAAGGGGAGCGGCGATGTGAGCGCCTCGTCTCAGACAAACCATGCAAGCAGCTTTTGGCTTTGGGACCAGGGCAGGCAATCCAGAGCCTTGGAAAAGCATCTTGGGAGCATCAGGGCTGGCCACCCCATCCTGAGTCTGTCAGGAACTCTGTGCCAGGGCATCCCTGGCCAGAGCAGCCCTGCTGGGCTCTTTGATCTGCTCAGTTCTGATTGACAGCGAGCAGGACGGGGTGTGCGAGTGTTAAAAACAAAAAAAAACCAGGGGCTAAACTTTCTCTAAATGAAAGGCCTTGTTTTGTTTTTTCTCTGGGATTCAGGAGCTGCAGGGTTGGGAACACAGATATTTTGATAGATGGGAAGAGTGGTCTGGTCGTTGGAATATTAAAGAGAGAGACAGAGTGTGCGTGTGTGTGTGTTCCTCTCCCTCTCGAGTGGAAGGAGCATTTGTCACCACAAATCATCCTTGATTGCACAGAGCTGCCTTCAGAGAGGGCTCACCCACCCACCACCCTCAAAAAATTAGACATTTGTTATATGACATGAATTGAGATTAATTAGCGAATATTAACCCATCAAGCAGTGCAGAAACACATTTTTGGAAGGCACTGGTACTTGCAGCAACAGTGGGTTTGTCTCAGTTCTGGGTGGAAAGTTTGCAGGGAAATGTGGTGTGGGGGGTGCTGGAAAATGCCACTTGATCAGCCCAAAAGTTTTGTGGGAATGAGCAGCTTTTCCCTGGGAGAAGTTGGGAAGTGCCTGAATGAGAGGATGGGCTGCATATGGGAGGGTGGTGCTCAAGCCCAACTCTTGGTCAGACTTTAGACAGAATTTGGGGTCATCTCAAGGCCTCAAAAGCCACAGGCTGGGCAAGGAGGAGGGGTCAGATGGTGCACAGAGCCACTTTTCCCCTAAAATCTGTGAAATCATGGAATAGTTTGGGCTGGAAAGGACCTAAAGACCACCTAGGTCCAAGCACAGGCAAGGACACCTTGCACTAGACCTTCCTGTAAGCCTATTTACCCTTATTGCCCCAGAGGGGAAAAAAAAAGTTATTATTCTCCTTGAGAATTCCATCTTTTCTTTGGGATCAGAGCAATTCATCTCAGCAGATTGAGGAGAGGAAATCTGGAGTCAGGGCAAACAGAACCTGCCAGTGGGGATTGATCAGGGCTGATCCTCCTGCCTTTCTCCTCCTCAGCCAGTGCCAACATCTGCAACGTGGTCCTGATGAGGCACACGGAGCTGGAGGAGGGAATCGATGTGTTGGACACTAATGGGAACATCGTTGGCTCTTCCAGAGTTGCTGCCAAACACGTGAGTACAGGAGCTGGGAGAGCTGGGCCACAGCTGATTCCAGCCCCAACACATCCCACAGCCTCTGGAGGTCCATGGCTGTAGAAGCTGGGAGTGGAGGAGATGCAGAGAACATGGAAATTTGGGGCTGGCTCTGGTGGTTTGGAAGGGCACGGTGACAGGACAGATCCCTGGTGCTTCCATAGGAATTCCTTGTGGAACACCCAGCAAAGATCCCTCACACCTTTTCCCAAATGAGGAGGACTCAGGCTCGGGGCTGAGCAGCTTTCCAACCCTTCCCTGCCAAACCTGCACCAAAGCCTGCCACTCAAAGCTGGCTGAGGGCAGCCAGATGTTGTTAACCTCATGAACAGCTGGTTTGCTCTCCCTGTCAACCACTCTGTGCCACCTGCCTGGAACTGCTCCCTTCCCATCCCTGGGTGCAGTCCTGGCTCCTGAGCACCCCCTGAGCTGTTGTTTCCAAGTGGGCTCTGACTGAGATGTGGAGCTGTGCTGAGCACACGCCCAGGCACAGGAGTTAATAATATAATGCTTGGCATTTCCCTCCCTCCTTCTGTCCAAGGCACTCCAGAGACAGCAATTAATGTACAGCTCTGCAGTCCTCGGCAGGAACGGGGAGATCTCGAATAGCTCTCCATATTGTTGGTTAACAGGGGGATTAAAACAATCTGCTGAAGGGCTCAGAGACACTTCTTGGAGCCAGTTTTCCTCGCTTCCATTAACTGGCTCCAGGACCCACTCTCCCCTCTCTGTCCTGATGGCTGAAAGAGAAAATGAAGATTAAAAGTGAAGGCGCTATGCAAGTGATGTAGGTGGAGCTTAAATGTAAAATTTGGGAGTTCTGAGAACTTCTGCTCAGCTGCCAGCCAATCCCAGCTCTTCCTCCTGGATAGGTTAATCCTGGTTTTTGTCATGTGAAACGTGGCAGATCCTCAGTATGACACAGCTGTCCCTGTGTGAGGGTTTGTTGTGATGTTAGATGTCCCTGTGACATAAAATCATGGGATAGTTTGGGTGGAAGGGACCCTAAATCCCATCCAGTATCACCCCTGCCCATGGCAGGGACACCTTCCACTGTCCCAGGTGGATCCAAGCCCCAGTGTCCAACCTGGCCTTGGGCACTGCCAGGGATCCAGGGGCAGCCACAGCAAATCTGGGAATTCCAGCCCAGCCCCTGCCCACCCTCCCAGCCAGCAATTCCTTGCCAAGATCCCAGCCCAATCTCCCCTTTCCCAGTGGGAGCCATTCCCTGGCTCCTGTCCCTGCAGGCCTTGTCCCCAGTCCCTCTGCAGCTCTCCTGGAGCCCCTCCAGGCCCTGGGACATCTCTGGGCCTCAATAAATCCAAGCCCTGCCCAGGTTGCTCCCTCTGGTGAGTCTGGCCGGGAAGGACAGATTGTGGAGGCACAATGCAGCTCCATGGTTGGGGTTTCCTGGGAGAGGAGAGCCCTGTGTGTCCCAAATCCCTGCAGGGAATGAACCAGCAGTGATGGGAAACAATTCCTGGAGCAGCAGTGAGGAGCTGCATCCCCAGCACGGGGATCACAGCTCAGCTCAGGCAGGAAGGGCTGAAAGTGCTACTTGGCTCATGGTGGGATATTTCCCTACATCATCTCCCCTACATTTCTCTACAATATTTCCCCTACATCATCTCCTGTACAATTCCCTGCAACATTTCCCTCCAGCATTTCCCCTGCAGCATTCCCCCTCCAACATTTTCCTACATTTCCCTACAACACTTCCCTACAACATTTCCCTACAATGTCTCCCCTACGTTTCCCTACAACATTTCCCCTCCAAAATTTCCCTACATTTCCCCTACAACATTTCACCTACAACATTTCCTCCACATCTCCCTCCAACATTTCCCTACAATATTTCCCTCCAACATTTCCCCACAATATTTCCCTCCAACATTTCCCTACAACATTTCCTCCACAACATCTCCCCTTCAACATTTCCCTACATTTCATCTACAACATTTCCTCCACATCTCCCTATAACATTTCCCCTACAACATTTCCCTTCAACATTTCCCTACAACATTTCCCTACAACATCTCCCTACAACATTTCTCCTACAACATTTCCCTACATTTCCCCCACAACATCTCCCCTGCAATGTTTCCTCCATACTTCCCATCAGTGATTCCCATCTCATTCCCATCAGTGACATAGGTGACACCACCTATTAGAGTCCAGGCTCTGGCCAAGCAGTAGCTCTATTCAGATGGGATAATTGATGATAAACCCAGATATTTTCTGCATCAAAAAGTATCCAAATTGCTTTGGCTTGGCAATTTGACCACCTGTACATGACAGCTGAGCCTGCTTTTAAAGTGAGCTTGGAGAATCATTATCCAGGCATGATTCCCAACTGCTTTGAGGTTTGTCAGCTGCTGCAGACTTTGGAGTGACAGTTCAGTGCCCTCAGCAGAGCCATCCCGAGCCTGGCAGGTCCATCCTGGGTTGGTTTGGGATGTCTGCATGTGTTTGTTTGTTTGTGTTTGCTCCACAGGCCCTGCTGGAAACAGCCCTGACCAGAGTGGTCCTGCCCATGCCTATACTGGTTCTACCTCCCATCATCATGTCCGTGCTGGAGAAGTGAGTCTGACCAGGGGGAGGGAGGGGCCTCAGAGGGTGCCAGGCATGGATATTTTATGGGATCATGGAATGGTTTGGGTTGTAAAGGTCCTCCAAGGTCATTGAGTCCAACCATTTAATGGAATCATGGAATGGTTTGGGTTGGAAAGGTCCTCCAGGATCATTGAGTCCAACCATTTTATGGGATCATGGAATGGTTGGAAAGGTCCTCCAAGGTCATCTAGTACAACCATCCCAGCACTGCCACCCATGTCCCCAGGTACCACATCCACAGGGCTTTTGTTGGGTTATGTTTTAGTCTGGTTTAGAGATGGGGTTTTAAAAACTTTTATTTTATTTTTAGTCTCATGTGAAGGGTGAGATAATGCAGATGTTATAAGTTATGTTATTACAATCAGAAGCTGTTTCTTAATTATAATACACTGTGTTTCTTCGCTTGTTAGCTTTAGCTCCACTATGTTGTAAATGTTTTGAAGATAGTTATTTAAAATTACCCCTGGTGGGTTTTACTACAATGTATCTTTTACAGTTCTATTTCTCTAAAGTATAGAGTCTTTTTTGTAAGGTTATCTTTTGAAACTTAATTTCTCTCTCAACAATTTCTCTCTAATTCTATGGCATTTCTAAGTCCGTATTTCTTATCTCAGGGTTTGCATACAGATGTACACTATGAAAGCCTTCTGTCAGGCTTTGAGAATTTTCTATAAATCCATTTCCCACAGGCTTTGAAACCCCCCCAGGGATGGGGACTCCAGCCCCAGTGCTTAACAACCCTTTCCTTGAAGGAATTTCCCCCAAATCCATCCTAAACCCTCCCTGGTGCAGTTCCCTCTCCTCCTGTCCCTGTTCCCTGGAGCAGAGCCCGACCTCCCCAGCTGTCCCCTCCTGTCCTCTCCTTGTGCAGAGCCACAAGATCCCTCCTCACATTTCATCCACCAAATAGATTTTTTTGCATATTAAATTTCCACATTTAGGACCAATCATTTCCATCATTTCAATCAATTTCCATCATTTAGGACCAATGTCCAGCTTGTTGAAGTTTTATGTTGGTGTGATTATTTTAACTCACCCTGCCAGCCCAGCAGTTTCAATAACCCATGGTGGAAGGTCAGTGTGAGACAAAACTCCTGAATTCAGTGGAAAACTGCTCCTGGTTTTTAGGAAACATTAGAGATTAAAAGGGCTCAGCTGGTTTTCAGAGAGATTATCATGGAATTGCTTGGGTAGGAAGACACCTTAAACACCATCTAATTCCAAGGAGGAGCAGATTCCAACCCCCCTGATTTTGTGCAAAACATTTGAATTTTATTTCATTCTCCTTCTGGACAAAATCGCTGCAGCCTCTTCCCTGTTCTAAGTCCTTTGTCACCCACAAAGCCAGGATTTACCTGCAGGATCTGCTGGGAATGTGCCTGGGAGTGGCTGTGCCTTACTCTGGAGTAACTTATTCTGCAGTAATTTACTCAGGGCTTACTCCAAGTCATATGTAGAACTGAGGCTTTGCACTGAGGTGGTTTTGTGTGTTCCCACTGGTTTAACTGGTTCCCATTTAACCATCAAAAAAATCAACACTCAGGACAAATTATTTTATTGCTTCAAATTATTTTATTGCTGAATATCCACAGATAAAATCCTTTATGTGCAAAAAATTTGGAGAAATTTGTAGAAAATTTCTCCTCTCTAAATTAATAAATTATTGTCTCCAGCAGGACACACTGAGGGCCCATCCTGGGCCATCCCCAGGCTGAAATAAGCCTGGCAGTAAAATTGGATTGGCACATGGGGAGAAAATAAAACTGATGGTGAAATTTGATCCCTCCTTTGCAGTAAAATAAAACCAGTAAATCACTTCTTTGTCCTCAGGGGCATCATAAATCCTTGGATTGATACAGGTTTTGCTGAATGCACCTGTGCTCAGTGCAGGCCTTTCTAAAACTGATTTTATCTGTGAACTGACAGGAGATTGCCCTCAAAAAAAAAAAAAAAGTCATCATTTTAACGTATTGAAAGCTTTAATTCACGTTTGTGAGAGAAAATTTTCCTTCTCGCTGCCACAAAACTCCGTGGGTATAAAAATATCCGGGCTCTGCTTTTGCCTGCCTGAATTGTGCCCGGAGCTTTGTGCCTGCTGCATTTTCCATCAGATATCCTCGGGTTCCTGGAAGGCTGGCAGTGAGAAGCAGCAGGGATGGGGAGTGAGGTGTGGCTTGGCCACGCTGCTGGAGCTGGTGGCAGCTCTGGAGCAGCCCTGGGACATGGGGAGTGTCCCTGTCTGTGCCTCAGGGAGCTGAAGTCAACTCTCAGATCTTAAAACTCGTTCCCAAAGGGCTCACTCAGAGCTGAAAGCTCATTTTGGGGAAAAAAATCCATTGGAGCGTTTGGGGAAAGTGTAACTTGATAAATTTAGTGGAATTTGAGTTTGAGGAGGGTGTTTTAATGGGGGTGAGATCCAGGCAGGCATTATCCATTTATTTATAGAAATCCCTACAGGGGCTGTAAATGGGAAGGATGAAGGTGTCACTCTGCAGAGCTGGGATCAGGAGCCACAATCTGGATCTTCCAATGGATTTACATTTGGGATATGGGAAGGAGGGGATGGTTCTTCCAATAGGTTTGCATTTGGGATTGTGGGAAGGAAGGAACTATTCCTGCAAGTTGTTTGAATTTGGGATGTGGAGAACGAAGGGAATGATTCCTCCGAGTATTGTGAATTTGGGATTGTGGGGAAGGAACAATTCCTCCAATGGATTTGTATTTGGGATTGTGGGAAGTAGGGGATGATTCTTTCAATGGATTTACATTTGGGAAAGTGAGGAAGGAAGGGACAATTCCTCAAATGGATTTGCATTTGGGATTGTGGGGAAGGAAGGGAGTTATTCCTCTGAGTATTTTGAATTTGGGAAAGTGGGGAAGGAAGGAACAATTCCTCCAATGGATTTGCATTTGGGATTGTGGGAATCAGGGGATGATTCTTCCAATGGATTTGCATTTGGGATTATGGGGAAGGAAGGGAGCTATTGCTCCAAGTATTTTAAATTTGGGAAAGTGGGGAAGGAAGGAACAATTCCTCCAGTGGTTTTGCATGTGGAATTGTGGGGAAGGAAGGGAGAGATTCCTCATTTGCATTTGGGATTGTGGGGAAGGAAGGGGGTGACTCCTTCGAGTACTTTGAATTTGGTATATGGGAAGGAGGGGACAATTCCCATGCCCAGTGTGATTCCAGGTGCAGGTGGGTGATGGTGCTCACCTGGGTGGGACTCCCACCCCTCCAGGGCCCAGCCCCTGCCCCCAGCAGGGTGTCAGACCCCAGGAATTCTCCCCAGCTCGCTGTTCCCAAAGTTTATTTTAAGTGGCCAGTTCCCGGCCGCCGTCTCTCCGCTTGCATCCAGGTCTTTCCTCTCTCCCAGCCATCTCTCCATCTGCATGTTTTAACTCCCCCAGCTGCCTCTCTCGTCTCTTGTGCCATTTTTTTCAGCTCTCTTGGCTCCTCTCTTCTCTTTGCCTGCTGTGTATTTTAACTCCCGGGGCCGCCTCTCTGCTCTCCAAGTAATTCCATGTTCCCTCCCACCGCCGCGCTCCCGCTCTTGCCCATGTTTCATGCATTTCCTGCTGCTTGGACTCTGCTGGAGCAGTGAACATATAGAACCAATGTTTATTTTCAGCCTGCATATGCCACGCAGGGAACACGGTGTCAGTTATCCGTGCAGATGTATTCTCATTGAGCTTTTATAAATAATATCCGTGCCGGCAGCTCTCGCCGTGGGGAAATATTGGTTTGGAGGTGTCTGAGGGGTGAGGGTGACTGATAATGGGGTGTCTGTGGTGTTCTGTGGTGTCTCTATGTCCCACAGGTGTGGGGACAGCAGCAGCCACTACAGGAAGTTGGGCTCTTCATCCCCATCTCCCTTTATTCCTTTTATTTAGCCCCTTCTGTCAGTCCTTTGTTTGGTTGTTATGATGGAATTTGGGAGATGGAGCTGTTTGCTCCCAGCCACCATCCAAGGCTTCTCCAGCAGCTCCCTGCAGAGCTGCAGCTGCTTGGAATGGGGCAAGCCAGCCCTAAGTGCAGCCTCACTCTGAGCTCTGGGCTGGGAGAGCCCAAATTTTTGGCCTCTGTGGTCTGGCCAAGAGTTGGAGAAGCTCAGTCCATCACCAGCATCTGCTGGGGACACTTTGGGGGATCTCTGAGCAGAACGTGAGCTCTTCTTACATCCTTATCTTATCTCAGACCTCCTCTGTGCCCCTCAGAGAAGACCTTTCAGAGAATCTGAAGCACTGAGAAGGTTCCAAAAGCTCGGGAATGTCAGGATGCCCTGGAGAAGGCCTTGGAGCTGGCTGGGCAGTGTCTTTGGAAGAGACAAAGCCGGAGCTGCTGGCAAAGGGCAGGAACTGAGGGAGAAATGGGAGCAGAACAGTTGTGTCCATGGAAGAGGAGCATTTCTGCTCTTCTTCACCTCCAGATCTTCCTCATGCAGCAGTTCCCAGGGCTGTTTTCCTGTAAATCCCATAAAACCAGGATGCTCCCGGGCTGGATCAGCACTGCAGAGCTGCTCTGGCTGAGCTGAAGCAGTGGCACCAGCAAAAATGGATTTTCCTGGGGGCTGGCCAGTGCTTTGTGGTGCTGGAAGGACATTTTCTTTTCCTTGAACCCTGTTTGTTCCTGAAGAGCTAGGGTGAGGCAGGAGTTCCCCCTGGCCCTGGTGTCCCTGGGTTTTCCTGGAGACATTCCCGTGCAAGGGAGTGCAGGATGCTCCCACAGGTGCTTCTCCTCCCAGGCCCCGTCCAGCCCAGCCCTCAGTGAAGTTTGTTTGGGCTCAGCAGCTGCCAGCAGTGACACCTTCAACTGCTGGGGCTGTTCCCGGAGTAAACACGGAAACTGCTCCTTTAATGGTGTCAATCAAGCTCAAAAAGGCCCAACCTCCCTCCTTTTGCATCTGCTGTGTCCTCTGAGGGGCTCAGGGCTGGGCTGCAGGGTGAGGACAGTGCTGGCCTGGCTGGGTGGGACAGCAGAGCTGCTGGTCACTGGTAGAACTCACATTTCCCAAAATGACCCAAAATGGGTGAGAAAAGCTGGAAGACAGAGCAGAGAGACCTGACAGGCTCAGCAGGACGGGGATCTGGGGATCCCAAACTTCCTGGGTGCATGAGAGGGGTGCTGTGAGGAGTGTGAGAGCACTCAGGATCACCCTGGACCCCCCCAGGACCCCCTCAGGATCACTCAGGATACTCCAGGATCCCTCAGGATCACCCAGGATCCCCCAAGATCCCATAGGATCCCTCAGGAACCCCCAGGATCCCCAGGACCCCCCAGGGACCCTCAAGATCCCCCAGGATTCCTCAGGACCCCCCAGACGCCCCCAGGATTGCTCAGGATCCTCCTGGATGCCCCAGGATCACTCAGAACCCTCCAGAATCCCCCAGTGTCCCTCAGGACCCCCCAGATTGCTCAGGATCCCCAGAACCCCCCAGGATTCCCTAAGACCCCCCCAGGATCACTTAGGATCCCCCCCAGGATCCCTCAGGATCACTCAGGATCCCCCAGGATCTCCCAGGATCCCTCAGGACCCCTCAGGATCCTCCAGGACCCTTCTGCACCCCTCAGGATCACTCAGGACCCCTCAGGATCCCCCAGAACTCCCCAGCATCCCCTAGGATCGCTCAGGACCCCCAGGATCACTCAGGATCCCCCAGGACCCCTCAGGATCCCTCAGGATTCCCCAGGACCCCTCGGGATCCCCCAGGATTCCTCAGAACCCCCCAGAACCCCCAGGAACCCTCAGGATCCCTTAGGACCCCCCAGGATTCCCCAGAACCCCCCAGGATCCCCCAGGATCCTCCAGGATCACTCAGAACATCCCCGGATCACTCAGGATCCCTCAGGATGCCCCAGGATTCCCCCAGGACCCCTCAGGACCCCCCTAGAACCCTTCAGGATCCCTCAGGATCCCTCAGAATCCCCCAGGATCCTCCAGGACTCCCCAGGATCCCTCAGGATCCTCCAGGACTCCCCAGGATCCCTCAGGATCCCCCAGGATCCTCCAGGACTCCCCAGGATCCCCAGGACCCCCACAGAATCCCCCAGGATCCCCCAGGATCACTCAGGATCCCTCAGAACCCCCCAGGATCCCTCAGAACCTCCCAGGACTCCTCAGGATCCCCCAGAACCCCCCAAAACCCCTCAGGATCCCGTCACTCCCTGCGCCCCGCGGCGTCTGGCAGTGTCTGCACTGCCTCTGCTCCCGTTTGCAGCAAACAGCCCAGAAACGCCCCAGACTGTGTCAGCTGGGAGCCTGGGGCTCGCTCCTGTCATGTTTGGTTTCGCATCCGACACCTCCTCCCCGGCAAACACGGGCCCGGTTCAGCGCCCCCGATAACTCCCATATGGAATCAATTACAGCACCTCCTGAAAAACGCCAGGGGCAGCTGCCAAATTATGCAAAACTCAAAGCACTAATGAAGGCTGCGATGAAAGTTGAATGAAGGTGTGTTTACAGCGCCGTGTCTCTGTGCAGCAGATGCACTGTCTGTGTGTGTGTTTGTACCTATGGCCTACTCCAGGCCTACCCAGCCCTCAGTGAACCTCCCCAGCCTGTGGGGAAGGTGAAACAGGAAAGCCTTATAAACATGACTGTCTGGCAAAAGATTTTGAGAATATAGAAACTATAAACAAGAAATGAAAGCAAGCTTTGAATTCTTTAGTTACTGAACAACTGGAAAACAATGGCATGGCCAGCTGAAGGCCATGGTATGGCCATCTCCCTTTTCATTAAACAACACCCTCTGCTTGCAGGCAGCTCCAAGGGTCAGAGCAGACCTTACAGCTTGGCAGAAGGGTCCCAAAGAGTAGTTTTTAGGGTTTAAAATGTAACACAGTATGGTAATGTAATGATTCTTATAGGCTGTATAGGATTAGAGTTGAATGAAGGTGTATTTACAGCGCCGTGTCTCCTTGCAGCAGATGCACTGTCTGTGTGTTTGTACCTATGGCCTGCTCCGGGCCTACCCAGCCCTCAGTGAACCTCCCCAGTCTGTGGGGAAGATGAAACAGGAAAGCTTTATAAATATGATTGTCTGGCAAAAGATTTTGAGAATGTGGAAACTATAAACAAGAAATGAAAGCAAGCTTTGGGATACCTCAGTTACTGAACAACTGGAAAACAATGGCATGGCTGACTTGTGTCCTAGAGCTAATCCCCTGTCACTATAGGACACGAAAGAACACAAGTGCACGCCACTGTTCTCAAGGTGAAAAGAAAAGGGAAGTTTATTTTCTGACTCCAGCATTTATAGTTTTCTAAGAGTGACAGTGGATTGGAGGGTGACAGTGCCACCTCTCCAATGACACTGGACAAACCAACAGTCAATCAACTTTCTTTTCCTCCATAAAGGAATGGAAAACAATGAGTTATTTACAGAAAATGTGTGAGAAAGTTTTCTACAAGAATGTCAACATAAGAAGGCTTAGAAAATCTTAAAGAATCAGGGTGACAATCCCCTTTTGATGGAACAACACCCTCTGCTTGCAGGCAGGTCCAAGGGTCACAGCAGACCGTACAGCTTGGCAGAAGGGGCCCAAAGAGGAGTTTTTAGGGTTTAAAATGTAACACAGTATGGTAATGTAATGATTCTTATAGGCTGTATGGAAATGCTGTAGGATTTGTATATTGTACTAGATTGGTTATGAGAATCAGAATATTCAACACAGAAGATGATTTATTGTATTGGAATGGGAACCTCACTCTCTTACCCTTTTACTCTCTTAGCCTTTTAGTCTCTTACCCTTTTACACTCTTACCTTTTTTACTCTCTTACTCTCTTACCCTCTCATCCTCTCTGCCCCTCTCTTTTCTCTTTACTGCTCTGAGCTGTGGCTGGCAGCTCCCAGCAGGGCCCTGTACCCAGGCCCTTTGCAATAAACCCCAAGTTCCATGACCTGGCTTCAGAGATCTCTCATCTCCATCCGTCCCAACCATCCCACCCCCTGACACTCCAACACCAGCCTCTCCCCGCCTCTCCCAGGGTTTTCCCAGCACAAAACCACCTCTGAAAAAACCACAGGTGTACAGGGAAATCCCAGGAGGAAGGGGCATTGTGGGGTTTGAAGAGGGAAAGGGACAAAGCTGGAAGGAAAAGGGGAAGACAAGGAGGAGGTGTTGTGGAATTTGCTGTTCTTTGCCATCCCGAGGTCAGGGGAGAATCATGGAGCAGTTTGTTATGCCTATGGGACAGAGAAAAATGTTGGGTTATGAAACTGGGGACAATAAAATGAACATGTTAAAGGGGGCTTAGGAAAGGCTGGAGAGGGACTTTTCCCAGGAGCAGGGAGTGCAAGGACAAGGGGAGATGGTCTCAAGCTGAGGGAGGGAGATCAGATCTTGGATTAGATCTTGGGAAGGAATTCCTGGCTGGGAGGGTGGGCAGGGGCTGGGCTGGAATTCCCAGATTTGCTGTGGCTGCCCCTGGATCCCCGGCAGTGCCCAAGGCCAGGTTGGACACTGGGGCTTGGATCCACCTGGGATCATGGGAGCTGTCCCTGATGGGCTTTAAGGTCCCTTCCAACCCCAACCATTCCATGATTCCATGATTCACTTGCCCTCCTGCAGCTTTCCAGGGTGAGACCAAACTTTCCAACCCCTTGTTGAATAACCTGAACCAGGGTTTAATTCCAGAACTGCCCCTGTCCTGTGCATGGGGTGAGGTCCCTAAAACTCCTGTTCTTGGTGAAATAGCACAAATATTTCTGCAGGGTTATGTGGGGTGGGATGGGGTTTGCTCCTGAGAATAAATCAGGCTCATTCCCCTGCTTTTTGAACATCTCTGGAGATGTTCAGTAATTCCATTTTTAATATCTCTATTCTGAGTATCTTTTGAGATACTCAGAATGCATCTGGACACAATCCTGAACTCTGTGCTCCAGGGGACCCTGCTGGAGCAGGGAGGTGGGACTGGGTGACCTCCCTCCCCTCCTCACTCACCCTGGCATTGTTCAGGCTCCAGAAGATGCCAGAGTTGGGCTGTCAGGGGGCTCTGAAGGTCCAGACCTCCCCATTCCCTGACCCAACCGTTTGGCAGAGCAGGCAGGGCAGTGGTGTGAACTAAATCCCTCCTCACCACATGGATATTAATTTTATTTCCACACAGATATTTTATTTTATTAATTTATTTTCAATCTGTGCTCATCCTCTGCAGTGAAACCCTTTGGAAGCTCCTCATCACTGCCTTCCAACGGGGGGTTAATGGGTGCAAAGAGGGATTTGCAGTGCAGCTGACAGCTCACAAAATGCAATATTTAACTCCCCTTCCTCCCCAGCTCGGTGTCGGGAGCAGGGATCCAGGGACAGGAGAAAACTGGACCTCTTGGCTAATTATGAGTCATTTATTCTGAACCACACAAATTCTCCAATCTGAATCCCAATTAAGACATTACACTACATGTGTTAATTAGTCTGCTCTCCTTTTTAAATCGAGCCATAACTCTTCCTAATTAGGAGGTCGGCCCTTGTAATTTGAACTGGCCTGGGCTGGAAGCACCCCTGGAAGTCACACCTGAGGGCTGGACCCGGGATCCTTTTAAATTGGTTAAGGTTTTACTTGGGTGATTATAAGGTCCCCGACAGGGCAGTAATTACAGAGGGTGCAGATGTCAGGGGTGGTGGCAGCAGCGATGCCTTGGCTCTAAACTGAGCCCCAGGAGGCTGCGAGGATCTGCTGCTGGGAATGTCCCAATGAGGGCTCTTACCAGCAGCTTCAGCAGGACAAAAACCAGTCCCAGGAGCTGCCCCTGCCCATGCCAGGGATGATCAGAGCTCCAGGAGCTGCCCCTGTGCACCCAGGGGTGATCACAGCTCCAGGAGCTGCCCCTGTGCATGCCAGGGATGGTCACAGCTCCAGGAGCTGCCCCTGTGCACCCAGGGGTGATCACAGACCCAGGAGCTGCCCCTGTGCATTCAGGGATGGTCACAGCTCCAGGAGCTGCCCCTGTGCACCCAGGGGTGATCACAGACCCAGGAACTGCCCCTGTGCACCCAGGGGTGATCACAGCTCCAGGAGCTGTCCCTGTGCATTCAGGGGTGATCACAGCTCCAGGAGCTGCCCCTGTGCACCCAGGGGTGATCAGAGCTTATCCAGGGCAGTCCTGTAATGGGGCAGGTGTGACAGGGTGTGGAGCAAGTCACCTGCTGTCCTGCTGGGATAGGTCACCTTTCCTACTGGGACAGGTGACTTTTCTTCCTTGGACAGGTGCCCTGCTCTCCTGCTTGGACAGGTGCCCTGCTCTCCTCCTTGGATAGGTGACCCACTCTCCTGCTGGGACAGGTGACCTGGTCTCCTACTGGGACATGTGCCCTGCTCTCCTGCTGGGACAGGTGACCCACTCTCCTGCTTGGTCAAAGCCTTGCAGGCTCCTCAGAGAGGCTCTGAGCTGCAGCCATGCTCTGTGCAGCACAGAGCAGCTCAAGATTGGAGAACAGAAGTTTGATTTTCACAGCACAAATTGATAGGATCAACTCTGTCTCGAGAGCTTATTAGTGAGGAGCTGAGCTGCTGGAGGAGTTAAACCCTGGTGCTTGCTCTCCCCAGGCTCCTGCGCATGAAGGCAGCTCTCAGCAGGGTGGGGAGGCTCAGGCAGGAGCAGGGCATGAATTCCTTCTCATCACATCCCCCAGGAGTGCTCAGAGCCAGCAGCAGATGTGGAGCAAGGGGCTGAGGTGACCTGGGTCCAGCCTGGCTGCAGCCCTGGGCTGTGAAGGGCTGGTGGCACCTGGGAATGGAGCACTTTGGGTTAGGAAGGGTTTAATCCCAGGGATGTCACCTCAGGGATGGATGAGCAGGGCTTGGTGTCATCTCTTGTACCTTCCCTGGCCAAGGAGAGCTCCTGTGACCACCCCAAGGGGTAGGAGATCATGGAATATCCTGAGCTGGACCCACAGGGATCATCCACCCACCCCTGGCCCTGCCCTGACCTCCAAAATCGCACCCTGGGCATCCCTGGAGAGCTGTCCAAAGGCTCCTGGAGCTCTGGTAGCCTTAGAGCTCATTCCCTGGGGAGCCTGGATTTTTACCCCTGGATATTTTTACCCTCCCTCTGGGGGTGGGTAAAATCCTCCTTTCCCTAAAATCCAACCCAAACCTGCCCTGGCCCAGCTCCAGCTGCTCCCTGTGTCCAAAATAACCCAGCAGCAAATCTACTCCCTCTCCACATTCCTCAAACACACTGAACATTCCAACAAAACTCCCTGTCTTGGTGTTGGTTTATATTCCCATTTATTTCAGTTGAATGATAGGGATCATGTTTGTAAATGGCTCTGGAATAAATCCTTCACAAATCATATTTTCCCCTTTAAAACTGGTAAACTGCCTGAGGCAGTTATAATTTATATTATTTATTTAATTATTATTTAGAACATGTATTAAATATTATTATTTATAATAATATATTTTCATTATTATCTATAATATTTATATATTATTTATAAATAATACTTATTCTTTATAATAGATTTATAAATAATATTTTTTAATATTTATAATATTTTAGTTAATATTTATCCTGGAATATATTTAATATACCAGCTCCTACCAGCCAAATGTTGTCCCAATTATCTGGTGTTAATTCCATCAAAGGGTCACTTTTGGGTCATTACCAGAACCTGACCTTGCAGGCACCTTCAGCAGTTTGCTGTTAACAAGTCTTGAACTCATAAACATCCCCCAGGAACAGGAAATGTTCAAACATCCTTGCCACCCTCTGCAGGTGCTGGATTTTAACAAATTAAGGGATTGTAAATGCTGTGCCTTTATCACCCCATTAATGAAGCTCTTTGTGCCTTTCCCAGTGCCTTTCCCAAAGCTCGCAGAGCTCCCAGTGCCTCTCAAGGACCTGATTTCCTTCTGTTCACAGGGCATCAGCCCCAGCCTGCTGCAGGTGTCACCTGTGCTGGGCTCACTTGTTCTGGGCTCACCTGTTCTGGGCTCACCAGTGCTGGGCTCACCAGTGCTGGGTTCACCTGTTCTGGGCTCACCAGTGCTGGGCTCACCTGTTCTGGGCTCACCAGTGCTGGGTTCACCTGTTCTGGGCTCACCTGTGCTGGGCTCACCTGTGCTGGACTCACCTGCTCTGCCTCACCCATTTTGGGGTGGGTGGAGCTGGGGTTGGTGGTGACCTGCTGAGGAAGAGCTGTCCCCCCTGGCAGGGCTGGGAGGACCCTGGCATGGGGAAGGTGTCCCTGCCACGGCATAAGGAGGAGTTGGATCATCTTTAAGGCTCTTTCCAAGCCAAGCCATTCCATGGTTCTCTGAGGGGGCTGACACCAGTGAGGAGAGGGGCACAGCAGGTCCAGGTGAGCAGCAGAGCCCATCCAGGGATGTCCTGCACTCCCCTTTGGGAAGGATGGAAGTTTGACAAGGAGATATTCACAGATGTGTGTGCTTGGCAGAAAGCTCTCTGGATGTAGAACCTGAGAGCAGAACAGAGGTGGAAGTAAGTTTTGATATAGAAGAACAATAGATGTGTAAATTGACAATTGCTGAGCCAGGACATTTACTGGACAATTAAGTCGAGCTGGAAGGAGGTTTTGTGACTACAACAAAGGATTTGTTGACCACAAACAAAAAGATGCTTTTTTCCAAGCAGAAATAGGTCTTATAAAAGCAGAAAGATAGCACAGGCAAACAAACATTGATGTGGCAAGTAGGAAAAAGATCTAAAATTTTTCCACAGCATGAAACTGAAAAACAACTCAAAGCTTAAACTGTACCATACTAACCCATGTGATTGGATAGTATTGACCATAACATGGTGATTGTACCATACTAACTCATATGATTGGAAAGTGTTGACCATAACATGATAATGATAGAAATTATGATAGTCTGTAGGTAATAATAAAGGTATTGATTGGTTGTTATGTGTGAAGATGCTCAGCAAAGGAAAGTATAAAATGCAGTGTAATCAAAACTAAAGGGTGTTCAGGCTTGCCTAGAGCTGGAGCTGGCAGCTTTAGGCATGGCTCTGTCACCCATGACCCAAGGCTGCTGTAACTTCTACACAATAAACCCATTTTGAAGAGCAGCCTGCAGTCCCACATCTCTGCCTCAGGCTCTGGCTGTCCCCTGTCCCTGCAGTGCTCTAACTGAGCCTTTCCCTTGCAGAACCTGGCTCTGGCTGTCCCCTGTCCCTGGAATGCTCTTACTGAGCCTTTCCCTTGCAGGACGTGGCTGCTGCGGTGCCGGCCCCGGATGCTGCTCCCAGTGCAGAGCCTCGTGTGCCTGGCTGCCTTTGGGCTGGCCCTGCCCCTGGCCATCAGCCTCTTCCCGCAGATGTCTGAGGTCAGTGGGGTCTGGGGCTCTCAGGGGGGGACAAACCACGGCCCCTTTGCCTTCCTGGGGATGCCCCACTCCTGTGGGCCCTCCATTCCTGGAGGATTTGGTTTGTGTCCCTGCACTGGGCACTGGTGAGGGCACACCTCGAGTGCTGTGCCCAGCTCTGGCCCCTCAGTCTGGGAAGGACTTTGAGATGTTTGAGCCCATCCAGAGGGGGCTGGAGAGGGGCTGGGAGCACAAACCCTGTGAGGAGCCCCTGAGGGAGCTGGGGGTGCTCAGCTGGAGGAAAGGAGACTCAGGGGTGCCCCCATCACTCTGCACAGCCCCTGAAAGGTGCCTGTGCTCAGCTGGGGCTGGGCTCTGTCTGCAGGAACCGACACAACCAGAGCACACAGCCTCGAGCTGTGCCAAGGGAAACACAGGTAGGATAGCAGGAAAAGGTTTTTACAGAAATGGTGATAAAGTTCTGGAATGTTCTGCCCAGGGAGGTTGGTGGAGTCACCATCCCTGGGGGTGTTTAACAAAGCCTGGATGTGGCACTGGGTGCCAGGGTCTGGCTGAGGTGTTGGGGCTGGGTGGGACTTGATGATCTTGAAGGTCTCTTGCAACCTGGTGATTCTGTGAGTTCTGTGTAGAATTCTGTGTAAAATTCTGTGAATATTCCTCTTCTGAACAGCACAGCTTCACCAGGCAGGGGAAGGCCCCTCTCCCTCACACTGGGCTTTCCTTGGAGTTAAAATATTGAACCCAAGCTCTGTCCATGAAGCCAAGAGCCTGGACCACCCCTTTTGAGGGGGAAGTTCTTCCCCAGAGCTTCTCTGAGGGCTTTTTGCTTTTTCATCTCCTGGGAAGGCCCAGCCTGGGGGTGAACAAATGAAAACCAGCCAAGGAAACAGGGAATGACCAATGCAATCACCCAATTAGACCAATTTAGCTGAACAAATTGCTCGGGTGGGTTTATTTTAAGTCTTTAATTTGGTGATTGGAGCTTTTCCTGGTTGTAAATCTGTGCATTTCCAGAGAAGGTATCTATTCCAAAGGGAGAAAAACAAGGGCTCTCTCACAAGGTTCTTTTCCTGTCACTGGATCAGGAGTTTGTATCAGTGTCTGCACGTGAATTCATTTTTTTTTCAGTCTGGATGGGTTTATCCACGACTTCCAGCCAGGGAATCTTGCTGTACACTTGTGTGCTGACTGACAAACAGGTTGGGAATTCTCTGTTGTCCTTCTTGCTGTCTCCAGGCTGAGAGAAAACTGTCCCTTCTCTCTAAGAACCTGAATTTATCTCAGTCTTGGAGCCTCTTGCTAAAAGACGTGTTTGCTGAAGCTTTAATGATTCATATGGCTCTTCCTTAAACTTTTTCTAATTAGTCAACATCGTTTTTGGAGCCCTTCCATCAGGAGCAGACACAGCATTGCAGTCAGAAGCTGCACAAGCCCCAGTTGCAGGAGCAATGTGATTTCCCTGCCTCTCGTGGGCTCTGTGCACCCCCAGAGCCTGGCAGTGCTTTTGGCAGGAGCTCAGCCTCAGCTCCAGGCCCTCAGCTCTGTGCTGATCCCCAGTTCTGCTCCCAAGCTGGGCTTGGCAAGGCTGAGCAGCACTGCCAGGTCTCACACCTGCTCAAGGTGCAGCTGGAGCAGGTCCAGGCTGCCCGTGGGAAGGAGGCTGGGGCACACAGCATCCCTTCTGCTCCTTTCCCAGGGAATCTGAGCAGTTTTAAGGCTGGAAAAGCCCTCTGAGATCAGTGAGTCCAACTGTTCCCCCAGCACTGCCAGGGCCACCACTGCCCCTGTCCCCAAGTGCCACGTGGCTGTGAAATCCCTGCAGGGATGGGGACCTGCCCTGGGGGTGCCTGACCACCCTTTCCAGGAAGAATTCCTTCCTCATATCCAGTTTAAGCCTTCCTGGTGCAATTTTCCTGGAAATTTCCAATTTCCTCCCTATTTCTAGGAAAAACCTTTCCGGATAATCCTTGAGCAAGGCCACAGCAGGTACCACCAACTTCATTTATCCCAAAGGAGACATTGTCACCGTTCCTCCAAAATCCTGGAATTCTAAAATGGTTTGGGCTGGGAAGGACCTTAAGGATTCTCTTGCTTCCTGACCAGGGACACCTCCCACTGGAATTGTGCCTTTCTGGGTGACAGAATCACAGAATAATGAGGTTGGAAGAGACCTCTAAGATCATCAAGTCCAACCTATGCCCTAACACCTCAATTATGGCACCAAGTGCCATGTCCAGTCTTTTTTAAACCCATCCAGAGATGGTGATTGCACCACCTCCCTGGGAAGAGCATCCCAGTGCTTTGTTATTCTTTCAGTGAAAAAATTTTTCCTAAAAATAACACATACTTCACATAACTTCTCCTGTGCAGTACCTGCTATTCCAGCAGGGAAAATCTCATTGATTTTAGGAGCTGAATGAATTCTAACCCAGGGGGAAATTTCAGGAGTGGTTTGGCTCTGGGGACACTGGGATTGCAGGCAGCAGTGACAGCCTTGTGGGGAGTGACCTTGTGCAGGCAGCTGAGATGTTCTGAGCAGAGCAAACATGAATCAGCCCTGCTGAGGGATCAGACAGGATGATGTGTGCTGCCCACACTCCCTGCCAGGGAAAAGGAGCCCTCCAGAGCCTGCCTGGGCTCTGCCTGCTGCCACCCAGCTCTGCTGCAGGGGATGGGAGGCCTGCACAGCTGGGTCCCACATCTGCTGACACCACAGGCTCAGGGGCTCCAGGGGCAGCCAGGGCTGATCAGTCACAGAATCCTGGGATGGTCTGGATCAGGAGAGACCCTAAATCCCATCCAGTGCCACCCCTGCCATGGCAGGGACACCTCCCACTGTCCCAGGCTGCTCCAGCCCCAATGTCCAGCCTGGCCTTGGGCACTGCCAGGGATCCAGGGGCAGCCCCAGCAAATCTGGCAATTCCAGCCCAGCCCCTGCCCACCCTCCCAGCCAGCAATTCCTTGCCAAGATCCCAGCCCAATCTCCCCTTTCCCAGTGGGAGCCATTCCCTGGCTCCTGTCCCTGCAGGCCTTGTCCCCAGTCCCTCTCCAGCTCTCCTGGAGCCCCTTCAGGGTCTCTGAGGATTCCCTGGAATTTTCCCTTCTCCAGGGGAACATTCCCAGCTCTCTAGCCTATTTTCCCATTATGTTTGCATTTTCTATAAACGTGTGAGTGTTTACAAAGGACATTTCCCCCGTTCTCCAGAATCTCTGGAGGTTTCTGTGGGGATGCTCAAGGGAGCAAAGTGAGTGGTTTACCTGCACCAACCCCTCTGGATCCATTTCTGGATGGGAAATCCAAGAAACTTTGCAGGGAGTGTTTCTCAAAACCTGTGAATTTTTGGGCACTAATCAGACCCTGAACTTCAGTGGTTGGGCTCGATCAGCTTGGAGTCTTTTCCAGCCTGAATGATTCCATGATTCTGTCCTGTCAGATGAGGAATTTAGAAGTGTGTAAGCACTGATCTCTGTGGGAATGTCTTTGCTTTCCCCATGGTCATGGGCACAGCAGGACAGGACCAGGCTGTTGTACCAGATCAGCAACAAGGTGTAAGAGATGTACTCTGTTCCAAAACCAGGGCTGTGGTGTGAGCAGCAGGAGCTGTGAGTGAGCCAAGTTCTGCCCTTGCTCACACACTCAGAACCTTTTGGAGGTCAGGGAGCAAACACAGAGGCTAATGTGCCATGGAGGGCTTGTTTTGGGCCAGGAGTTTGTGTGGCCACCTTTGATCCTCTCTCCTAACGGGGCTCAAGCTCACAATTGGTTTTCCAGCAGAACTGAAGCCTTGCAATAGTTTAATGAAATTTCTGGGTAAATGTACCCACCTTGTCCCATCAGCTGTAGCTGCTCCAGAGTTATTCCTGTGTTACAACAATTCCAGGGAAATCAGGCTCAGCTGTGGCTGAAAACAGGGAAAGGGAGCTCTGGAGGTGAGCAGCCTCCACGTGCTGGCAAGGTTAATGCACCCTGAGCCTTTTTTGGGTGCATACCCAGCCTAGCCAAGCCCTGGGTTTGGTAGGGATGAAATTCCACTTGGATTTCTGCAGCGGTGCTCCAGAATCACAGCTTGTTTCTGGCTATTATGGCTCTAAAGAGAACATTACAAAAATAAACCCCTCGTACCAGCCACGAAACCATGGATCCATGGGAATACTCACGCTGGAGCTGCTGAGAAACGTTCCTGTCATCCCAGGATAGTGTTAACTGTGGTACCTAAAGCCATCAATATGCATGGAGTAATTCACTGCTGTTAAGTTTGGGAGAAACATGTAGTTAATGCATTTAGCCCACAACCTCCAACTGCCTCCCATGCCCCCCGGGGAATCTCTTCCCTCTCCCAATCCCGCAGCATCCCCACTGACAACTCCTACTCAGCTATGCACTGCCAATGGAAACAGCTGTGACAGCTCCAAACCGAAAATGGGACTTGTGCAAATGAAATTCAGTGTAGCAGCAGCAGAAAGAACCACCGGGTTGCTTCCTTGCCCTGTGGGCCCTGCTCCTCCAGAGCGTTCCTCAGCAGGTCCACCAGGAGCTCCTGTCACCCCCTGCCCGCAGGGATGCTGGGGACAGTGGTGGACAGGGCCAGGTGAGAAAGGGAGAAATGGAGCTGGAAAATGGCAGAGAAGCCTTCAACCACCTGAGCCCCTCACCTGGGAGAAGTTTAAAGGGTATTTTTGGGATGATGCTCAATGTGAACCGAGATGTCTTCCAGAACAAGCCTTTCCTTTAAAATAATCTTCCTTTTGGATCTCCAGGACAAGGGGAATAAACAGCCTAAAATCCAAGGCTGAGCTATTGTTTTCCAATCTGTTTTAGCCTTCATCTTGTTGGCAGGCTGCTTTAGAAAAGCAAAAGGTTAATGAGCCAATGTGCAGTGGGATTATTGCAGTAAAGATGACAGTGAACCAGTAATTACTAATTAGATGCAGTTTAACAGGAGGAACAAGTGAAATCTCCTCTTCACCAACTGTCAATAATTAGCAGATTTGGTGAGGTTGAAATGTGTCCACAGTTAAAAGGCTGATTTTTTAATGAAATGGCACTTGACAAAAGAGCTGTATGGAGGTCACAGCCATAGCCCTCGAGACGCTTCCCCATTCCATACTTAGGAGGGAAATCAGATGCAATCCAGCAGGGGGTCCCCATGGAACCATCCCTCCCTTGGGATTGCTTTGCACGGGGGGGGAGGGGAGCAGGAGGGATTCTCTGCAGTAATTTTGTCCAACTTGGATGAGAAGCCAGGGAAGGGATTTGCCAGCTGCCATGGGGGAAAAATGTTTGAGAAGTGAGAAGTTCTGCTTTGCTTCTGGGGCTGGGGAACGGTTTCCTGGGAGTCTGGGAGCCCTTGGGATGGAGGCTGGGCTTGGAAGGAGCTCCTCTCAGCAAAGAAGTGCCACGAGGTCCTGGAGGGCTGGCAGGAGGCTGGGAGCTCAGTGGGAAGCATCTCCCAAAGACTGCAGAGGATTCAAGCTGTGCCTCAGAGATGGTTTCCTCCTGCTCCGGGAGCACCATGAGGTTCATCTGAGGTTCCTCTCCTGAGTGCTGACCCAGCTTATCTTCTGGTTTATCTTCTGCCTTATCTTCTGGTTTATGTTCTGTCTTGTCCTCTGATTTATCTTCTGGTTTATCTCCTGGTTTATCTTCTCCCTTATCTTCTGGTTTATCTTCTGCCTTATTTTCTGGTTTATCTTCTGGTTTATCTCCTGCCTTATCTTCTGGTTTACCTCCTGCCTTCTGGTTTATCTTCTGTCTTATTTTCTGGTTTATCTTCTGCTTTATCTCCCTGCCTTATCTTCTGCCTAATCTACTGGTTTATCTCCTTGCCTTATCTTCTGGTTTATCTCCTTGCCTTTCCCTTGCTGACAAAGCCAAGAGCATCTTTGTTCTCCATGTGAACCTCAAATGAAGAGGTGATCCCAGGGGGCTTCTTGAATGCCCATGAAATGATTGATTTGAGAAGAACCTCCAGGATTTACAGGACAGCGAGTGGCTGAACACTGGCATGGGTCAAGTAGGACTTGAGGGAAGATCTGAGGTATTTGGGAATGTGTTGAGCCCCTTCCCAGCCTTCAGATGAAGGGTGGTGGTGCCTAATGAGGTTTCTGGAGTTCCTCAGTGAGGATGGACTCCTGTCAGAGGCTGGAGAATGAGTGACCCTCCCAGAGCATGGTGCTGTCTCTGGCAGGGTGAAGTGGCAGGAGAGGATGTGACATCTGGGGACAGCAGGCCCCAGGGGTTGCACAGAACTCCAGTGGAAGCTCCCAGCCCATCTTTGATAGGAAATAATGGCCCAAGGAAGTCCTAAACTCTGTCTGGACTTCCAGGATCTGAGCACAGCCTGGAGCACTGGCCATGGCTGGTGGATTGTCCCCATCCTCCCTGGGGCAGTTTGGGTTTTCCAGATGATCCTGGAGGATCCTGCTGCCAGGGAAGCTGCCAAGAGATGAAAGCTCCCTTTGGATGGGAAGAGTTTGCCCTGGTGGATGGACACAGACTGTGCCATTCTGGTGTTCTGGTTCCTGTGGATTCCCTGCCTGGCCCACTGCAGGTGCTGAGATATGGGTTAGGAATTAAGTTAGAAATCTATTTCAGATTTAAGTAAAGTGTGCTGCTTTGAATTGTTTCGTTAATTTGCTGTATTTGTGAAAAGCTTGTGCTCACAAAAGCCTGTAGCTCACAAAACTGCCTCAGACAAGGTGAAAGAAATGTGAACTTCCAAGCTAGAAGAAGATAAGAAAGGTTCCTTAAACCTTGAAACAAGAACTAAACCAAAACCAAAGGAGCAGGAGATGGACAGACAACCAGAGAGCTCTCTGCATGAAGACTAATAAGAAATAAATATGCATAAACCTATTGCAAAACTTAATGCATATGCAACAAATTAGGAGACAAAGTTTAGACTCTCAAAGGGTGCACATGCCTTTAGAAATTGTTCAGCTTGTGCCCAGTGCTGTAATAAACACTCCACTTTTCAATTGTAATTAGTTGAAGAGTCATCTGTCCATCCATCAGTGCTCAGCAGTTGTGGTGTGATGGTTTTTCCTGAGGTCTCTCAAGGCTGATGGGATTTATCTCAGCTGAGTTTTGACACCAGAGCACCAGAATCCCCCACTGAGGGGAGTCAGGTGTCCCTGCTGCAGGACAGGCCTCAGGTGAGCATTGGAGGGCAAAGATCTCCTCAGGTGAGGGGCACATCTGTCACCCCCAGTTCTGATGGAGCCACACCTGGCTCCTGGCTGCAGGGGTCTGCCCCAGCTCCTGCTCCCACCTGGAGTCTTGGGCATCATCTCCACCCTCAGAAGGAGACCTGGAGCTGGGTTTGCTTTAGAGCTTGCAAGGTCAGGCCACCCTCCATGGGATAAACCCCAGGTCAGTGTGACAGCAGAACTTTTTGGGGAGCTCAGGTGCATTCAGGGCAAGGACAGAGGCAGGTTGAGGTGCCCCAGACCTCCCTGAGGAAGTCCAGAGCATTCCTTGGTGAAGGGATTCCCTAAGAGCATGGGAAGGGATGCCAGGCTTAGTCCTCTCCTGCCCTTTTACTTTACAGTACTATTTGTACTATTGTACTTTACAGTGTCAAATACAGCAAAAGTCAAGGTAAAGTGCAAGGAGCAAGGAGTTTCCCTTTTTGCTTTCTAAGTAAAGCAGCTCCTCATCTGCCTTCACAGAAGAAACACCGCAGTACGTTTTCTACTCGTCCATAGGCAGAGTCTTCAGAACACTATTAAAAGTTGGGGGTTTTTTATTACTCTTTGCTCAATATGCAGGAAGATTTTTTGACAAGAGCAAGGAAAACACAGAATTCAGAATAAGCAAAGAACTTCAGTGATTGAGAATGAAGAACTGGCTTTTCATTGTGTCAGAGACGGCAGTGACAGCCATGGCTAGGAGACATACCAAAGCCAAAGTGGCTGCAGGGGTGCTTTGTCCTGAGCTGCTGATCCTGCAGCCTCCAGGCCACAAATCCACATTCCCAAATTTCCCTTCCTTTTCTTTTCCCAAATCCACATTTCCCTTCCTGCTCCAGGGAGGACTTTGGGTCAGAGCCTGGTGCTTCTGCAGAGACCCCACAGCCCAAACATTCCATTGCTGGGACATTCCAGTGAAGAGAACCCCCAGGTTCTCCTTTCTGCATGGCAACTCCTCATTCCCACCATGAGATGATGCTCCCTCAGGTTCTCCTTCTGGGATGGAGCAGATGCTGTGTCCTGGTAATTCCCTTCTGCCTGCTCCACCTGGTGGGATTCCAGCTGCAGATCCATGGTGGTGATGCTACAGAGGCAGCACTTGCCTTGTCCCAGGGCCATCCTCATTTCCCAAACTCATTTGGCAGCACTTGCCTTGTCCCAGGGCCATCCTCATTTCCCAAACTCATTTGGCAGCTCTTCCCTGCAGTGCCCTTTGGATTTGTTGATTTTTCAGTCCCAACTGAAACTCTTCTGGACCAGGAGGGACAGAGCCAGTTTGGCCAAGCAAAGAACGTTTCTGGACCATGACATCTCCCATTTCCATGGGGCTTTCCTCCCCCACTTCTTTCTCAAAATCTCGAAATCCAAGCATTTCCCTGCTCTGAAGCTGGGAGACCTTGGTCACTTATGGGAGCAAATGCTTCTCTAAAATCCTGGAATTATGGAATGGTTTGGGTTGGACCCACCTTAAAACTCATCTTGTTCCCCCCCCCAGCCATGGGCATGGACACCTCCCACTGTCCCAGGCTGCTCCAAGCCCTGTTCAGCCTGGATTAGGGCACTGCCAGGGTTTCAGGGGCATTTCCAAGGGGAAGGAGAAGGAGAAAAGGAGAAGGGGAAGGAGGAGAAGGAGAAGGAGAAAAGGAGAAGGAAGGAGGAGAAGGAGAAGGAGAAGGAGAAAAGGAGAAGGAAGGAGGAGAAGGAGAAGGAGAAAAGGAGAAGGGGAAGGAGGAGGAGAAGGAGAGGAGAAGAGGAAGGAGAAGGAGAAGAGGAAGGAGGAGGAGAAGGAGGAGAAGAAGGAAAAGGAGAAGGAGGAAAAGGAGAAGGAGGAGAAGGAGAAAAGGAGAAGGAGAAAAGGAGAAGGAGAAGGAGAAGGAGAAGGAGAAGGAGAAGGAGAAGGAGAAGGAGAAGGAGAAGGAGAAGGAGAAGGAGAAGGAGAAGGAGAAGGAGAAGGAGAAGGAGAAGGAGAAGGAGAAGGCTCTGGCCTTCAGGGACTCCACCACCACTGCTTAGGAGCCCCTGGGCCACTTCAGGGTGGTTCAGTTTCCACCTGCTCCGCCTGTTTGGGTGATTATTGGTCTGGGTGACACCTCGGGGCCAGGGAAGGTCAGCAGTGAGCAGAGCCCTGATGGCCGTGGGGGCTGTGCTTTTGTTCTCCCTCCCCTGCCTGTCCCGGAGCCTTTGATTTGTGACCCAGCTGCTTTTTGATGGCTGCTCCTGGCAGTTCTCCTTTGTTTCACCACTCAAAGGTGCTGAGCATTCTCCAGAGCACTAAAACGGCCAGGTGGGGCAGCAGAGCTGGGCAGCAGGGCCTGACCCGAGCTGTGCTTTGTGGCCAGGGGTGCCTGTGGGAGCAGGGACCCTCTGCAGCGCCCAGGGCTGTCAGACAGGATCTGGTTTCATGTTTATACCCCTGGCCCTGGGAGACAGGTTCAAGTATGTAAACTATCCCCCTGCAAGCACAGGCTGTGCAGGTGTGTGGGTGCTGGTGGGCATAAAAAAACATTCCTGACACCAGCTCTTTTGAGGAGGCTTCACCTCCTGATGGCTATAAGCCATTAGGAGTCAAAAGAAAGAGCTGACATCCGACAAGTCCGGATAAACAGCTAAACATTAACCCTTAAAGTGGCCCGAAAAACAGACTTAAAAGGCTCTTTGTGGAAAGAAGCCATTTTTTTCGCTGGCCTGTTAATTGCTGTCTTTCTTCAGGACACCTTTCAGCAGCACCTACTGTAAACAGAGGGGCTCCTCCCCAGGATTCCTGCCCTGCCATGGCCATTCCTGAGCCCTCCCCTGCTCCTGGGCTTTGCTGCTTTATTCTGGGCCTGAAAACCAAATCCCTGCCCCTCCTCTGCCAGCCCAGCCTGACCCCCCTGGCCGTGGATCCTTCGTCATTCCAGCTCAGGGTATTCAATGATTCCCAGCAATCATGCAATACCCTGAGCTGGAATCAGGACTGATCCATGAAGAATGAAAAATGAAGAGTCTGACTCCTGGCACCACACAGGAATCATTAAATCAGAAAAAACCTTTAATATCATCATTCTTGGTCAGAGGCCTCTTTATCTGTGCACCCCCAGATTTTCCCTGCCCATCTCCTGCCTTGCCCCTCTCATCACACAGGGTTGGATTTGTCCTTTTTGGTGTATTTGGAGTTGTTTTGGCTCATCTGGAGCAGCTCTGAGATCCCCAAAAGGTGCAGGATGCAAAGGAAGGGGATCAGCTGTCCAGACTTGCCTGCTTAGGGCTGAGGATGCCTTATTAATCACATCTCACATATGTAATTATCTGTAATTGCTTTTTGAATTTCCTGTTCCTAGTGAGGCTGGTGGTCTGTGAGAGAAGGAAATGTGCTGGAGGTTGGGATCCTGAGGAATTTACTCAGCTTCTCTAAAGAACCAAAGGAAATCCTAAATCCTAAATCCTGCTCTTCCATCATGCTCTTCCTCCTGAACAGCAGGAGAATTCTGGGGTCGATGTCATCAGCAAAGAGCAACAAATTCCTTCTTCCTTGAGCTGCTTGAGGAATTCCTGCTGGAATGGACCTAAGAGCTCATTTTCATCCAAATGGAAACTTTTTAGTAATGTCCACATTCAAAAGTAGGATTTTTTTTTCCTTCCAAGAAAGGAGAAACTCTGAGTGTCTGTGTAGGTGCTTTCCATTCCATCAAGGATCAGGAATCATAACCAAACTGTGCAATTTTGGGAGCTCTCAAGGCCATATTTGGAGTGGGCTGGTGACTTTTCCACCAATCCACTGGTTTGGATGTTCCAAAAAAACCCAAAAAACTGCATCCTGGAATGTGATGTTCTCCCAGGGATCCAGGGAGAAGTTCCTTCAGCCCTGTCCTGAGGAAAGCCACAAGCCCTGAGGTCACCACACAGTTGCTCCTGTGTGGTTTAGGTGCCAGTCTAAAACCTTTCTGGAGCTGCTGTGGAAATGAATTTATTGTGGAAATCTCAGGTTTACCCCATCCCACCCCCTCCCACTCTGAGCAAACCTCCAGAGCAGAGGGGAGAAGGTTCAGCTCCCACAGAGGCCTTGGGTGTCTCCTCTCTCTGGAAATCAGACACAGTAAATAGTTTTACCTTGCTATTTGAAATCTTAGGGTCTCAAAGCTTTTTTCTGGGGGGTTTTGGTGGTTTTGTTTGAACAGCTGAGGTTTCTGGTGCTGTGGGCACCCCTCTGCTTTCCCAGAAGCCCCAAACTCCCAACTCTGCAGTGACCTGGAGCTGGTGCCATGCTGGGGGTTGAGTTTCCAGTTTTTATAAAGCTGGGAGTGCTGAGGCTCTGAGAGCTCAGCATTAACCAAACCCCCCAAAAGTCACAAATAAAGGCTCAGAAACCATCAGATTTCAAACAGCAAGACCAAGAAGAAGCTTCTCGTGCCTGCCAGGTGTCCCTGATGTCACCCTGAGGCTCCAGCAGGGTCCCTGAGGTGGGGCAGTGGGAGCAGCAGAGCTCCTGGGGGCTGGGCTGGGGATGACCACGGGGCTGGAGCTCAGGAGCTGCTGCTCCAGGACAGGCTGGGACATGCAGGGAGCGGGGTCACCTCCCCCAGGTGTGGGCTGAGATCCCACCTGTGCTCTGTTATCATGGCTGTTATCATCACTCATTGCAGAGACACCCTGGGCCAGGGCAGCTCCCTGCTCCAGCCACAAATCCGTATTCCCAAATTTCCCTTCCTTTTCCTTTCCCCAAATCCACATTTCCCTTCTTCCCACCTGATTTAATGTCCAGGTCTCCCCAAATCCACATTTCCAAATTTCCCTTCCTTCTCTTTCCCCCAAATCCACATTTCCCTTCTTCCCACCTGATTTAATATCCAGGTCTCCACAAATCCACATTCCCAAATTTCCCTCCCTTTTCCTTTACCCAAATCCACATTTCCCTTCTTCCCACCTCATTAAATGTTGAGGTCTTTGCTGAGTATTTTTCCTCAGAGAAGCTGTGCTGTGGTAATTCCCCAAAAGTTTAAAAAACTTTTAAAACTCCCACCCTTGATTGTAGAATCATGAAATTAGGTTGCAAAAGACTTTGAAGGTCGTCAAATCCAACCATTAATCCAGCACCACCAAACCACAGAGCCACATGATCATTTAGGCAGGAAAAACCTTTAAAATAATCAAATCCAGCGATGAAACCAGCACTGCCCAACCCAGCGAAGGAGGGGAAGTTGCAGTCCCACAGCTGCCCCAAAAATCCTGAAATCTGCTTTGCTACAGGGCAATTGGTTATTCCCATTTCAGCTGAGGGCAGGAACATCCCTGGCAAACAAAAAGTCTCCTGAAATGGAAAAACCTTCAAAACCCACAACAGCCAAATATTCCAGTACAAAAGTAATCTCCTGGACTTAATAACTCTCAAAAGCCAAAACAACCAAATATTCCAGACAGCCAAATATTCCAACTTTTCTCCATTTTTATTGTTTAAAGATAACTTTCATTTCAAGTTCTGGTGCTTTTTAATTCCCCCAACCCAGGGTGAGGCAGCAGCCCTGATTCAGCTCTGGTGGAAAAGTGCTGACCATGGGTCCTGTCACAGGCAGAGCATTTCCAGCTTTTCTCCCTTCTTTGGAACAATGAAAAGGAGTAAATTTGGGATATTTGCCTCCTGAGATTTATCCATTCCAGATTTTTCTCTGCCGTGAAGGCTTTGGCCACCAGCAACCACCTTCAGCTGCTGTAGGACAGGGTGGAAATGATAGGATTTTTAAGGTCCCTTCCAAGCCAAACCATTCCATGATTCCGTGGTTCTTGACCTGTCAGAAGACTTTCCATGGCTTTGTGAAAAGCATTTTGACTGAATATGTTTTTTTATTATGAAAACTGAACATTTCTTTCAAAGACAGGGGTCAGAAAGACTTGAGAGAAACCTAAAATGAAAAGAACTGTACTGGTCACCTCTTAAATTCAATTTTTATTATTAATTTGAAGGAAAATGTCACAAAATTCAGGTTTCTCTCAAAACTGTTTTTCCCCAACTCAGTGATTTGGGCAGAAAACTGAATATCAATAATTCATTAATCATTCATTTGTACTTCAGTCATGAGAACATCTCTCAACCAGTGTGTCCAGTTTTGGGGCACACCAGGATTTCAACTGGATAGAGAAACCGGGAAGTTGTCAGAAAAGAGCTTTAACACCAACATTTCAGGCAACAATCTGCCTTGCTGAGGAGAACCACGAGTTTTGTCTTTGGTTTTAACAAAGCTGAGCTGATAATCTTTGGACACTTGCATGGGAGGAAAATCTCTGTCAGGATATCTCCTCAGGGCAGCAAATGGACAAATGAAGAGCTGAAATTGTGGATTTAGGAAAATGCCAACCCTGGGGATGGCTGGTGCTCTTTGGAGCAGGACACAGAGAGGCCCTGGGGCTCCAGAGCTGCTGGGCTCTGGAACCAGAGGCTGGAGATGCTCTGAAAAATGTTTCCTGTGATATAATCAAAAGGTTTCTGGAGTATTTCCCGAATTCTCTCACGTTGAGGTCCCCCTCAGTTGGCTGCAGGTCTGTGGCAATTCCAGGAGGATTCCTTAGCCAGCACTGCTGTCCTTGTCTCATTCCTGAGGGATCCATCCATGGGAGCACCTGAGTGGTTTGGGTGGGATGGGGCCTAAAACCCATCTCATTCCACCCCCTGCCATGGCCAGGGACACCTTCCATGGACACCTTCCATGGCCAGAGACACCTTCCATGAATACCTTCCATGATCTGGAACACCTTCCATTGATACCTTCCATGGACATGGACACTTTCCATGGGCAGGGACACCTTTCATGAGCAAGGACACCTTTCATGGACACCTTCCATGGGCAGGGACACCTTCCATGATCAGGGACACTTTCCATGGACACTTTCCATGGACATGGACACCTTACGTGGCCAGGGACACCTTCCATGGACAGTGACACTTTCCATGGACACCTTCCATGGGCAAGGACACCTTCCATGGACAGTGACACTTTCCATGGACACCTTCCATGGGCAGGGACACCTTCCATGCTCAGGAACACTTTCCATGGACAACTTCCATGGTCAGGGACACCTTCCATGGACAGGGACACCTTCCATAGTCAGGGACACTTTCCGAGGACAGGGACACTTTCCATGGACACCTTTCATGGCCAGGGACACTTTCCATGATCAGGGACACTTTCTATGGTCAAGGACACCTTCCATGGACACTTTCCTCTAGGCCAGGTGCTCCAAGCCCCATAATCCAAGGGGAACCGGCCAGTGACCTGAAATGCTGCTGGACTCCACAAATCCACGGGACAGGATATATCCATCCAGAGGGGCTGGGAGAAGGAGTTGGGGAGACATTTCCCATCATTTATCAGCACTCCTGGATTACTGGGAAGGTCCCATTTGACTGGGAGTGCAAATGGGTGACAAGAAAGGGGCTGGAGCATGACCAGGGCAGGGAACAGAGCTGGGAAGGGACTGCACAATCCCTGAGGGAGCTGGGAAGGGGCTGCACAATCCCTGAGGGAACTGGGAAGGGGCTGGAGAATCCCTGAGGGAGCTGGACAGGGGCTGTAGAATCCCTGAGGGAGCTGGGAAGGGGCTGCACAATCCCTGAGGGAGCTGGGAAGGGGCTGGAGAATCCCTGAGGGAGCTGGGAAGGGGCTGGAGAATCCCTGAGGGAGCTGGGAAGGGGCTGGAGAATCCCTGAGGGAGCTGGGAAGGGGCTCAGCCTGGAGCAAAGGAGGCTCAGGGGGCCCTTGTGGCTCTGCACAGCTCCTGCCAGGAGGGGAGCAGGGACAAGAAGAGAGGGAATGGCCTCAGGGGAGCCTCAGGGTGGGCACAGCAGGAATTTCCCCATGGAAAGGGGGGTCAGGCACTTGAAGTGCCCAGGGAGGTTTGGAGTGCCCAACCCTAGAGGCATATCCAGCCCTGTGGATGTGGCACTTGGGGACACTGTCAATGGTGGCCTTGGCAGTGCTGGGGATGGTTGGGCTTGGTGATCTCCAAGCTCCTTTCCCACCCCAAGCATTCCATGATCCCGTGGTACCACAGCCCTTCCTACCCCTGGCTGAGCCTCCCGAGGGCTCTGAGCCCCCAGCCCTGCCCTGGGCTGTGCCCTGGTGACCACAGGCCTGGGAGGAGATGGCCCAGAGCTGCTGGAAGGGCCAGGAGACCCTTCCCAGGCTCCCGAGGAGCCACCAGCCCCTCTCCCTGCTGGCAGCAGCAGCAGCAGCCACAGTGGCCACGCTGGGCCTCCCTTCCCCCAGCCCGGAGCAGCATCCTCCAGTCCCCTGACCCTCCCCCTCCCAAAATTGGCTGCTTTCTCCCTTTTCTCCCCCCCTCTCCTTTTTTTTCTTTTTTTTTTTTTTTTTTTTGGCTGAGTGATGAGCTGTATGCCAAATCCATCTGCTCCTGTCTCCCCTAGCTGCCTTCCATATCGTTCCAGGATCCCTGGCAGCCAGCCTAGACCTATCTCTCTCCCCGCACTCTCCGGAGCACATTCCTTTCTACACCTTTTCCCGAGCTGGGATAGAAATGAGTATCAACCCCAAACAAAAAGCATCTGCTTCCTGCCTGCTGCTGCCTCACCGGCCGTGCCTGCATGCTACACCCGTGTCAGCAGCCATGCAAAACACAGGGAGCCCCCCGGGAGCCCCCCGTGCAGCGCCCCGAGCCCCCCGCGCCCGCTCCCGCGCCGGCTCCGCAGCACCAGCTGTGACCACCGCACCATTTGTTCCTCCAGCCCACGCCAGCACTCCCAGCCAGTTCTTTATCACCCCAATTAGCCTTGTCTGAGCTGATGAGAGGAGAGAGGCTCCCACTGCAAGGCAAGGGATGGGGGGAAGAGAGCTGGAGAGCCGGGGAGGCGATTCCCAGCTTTGTTCCCTGGGAGGGAGGGATGGGTTTCACCCTGGTGCTGGCATTGCTGCCATCCTGCCCTGAGCACTGCTGGTCCATGAACAGGTGATTAATAAGGGTCAGGACACTGAGATTTTTGGGTTTCCCCCCTTTTTCCTCTTGTACTCTTGGAAAGGAGCATCCTCAACATTCACCTGCTCCCAGGGGCTGGGATGGGCTGTGGTTCCCTGGGAGGGATGGGTTTCACCAGGGCAGGGACACCGGTGCTGGCACTGCTGCCATCCTGCCCTGAGCACTGCTAGTCCATGAACAGGTGATTAATAAGGGTCAGGACACTGAGATTTTGGGGTTTTCCCCCGTTTTCCTCTGGTGCTCTTGGAAAGGAGCATCCTCAGGCTTCACCTGCTCCCAGGGGCTGGGATGGGCTGTGGTTCCCTGGGAGGGAGGGATGGGTGGGACACAGGTGCTGGGACCAGGACAGGGACACAGGTGCTGGCATTGCTGCCATCCTGCCTGAGATACCTGAGCACTGCTGCGCCATGAACAGGTGCTCAATAAGGGTCAGGGCATTGAATTTTTTGGGGTTTCCCCCCTTTTTTGTCTCATGCTCTTGGCTGTCTGCCAGGGGGAAAGGAGCATCCTTGGGTTTCACCTGCTCCCAGGGGCTGGGATGGGTTGTGGTTCCCTGGGAGGGAGGGATGGGTTTCACCCTGCTTCTGGCATTGCTGCCATCCTGCCTGAGATACCTGAGCACTGCTGCTCCATGAACAGGTGCTCAATAAGGGTCAGGGCACTGAGATTTTGGGGTTTTTCCCCGTTTTCCTCTGGTGCTCTTGGCTGTCTGCTGAAGGAAAAGGAGCATCCTCGGGTTTCACCTGCTCCCAGGGGCTGGGGTGAGCTGTGGTTCATCCCAGCCATGTTTCTGGGTGAGCTGAGAGGTGCATCCTGGTGGTGTCCTAGTGGGGATCTCCCTGGATCTATGGCAAAGCTTCCAGGATGCTGAAGGTGTTCCTGCTTCTCCCACAGCCTCATTGGAGAGCTCCCCATGTTGGGTACCAAGCTGCCAGTGCAACCATCAGCCCCAAATCCTGGGGTTTGCCCCAAACAACCCCCTTGTAGCACTGTCTGGGAGTGGTGCTTCCCACCCTGGGTCCCTCAGTGCTGCTCCTGGAATTCTGCTGGATTTATTGCTGAAGGCCCTTCCCTGGTAACATCCCAAAGCCAGGAGGGGGATCCCTCCTTTGCCCTGGCACAGATAGAGCTGGGAAGAGGAGGATGGGCACGATTCAACCCCAGTGCCATGGTGGGCATTGGTTTGAAGGGACAAAGTGCCCTGTGTGGGACAGTGGGACAGGCGCCATCAGTGCAGGCCCAGCCTGCTCCTCAAAGCACCCTCAAGGCAGCTGCTCTTTCACAGGAGGGTTCCCAGCATGGCCATGACCATGATCAAGGTCATCTTGGCAGCTGAGACACCAAAATCTTGACCAGGAGCTGTGGTCTCCACATCTGTCACAATTCCGTGGCCAGTTGGCTGAGCAGGTCCAGGATTCTGGACAGCTGGAACAGCAGAACCCCAAAATGAGTGAAATTACGCTTTCCAACAAAAAACACCACCAAGGGAGTCAAAGGCTGGTACACAGCAAGGTTGGGATTTAATGTTGTCTTGGTACCTGTAACCCACCACCATCTCCCTGTTCTTCTCCGCCTGATTTCCAGGTGAGAGGAGCAGGTTCCTCCTGATGGATTTCTGAGCAGCTTTCCCAATTTCCTGTACATTTTTCCTTGGTGCAGATGCACCCCTTGGAGCTCCCAAGGCTCTGGAGCAGATTTCAATCCCTTCTTGATTGAAGTCAGCCAGGAGAAGACCTGCAGAGGAGGCTCCAGTCCAACCAGTCACCCCCAGCGTGTCCAACATCTTCCCAGGCTTCAGGAAGGTGCTTGAGCTTTGTGTCACAGCTCCAAAGCAGTGTCTGTGACTGGTGGTGTCACAGGGGGCCCTGACTGGTGCCCATCCTGCATGAGAACCATGGAATCCTTAAAATAGAGAAACCCTCAGAGTCATCCAGTCCAACCACTCCCCCAGCACTGCCAAGGCCACCACTGACCATGTCCCCAGGTGCCACATCCATGTGGTTTTTGAGCACTTCCACCTTAAGTATGAATCCTAAGACACTTCCCATGTCCTTCTGCTCCATCACCAGACCTATCCCACCTCCCTGAACCCACCTCAGACCCTTCTGTCCAGCCTTGCCATGGATGAAGAACCCATTCCCCACATAGGGAAAGGAGCAATTTCCCCCCTGGCCCAGGGGCTGGAAGCTGGAAGGATCTCCAAACAATTATCTCATCTCTTCCTTCCACCAAGACAAGCTCAGCTCTGCCTAAACTATTCCTGATGGCTCCCTGTAATTTGTGCTGAAAACTTCCCACCACAGACGCCCCACACCTTCCCCCAGCAGTCGGCTGCGATATTTTGCTCTTCCCACCAGGATCCTCTTCCTGCTGTTCAGCTTGGATTGTGCTGGGCTGCTTCTTGAATTGTGTCCCCCGAGAGCGTGAGCACAGCCCTGCTCCTTCCCTCTTTCCTTCCTTCCCTCTCCCTGCACAGCCTCAGCTTCCAGCTGGGCACAGGCCCTGTCCCCAGCACCCCGGGGCTGTCCCAGCACTGAGCTGGCTCCACCAGGGCAGCTGTGCCATTCCTTGGGCTCCCAGTTCTCCAAACTGCTGGAGAGGGTGGGATTGGGGGCATCTCAGTTTGGTTCTGTGGAGCAGGTTGGGTTTGAGCTGCCCCATTTCCCACGGGCGGTCGGTGCTGACCCTCCCAATTCAGGTGGAATTAATTTCAAAGCAGAATCACTGAGGTTGGAAAACCCTCTGAGATGACAGAACCCACCCTGTGACCCCATCCCCACCTTGGCACCAGTGTGGCATCACCCCCTCCAGCCATCCCTTGCCCCCCAGGCTGGGGTTCCGCTTCCCCCTGGATATTTTCCTGAACCCACCCAGCCCCAAACCCTCGGAGCTGCTCCGTGTGTCCCCTGGCAGAAAGCTGCCCAGACAATGGGAGGAAAGCTGCGTCAGAGGCAGCAGAGCAGAGCAGGGCTGATCCTCCCTCGGGAGGGATCCGTGGGATCCGGATCCGCTGCACCTTTCCCGGTTGCTCTCCCGGCACAATGCTTCACTTTGTGCTGCAGCACTGAAGCAATGGTGAAGTTGCTAATAATGGCACTAAAAGAAAATATGCTACATCTGTTATGGATAGCAGTACAAATTAGCTGATCACACCTCTGACACCCAAGATGTCTTCACTTAAAATACTCGTTGGCTTTACTTTACATAATTTGCTGATTATATTTAAAAGAAATACAATTTTGCAATTACTGTTCTTTCTGGTGTGCTATCTATGCATCATTTTCTTTTTATGTTATATATTTCTCCTTCATTAGTGCAGTCTGAAGGGTGATTAGATCCCTTCAAACATTTTACAGAGGTTAAACGGTGATTAAGATTTAATTATTACTGTAAATAGCTTGGAATGACATATGTGCAAAAACCTGACATATGTGCATTTGAATAAATGAAGTGCTATTTCCCATGATGCTTCAGTAGCTGTTTAACAGCTTTGCTGAAGGGTTATGTTGCACCTCATGTTAAGATTGCTTTGATGTTATATTTTGTTGGGTTTTGCAGCTGAAAGCTAAGAACAGTTTTTCCAGTTTTTAAAACATTGAATATTTTAAATACCTAAATTGTTTTGCACAAATTTTTGCTAATTTGTCTAACTAGTTAAACATTTTCAAAAGCATTTCGATTTTTAACGTGGGTTCCTCGCATTGTGTCAGCACCAGCGTGGGTTCAGTGTACAGGATTCCCAAAATTCCAGGTTTTCCCAGGTGTCCCTGGCCCGGCTGGGAGCAGGGTCTTTGCTTGCCCAGGAGTGCCACGGATCCCTCCCCGGGGATGCAGAGATTCAAGTGATTTCAGAGCAAGGGAAAGCTTCAGGAGGAGCTGGTGGAAGGGAAAAAAATTAGGAAAGGGATGGAGATTTCTGGAGATGGAGAAAGGGGCAGGAAGGGTTTGGCCATGAGGGTGGAGCCCAGCCAGGCTCTTCCTCAGGCACCACCTGGGCTTTGGCCAGGTCCAGCTCTGGGCTCTGGGGCCGGGAGCTGCAGGGAAGGAAGGGATGGGAGGCTGGGCTGGGTGGGATGTGCTGGAGCCTCAGACACTCAATAATTCATTGAGCACTGCCAGGCACAGAACGTGCAGCGTTCCCTGTGCTGCAAACCCATCCTCGTCGGGGGGGGACACACCAAACAGCAGCAGCAGCGTGGTTGGCATGGAAATTATCCCCATCTCCTCCCTCTCCATGAATCAATTCCTCCAAGTGATCCATGCCTGGGCTCTGATCCTGCTCCTCTTTGCCTCCGCAGATCGAGACGTCCCAGCTGGAGCCGGAGATCGCCATGGCCACCACCAGTAAAACTGTGGTCTACAACAAAGCTTGTGAGAGCAAGAGGAGCATCCCAGCCCAGGAGGTCTGGGGAGGGAAGAGGGGAAACTCCAGCCCTGGAGAAAGCAAACAACAGCAAGAAGAAGATGAAATAATAGAGCTCAGTGATAGGAGCTGCTCCCGGCAGCCCGGGAGTGAATTAACACCTGCAGAGACTGACTCACCTCACACCACTCAAAAAGATTCATATTAAAAGTTTTTAACTTAGCAACAGGAGCAGCAACTACAACAAATAAAATCACATTGAACCACTTTAGAACTAGCTAACAAAACTCAGAACGGCTGGCACTGCATGGAGGGAGACCAGGGGCGAGCTCAGAGCTGCCTGCACAGCACAGACATCACCCAGCACATCCTGTGTCCATGGGAGCTCAGTCCCCATTGCTGCTGCACAGCACCAGCTCTGCAGAGACCCAGGGGAGTGTGGATGTGATTGATCAGGGCATTGGGAATGCCAGTGTTGATTTCCTGCCCATCCCACCCCAGTACTCGTGAGCTGAAGAGGAATTGCCACGTCTGTGTGCCCAGTGAAGGGCTGGGCTGTGCCCTCCATCCCTCCTCCTCCTCCTCCTGCTGCAGACACTGCTGGTGGCATCCTGCCCTTCACTGCGAGACTGGCTGGCCCTGGATCCCACCCCCTGGAATACCACAGGGGTTTTGGCCTGGGTTCCAAGATCCTGGAAAGCTGAGGTGCCCACGGGTGGAGTGTTGGAGCAGAAATGGTGCTGGAGCTGCTCTGTCCTTCTTGCACAGCCCTGAGGGGGCTTTGTACCACCCAGCACCCTCTGACAGAGGTGCTGCTAATCTCAGGTGGTTGGCTAAGCCACGCTTTGCTGAGCTGGTGTCTAAGGACAGGATGGGGTTTAAGTTTGGATCAATCCCCAGCTGGGCAGGCAGTGGGGACAAGGATCATGGCAGCCCCTTCCAACTGAAATTCTCCTCTCCTCTCCTCTCCTCTCCTCTCCTCTCCTCTCCTCTCCTCTCCCTCTCCTCCTCTCCTCTCCTCTCCTCTCCTCTCCTCTCCTCTCCTCTCCTCTTCCTCTCCTCTCCTCTCCTCTCCTCTCCTCTCCTCTCCTCTCCTCTCCTCTCCTCTCCTCTCCTCCTCCTCTCCTCTCCTCTCCTCTCCTCTCCTCTCCTCTCTTCTTTCTCTTTCTCTTTCTCTTTCTCTTCTCTTTCCTCTTTCTCTTCTCTTTCTCTTTCTCTTTCTCTTTCTCTTTCTCTTTTCTCTTTCTCTTTCTCTTTCTCTTTCTCTTTCTCTCTTCTTCCTCTTCTTCCTCTTCTTCCTCTTCTTCCTCTTCTCTTCCCCATTTCTCCAACCCCTCCACCCAACACACCCAGCTCTGCCCAAGTCCCTGTGCTGGTGCAGACCAGGACCCAAAGCCAGGTCCTGGCAGCTGTGCTGAGCTGATGGCTGTGCCACTGCACCTTCCGAGGGGACACTGCCTTCTGGGGACATCTGTCTGTCTGTCTGTCCCTTCAAGCTTTGGGCTGGTTAAAGGGGAGAGCTGAGTCACCCCCACACTGCACCGAGTTTGGGGCCACAGTTTGACTTTCTGGTACCTCACAAAATTCTGGTATCTCACAAAATTCAACAAAAATTCACCCCAAAATACGACCCTGAGGGACTCCCTCAGGTTTATTTGGAGCATGGCCACCAGCAGAACATTCCAGAGGCAGGGTGTCCCTGCAGGACCCTTGTCCCTGCAGGTTCCATGTCCCTGCAGGACCCTTGTCCCTGCAGGTTCCCCATGGAGGGGGCACCATGGTGGTGTTGGGGTGGCACAAGCTCTTACCCTTCAAATGCCAATTTCTTGTGGGGTTGGGGAGGGTGGGAGGGAAAGGGGAAACCAAATCCCCACTGACACAGAATGTACTTGATGGATTTGTTGCAATGTCTGGAATTGGGAGGCCTGAGCCCCCCAGGTGTGGGGTCAGACCCACAGGAACAGGATCCACCCCGTGGGGCAGCTCAGGGCCCTGCTCCTGCCCTGCCTGGTGTAAATCAGCAGGAATTGCACACAGGGGGTGGATGCTGTGGGTTTCAGCAGGCAGGACAGGAGGGGCAGCTCCAGGCCCCTCAGAGCTGCTGTTCTGGGACAGCTCCTGGTCCCAAACACTGCTGGGAGCCCAGAGTGGGCCCCCTCACCCCTGGGGCTGCTCTGGGTCACACCAGGGCCAGCACAGCTGGGTTGGGCCCAGGGCAGTCCCTCAATGCACTACATGAGATGAATGTACCTTCCAGAGGACGGTCCCACCCCAGCTGGGGCCTGGGGGAGGGCACAAGGAGGTGACAGCTGTGCTGGGGACATTTCCATGGCCATCTGTGCCACTGGCAGCACCCTGGGACAGATAACTCCTGCAGCAGTGAGGGGGAGCACAGGGAAGGGAAAAGGGACATGGCAGTGCCCAAGGATCGGGAAAAGGGACATGGCAGTGCCCAGGGATTGGGAAAAGGGACATGGCAGTGCCCAGAGATCAGGAAAAGGGACATGGCTGTGTTCAGGGATGTGGCAGTGCCCAGGGAAGGGGAGCAGGGACATGGCAGTGCCCAGGGAAGGGATGTGGCAGCGCCCAGGGAGGGAGCAGGGATGTGGCAGTGCCCAGGGAAGGGGAGCAGCTATGTGGCAGTGCCCAAGAATGGGAGCAGGGATATGGCAGTGCCCGGAAGGGGAGCAGGGATGTGACAGTGCCCAGGGAATGGGAGCAAGGATGTGGCAGTGCCCAGGAAGGGGAGCAGGGATGTGACAGTGCCCAGGGAAGCGGAGCAGGGATGTGGCAGTGCCCAGGAAGGGGAGCAGGGATGCTAGCAGTACCCAGGGTTCTGTTTGGAGCAGGGGGAAGGAGGAAGGGATGGAGGCTGAGCTCTGCTGTGACATCCCAGAGGGGAGGGAGCAGAATTTGGGTTTCTGGGTGATCACAGAGCCCAGGGGTGGTGTCTGAGCTGGGGGTACCTGCAAGGGATTTCAGTGGATGGAAGGAGCCTGGGCCCTGCTGCCATCAAGGAAAGCCAGGGATTGGTCAGGTTCTGCCTGGGGAAAGAGCCAGGTCCCAATTTTCCCGTGGTGGGAGAGGCTGTGGGTGCTTTCCCTGCACACACATCACCTGCAGGGATCACACATCGTTAGCAGGGCTCCCATCCCATGTCCTGATTGTGGATGAGCCCTCCCTGGCAGGGGTTTGGAATGGGATGAGATTACAGGGCCCTTCCAGCCCAAACCATTCCAGGATTCCGTGCTGCCAGGGGGTGGAGAAGTGACCACCCAGTGACCATCAGCAGGGGCTGGATCCATCCAGAGCAGAGACCCGGGGTTATTAAAGCCAGGCAGCTCCGGGGAATGCAGAGGGGCTGATCCTGGGGAGGGGCTGGGCACAGCTTGGGGATGTCAGAGGAGCTGTGCTGTGAGCGTGCCTCGGCTCAAAGGCAGCTGCTCCATCACACAAGTGACAATGACAGGCCCTAAATGAGTCTGGGGTGGTGTCTGCCCGCACAAACCCCGTCAGACTTGTTTGGCTTTGTGTGGCAGCAACAGGGGCTCAGTCAGCTCGGCAGGGTTTGTGCTGAGCAGTGGAACACCCTGGGCCTGAGTCAGCCCTTCCCTGGCAGGGTCACCTCTGCCAGCCCCTGGCGCCCTGGCAGCAGTGGTTACTCCCAGATTTTGTCCCAACGTCACTCCAAGTGTCGTGGCCCTGCCCAAAGCACTGGGCAGAAGCTCCTGGTGGAGCTGGAGAGAGGCGCCAGGCCCTGAGCTCATTCCCTTCTCCACCTCCTCTGGCAGCAGGGAATCCTGGAATGGTTTGGGTTGGAAGGGCCCTGGAACCTCATCCCATCCCAAACCCCTGCCAGGGAGGGCTCATCCACAGTCCTTGCAGGTCTGGGGTGGGGAGGTGGCTCTGGACACCCTGGGATTGTGCCCACACCTCCCAAACCCACGTGCATCCCCCTGGGACCATCAGGACACTGCAGGTGTCCCTGGGACAATCAGGACACTGCAGGTCCCTGGGTGCTGCCCTCCCCTCGCTGTCCCCAGCCTGGTGACGAGCAGGACAAGGGCTCTGCATGAGGAGCACATTGTGGTGGCCCTGTGCTCCCAAACCCTTGGGAACCCAGAGTCCTTGGGCATCCCAGCATGGGGACACCGAGATCACAGTGTCCCCAGCTGAACCAGTGAGGGCTGGGGTTGGGTTTTATCCAAGGCAGCAGGAAAGCTCAGCAGCCCCAGAGCTGAACCCCGTGGGTGTCTAAAGGCACTGGCACTGCCAGGCAGAGCGAGGCTGGGATCCCTCCTGGAGCAGCCCCAGAGCTCGGAGCTCCTGGTCCCTGCCCTCGTGGTGGGAGCAATGGGAATGTCACATGGGAATGTCACATGTGGGACCATCCCATATAGGAATATGTGGGAATGTCCCACGTGGGACTGTCACATGTGGGAATGTCCCATGTGGGAATGCCCCATATGGGAATGCCATATGGGACTGTCACTATGAGAATGTCCCACATGGAAATGCCCCACATGGGAATGCCTCACGTGGGAATGCCACATCGGAATATCCCACATGTGAATGTCCCATGTGGGAATGCCCCACATGGGAATGTCCCACACAGGAATGCCCCATGGGAATGTCCCACATGGGAATGTCACTATGAGAATGCCCCACGTGGGAATGCCATCTGGGAATGCCCCATGTGGGAATGTCCCACATGGGAATGTTCCACATGGGAATGTTCCACACAGGAATGGCCCACAGGGGAATACCCCACGTGGGACTTTCCCATAGGGGAATGTCACATGGGAGTGTCCCACATGGGAATGCCATATAGGAATGTCCCACATGGAAATACCACATGGAAATGCCCCACACAGGAATGTCCTACATGGGAATGTCCCTCATGGGAATGCCACATGGAAATGCCACATGGGAACGTCCTACATGGGAATGCCCCTTGTGGGAATGCCCCATGTGGGAATGCCCCTCATGGAAATGCCACATGGGAATGCCCCATGTGGGAATGTCCCACATGGAAATGCCATACACAGGAATGCCCCATGTGGGAATGTCCCACATGTGAATGTCCCACATGGCAATGCCCCACCTGGGAATGTCCCATGACGGAATGTCCCCCTCAGCCCTTCCAGCAGCTCTGGGGCCGGGACACGGAGCTGGTACACAGCTCCACGTCAGCTCCGGTTGTCAGGCCAGCGAGCGGTGCCAGGCAGCTCCCCAGCCCAGCCAATGACACCACTCTGCACGTTCATTTAATCCCTAATTAATCTCCTGGTGCACAGAGCAGAGCCCTGGGCTGGGGGAAGGACCCCGAGCGCTGCATTCCCAGTTTGCTGTAATTGGGAACGAGGGAGGGACCGGGGAGCGCCGCTCACATCGAGCCCTTCCCTCGGCACGGAACAATAACGAGACCGTCGGCTCCCGGAGCATCTAATTAGAAATGGCGCGCTTAATTGATTTCTTGGCGATGTTAATTAAGGAATAATGAGAACCAGGTTGCAGCATGAGGTGCCAGTGAGAAGTTTTGAATGTCTCTCCTGGAGGATGGGTCTGGTGGCTGCTCCTGGGACAGCCAGGGGACAAGCCCAGGGTGGTGTCACCCGTGTCCCAATGGGTGTCCCAATTCCAGCCTGGGCACAGCTCAGCTCCTTCCATTTTCCCTTGTTCCTCCTTTTCCTGCCCCCCTCCCTGGGCTGTGCCAGGTCCTGGCAGGATGGCAGGAGGTCCCTGTGGGGTCACCTGGTCAATGCTGGACCCTGCCACCCAGGGACAGGAGATGCTGGGACATCCCTGGCAATGCCACCTGGCCTAGGGATGGGATGTCCCCTCCTCATGCAGGGCTGGGGTGGAGATCCAGAGTCTGGGATGGCCTTGGGAGGAGTGTGGAGGGTCCCAGGGTGTGTGAGACCTCCCTGGGCAGAGCTCTGGGTACAGATCAATCCCCTGGGATGCTCTGAGGACACTCCCAGGCTGGGATGTGGAGTCCTGGTGCTGGTGGCTGTCCCCAGCTCTGGGTGTGTCCCCAGGTCCCTTTAGGAAACACCACTTTGGGCTTTTTACTGGTTTTTATTACTTATTCCACACCTGGTATCTCATCCTTGGGTCTGAGCACCCCCTGACAGCAAATCCCCCGGGAATGGTGAGGGGACAGCTGCCAGCAACACGTCTTCCAGCGGGGTGGGCACCCTGGACACCCAGGGACACCCCTAGGACACCTTTGGGATACTCTGAGACGCCCCCAGGACATCTTTGGGACACCCAGGACACCCCTGGGACATCCTGGGATACCCCCAAGACACCCTGGGACACCCCTGGGACACTGTGGGACACATGTCAGACACCCTGAGACACCCAGGGACACCCCTGGGACACCCTGGGGACACCCCTGGGACACCTCAGGGGCACCTTGGCACACCCCCAGGACACCTTTGGGACACCCTGAAACACTCCTGGGACATCCTGGGGCACTGAGACACCCTCAGGACACCCCGGGGACACCCAGGGAACAGCCTGGGGACACCCTGGAATGCCCAAGAACACCTTGGGACATCTTAAAACTCCCTGGGACCCCCCTGGGACACCCCTAGATGTATCCCAGACACCCTGAGACACCCCTGGGACACTCCTGGGACACCCCAGAGATACCCTGGGACACCACCAGGACACCTCTGGGACACCCTGGGACACTGAGACATCCCGGGACACCCCTGGGACACCCCTGGGACACATCCCAGACACCCTGAGACACCCCGGGGACACCCAGGGACACCTCTGGGATACCCAGGGACATCCTGAGACACTCCCAGGACACTTTTGGGACACCCTGGGACACTCCTGGGACATCCTGGGACACTGAGACACCCTGGGACACCCCCAGGGCACCCCAGAACACCTCGGGACCCCCTCTGCTCCGTCTGTTTTTAACCCCTGCGTCGCCAGCGCCCGCGAGTCCCCGTGTCACCCCTGGATTGTCACAATAAAAGAGGTCACACACTGGCTGTGCTCCCAGCTCCGTGTGCGATTCCAGATAAATGTCAGGATTTAAATGTCCCATCTGAGGACAGGATTATTATGGGCTGGCTCTCCAGGGGAGAACTGCTGGGGATGGGGATTTTCCTTGGAATGGTTTTCCCTGGGTGCGGGGAGGGAGCAGGGATGATGGATTTTGTGTGTTTGTATATAATTATACATAAATAATTGCAAAATCTGTATAATGCTAGACAACAAAAATATGTATAATTATAGGCATAATATATATAATTATCATCTAGTACATATAATAAAATATATAAGCCAATTGATATATTTTAAAATATGTAAATAGATATTATTATATATAATATAGACCTCGCAAAGCACAATCTATATTTTATATATACATATTGCATACAAAATATACGGTGTGCATACTAATAAATATATATAAAATATAAATTACAAACACAATATACACGTTATATATGCATTTGTATGCATATGATTTATTCATGTGCATATATGTGTATATGTGCTATATTTTATATATTATTATTTTATTTTTACATATATATATAATTCATATATATATATATATATGATTTGGTGGGTTTTTTGGTTGTTTTTTTTTTTTTTTTTTGGGTTTGGTTGGTTTTTTTTTCAATATTTATATGTGTTTTCCCCCAAATTCCAGGAAAACCTGGGAGGGACTCCTGACCTTTCTCCCCTGAGCTCCCTTGTCTGGAGGGTCCCGGCGGGGCCAGCCCTGGGTGTCCCATCCCTGCAGGGACATTCCTGAGGGATCCACAGGGAACTGCAGCAGCTCGGGAGCTCTCCCAACATCCAATCCCTGTGCAGGTGTGGGGCTGACATCCCTGGAGCTGCCACATGCCTGCCACACCTGTGGGACCTCGGGGACAGCCCCAGGGACACCCAGGGACATCCCACATAACCTGTCACACCTGTGGGATCCCCATTGACACCCCCAGGGACATCCCCAGGGACGCCTCACATACCTGTCACATCTATGAGACCCCGAGGGGACACCCCACATACCTGTGACACCTGTGGGACCCTGGGGACACCCCCAGGGACACCTCAAGGGACACCCCCAGGGACACTCCACATACCTGTGGGACCCCAGGGACACACCCAGGGATACCCCACATACCTGCGACACCTGTGGGACCCCGGGGACACCCTCAGGGTCACCCCCGGGGACACCCCATATGGTTGTCACACCTGTGGAACTCTCAGGGACACATCCAGGGACACCGTGGGACACCCCACACCTGTCACATTTGTGGGACTGCCAGGGACACAGCCAAGGACACCCCCAGAGACACCCCACATACCTGTGACACCTGTGGGACCCCGAGGACACCCCCAAGGACACCCCCGGGGATACCCCATGTACCTGTCACACCTGTGGGACCCCAAGGTGACAGCTCACATACCTGTCACACCTCTGGGAACCCCGAGGACACACCCAGGGACATCCCCCGGGGACACTCCACATACCTGTCACACTGTGGGACCCCCAGAGACACCCACAGGGACACCCCACCTACCTGTCACACCTCTGGGACCCCCGAGGCGACACCCCTGTCCTCACCCAGTGCCATGGAGCCACCAAACTCCGCTTGTCCCCTCACTTCCAGTTCCTCTCAACACCTCCCAGTGCCCCCCAGTTCCTCCCAGTGCCCCCCAGTTGCCGTCCCACAGGGCCCCCGCTGTCCCCACCCCTGGCGGGGCTCTGTCCCCACCCCGCAGGTGTCCAGGTGAGTTTCCAGCAGGATTTTCCTTTATTTCCACGCAGTAACACTCACTACAGCCGCTACCTACGGGAGGGAACGCACGCACACGGGCACGGGCAGAGAGAATAAATTAAAACAAACCGTCATAAAAAACCCAAACGATGAGAAAATAAGGGGGGGACTGGTGGGGAAATGAGAATAAAAAGGCGAATGAGGAGGGCTGGAGCACGGAGCCTCGGCTCGGAGGCGGTGGGTGCATCTCAGGAGCGCAGCGCGGGGAGGATGCGCTGCGGGGCCGCCCTGGCAGCCTCCTGTCCCTGCTCGGCGGGGCGGCAGCGCCCCGAAAGCCCCTCCGAGGGGGGCCCCGGGCGGCGGGGGGACGGGCGCGGGCCCCGGCCCCGGGAAAGGCCGCGGGCGGCGGCGGCGGCGTGGCCGTGTCCCCAGAGTGTCCCCAGAGTGTCCCTAGAGCGTCCCTAGAGTGCGGTGGGTGCCGCCGCCGGGGTCCCCCCTGCGCGCCGCGGGCTGCTCGCCATGCTGGCCGCACCTGCAGCCTGTCCCCGCCTTAGTCGTTGGAGGTGACATCGATGTCTTCCCCGCTCGACTGCTTGGTGGCCAGGCGCCATCGGTTGATGTGGTGCGAGCCCTTCTTCTTCTGGTCCGAGTCGGGGCCCTCCTCCTCCAGCTTCTGCCGTTTGTATTTCGTCCGCCTGTTCTGGAACCACACCTTCACCTGCAACGGGAACAGCAACGACACCTTCACCTGCAACGGGAGCCACACCTTCACCTACAACAGGAGCCACACCTTCACCTGCAACAGGAACCACACCTTCACCTGCAACAGGAGCCACACCTTCACCTGCCACAGGAGCCACACCTTCACCTGCGGCACACACACAGCGCCTGTGGGCTACACACGGCCGGGCCTGCACAGGGAGGAGGCTCGGGATTCCCTGGGGAGGGGACACACTGGCCCTGGGCCTGATCCTGTTCCTATCCCTATCTCCATCCCTGTCCCTGTCCTTGATCCTGGCCCTGGCCCTGGCCCTGTCCCTGTCCCTATCCTAATCCCCATCCCTGTTCATGTCCCTGTCCTTGTTCCTGTTCCTATCCCCGTCCCCATCCCCTTCGCTGTCCCCATCCCTGTCCCTATCCCTTTCCCTGTCCCCGTCCCTGTCCCTACACCTGTCCCTGTCCCTACACCTGTCCCTGTCCTTGTCCCTATCCCTGTCCTTGTCCCATCCTCATCCCTATCTTTATCCCCATCCCTGTCCCTATCCTTATCCCTGTCCCTATTTCTGTCCCTGTCCTCAACCCCATCCTTGTCCCTGTTCCTATCCCTGTCTCTGTCCTTGACCGCATCCCTGTCCCTATCCCCATCCCCATCCCTGTCCCTGTCCCTCCAGGAGCACTCCCACAGCCACCCCACCATGCCTGAGCTTCCCACAGCAAGGTAGGACACGGGGCACAAATGTGGCACAAATATGGCTGCTGCCACCTCACAGCCCTGCAGAAACACAGGGGTGTGAAGGACACTTGGTGACACCTCAGACACAGCACAGGTGACACGGCTCACAACACAGGTGACACTGCTCACAGCACCCAGAGTGTGACACCTCAGCACAGCACAGGTGACACTGCTCACAGCACAGGTGACACTGCTCACAGCACCCAGAGCCTGACACAGACACAGCACAGGTGACACTGCTCACAGCACCCAGAGCCCGAGCTGGGCTGGGCCTGGACTGGCACAGAACAGGGAAGCAGCCAAAGCCAGCCCTGTTCCAGCTGCCACTGCTGCCAGCTGCCACTGCTATGGCTCCAGTGACACTGGGATGACGCTCAGGGCCATCCCCACACCTCCAGCCAGGACCAGGATCTCAATTATCCATCATTAATTGACCACTGCTGCCAGGTGCCACTGGCACAGCAGCCACGGCTCCAGTGACACTGGGATGATGCTCGAGGCCATCCCCAAATCTCCAGCCAGGACCAGGATCCCAATTATCCATCATTAATTGACCACACTGAGGTTTCAGGAGACCTTTCCTGCTCTGCTGGTGCCAGACCCTGTCCCAGGAGCCTGAGCAGAGTCTCCATCCTGGGATCCCACCCTAACCCACCCCACAGTCCTGGCTCCAGCACTGGCAGCAGGGGCTGGGCTGGGCTCAGGGCCAGGACTGGGGACAGGGCAGCACAGCCAGGGTCACTTTGGGATGCTGGGGGCACTCACAGGGACAGGGGGCATGGAGGGGGGCGGGATGGCACAGGCAGGGATGGGGATGGGGATGGGGATGGGGATGGGGATGGGGATGGGGATGGGGATGGGGATGGGGATGGGGATGGGGATGGCACAGGCAGGGATGGGGATGGGAATGGCACAAGCAGGGATGGGGATGGCACAGGCAGGAATGGGGATGGGGATGGGGATGGGGATGGGGATGGGGATGGGGATGGGGATGGCACAGGCAGGGATGGGGTTGGGAATGGCACAAGCAGGGATGGGGATGGCACAGGCAGGGATGGGGATGGCACAGGCAGGGATGGGGATGGGGATGGCACAGGCAGGGATGGGGATGGCACAGGCAGGGATGCAGGGATGCAGGATATGGGATGCAGGATGGGGGACGGCAGTGGTGAGGGTTGCAGGATGTTGCAAACAGGGTTATGGGATGGGATGTGGGATGCTGCAGGCGGGGTTATGGGACATGGGATGCTGCCGGTGGGATGCAGGACGTGGCAGTTGGGATGGTGAGGGCTGCTGCAGCTGGGATGCTGCAGGGAGCAGAGGGGATGCCCCAGGGAGCAGTGCTGGGTGCTGCAGGCAGGGACGGGGGCTGAGGGGTGGCAGATGGGGGGGGATGCTGCTGGCAGCGGTGCAGGATGTGGATGCTGCAGGTGGGATCCAGGATGCCCCCGGTGGGATAAGGGGCCCTCCCCACACCTCCACCCAGGCAGGACAAGGATGCCCCCGGCGGGCTGCGGACACTGCCTGGCTCCCAGGCCCGCAGCACCAGGTGCCGCTGCTTGGCCCCCGCTGCCAGCCCAGCCCAGCCCAGCCCGGCCCAGCCCGGCCCAGGCCGGCCCAGCCCAGCCCAGCCCGGCCCGGCCCGGCCCGGCCCGGCCCGGCTCAGGCTGAGCTTTCTCCCGCAGCCGTTCGTGTCCTGCAGCTGCTGGCCCGGCTCAGCCGATCCCAGGACCATCGGTGCTTTTCCCTCAGCACCGACCACGGCCCCGCTCCCTGCTCCGGAGCCTCCCCGGGCCTGCACAGCCCGGCATTGCCATCCCAGCCCGGCATTCCCATTCCAGGCATTCCCATCCCGGGTCAGCATTCCCAGTTCGGGGGCCGGTATTCCCATTCCAGACCAGCATTCCCATCCTGGGCCACCATTCCCAGTTCAGATTAGCATTCTCATCCCATCCCAGCATTCCCATCACAGATCAGCATTCCTATCCCTGGTCAGCATTCCTATCCCGGGTCAGCATTCCCATCCCAGGCATTCCCATCCCGGATTATCATTCCTATCCCAGACCAGCATTCCCATCCCAGCCCATCATTCCCATCCCGGCCCGGCACTCGCTGGAGCCCCACCAGCCCAGCAGCAGCCGCTGACTTTGGGCTGTCCCGGCTCGGAACGGCTCCTCCCGGCGGCGGGACACAATCCCGGGACACAATCCCGGGACACAATCCGGGGACACAATCCATTGCCTTTCCTACCTCCGGGGCATTCCCGGAGCCGTGCCGGGCTGGCGCCTTCCATCCAGGCGCCGCGGAGCACTTTGCAAACTTTAATTAAAGCTCCGGGAGCGGAGAAGTCGCCTTATCCCTGAATTGTGGAAGGGGAACCGAGGCACAAAGCGATTAAATCATTAAATCTGCCCGAGCAGTTAAATCTGTGCCCGAGCGGGGCGGGGGAGCGGCTCTGCCCGGCTCGGCCCGGCCCGGCCCGGCCCGGTTCCTGCGGGCTCCCCGGGATTCCCGGCTGGGAGCGGGGGTGTTCCCGGGCTGGAGGAGCTCCCGGGCCGCGTCCCTCGCTCCAAAGGCCGCAGCCACGGCGGGAGAATTGCGGGAGCTCCCCGTGGGATGAGCTGGCCCCGAGCTCCGGAGGAATCGCTCTAAATCCCCGAGCCCGGGGTTTGATCCCTTCCCAAATTAACCCTTCTCTGTTTTATCCCTTCCCAAATTAACCCCCCTTCTCATGCCGGGTGTTTGTGCCAGGTCCCGGCACCGCCACTCCCGGGGCTGGCTCTGTCCCCCGGGGTCACCTCCCGCCCCGAGACCCTGCTGTGGTACAGGGACAGGGATGGGACAGGGGTGGGACAAGGACAGGGATGGGACAGGGACAAGGACAGGGACAGGGACAGGGACAGGGACAGTGACAGTCCCCGAGGTGTCTCCTGCATCCCTGCATCCCTGTCCTGTCCCTAAGCCTGACTCCCGTCCCTTTTTCCCTCCACATTCCCAGCTGTGCCCTGCCCTGAGGGCCACCACGGCCACCGGGACATCTGATGGCACCTGGGGGAATCAGCTCTAGCCCCAAGGTGACATTACCATCCCCACTTGGGGACAGTTAAAATCCCTGAGGAGCTTCCCCTGGCAGTGACACAAAGGGTGAGGGTGGCCCTGGATGGGGACAGGAAGGAGCAGCCCCACTGTCAGAGGGTGACACCGCCTGTGCCAGGTTGTCACCCAAAGTGCCACCGCCCCAGTGCCATTGCCGCACCTCTGCCTGTTCCTGCGGGGACTTTCCCCATAAAAAACCCCAAAACTTCTCAGGTTTGTTTTTGGGGCCAACTCTCAGGGCAGGGGCCACTGCCAGCCCTGGGCCTCGCTCTGCAGCTCTATCTGGGCATCTTTCTCCTCCTGTGATTCCCTGGCATTCGCTCCGTTAATTATTAATTATTAATTACAGCCAGCACCGAGCCCCCGGCCAGGGCTGCTCCATCTCTGCAGGGACAGTTCCAGGAGGGGACAGCACGACATCCAGGGGCTCCAAAATCACCCCAAAAACCAGGAGGGGACAGCAGGATATCCAGGGATTCCATAGTCACCCCAAAACCAGGAGGGCATATCCAGGGATTCCATAATCACCCCAAAACTGTGAGAGGACACTGGGATATTTGGGAACTCCATAATCACCCCAAAAGCAGGAGGGGATACCCAGGGAGTCCACAGTCACCCCAAAGCTGTGAGGGGACAGTGGGACACACAGTGGCTCCACAACCACCCCAAGCTCCCCTCTGCAGCAGCCAGGGAGAGGCCTGCATTTAGGGAATGCAGATTGGAGACCCCGAGTGGGGTTTACCCCATGAGCTGCCAGGTTGGAGCTGCTCTGCTGGGAATTCTGGGCTCCATCGTGCCAGAGGAACCCAGGCAAGTGCCTTCCCAGCCCAGGCTGCTCCCAAGGCAGGGGAACAGACCTGGTGCCACCAGTGAAGCCATGCCCAACCCAGCAGGACACAGCACGGTGCCCCCAGCTCGTCCCATTGCCAGCACACATCCCAGATCCCAGCCTGGCACAGCCCTGGGCACCACAGGGCATGGGGGCCCTGCTGATCCCAGAGCCTGTCAGGGAATGGGGACCCTGCTGATCCTAAAGAACCCACAGGGCATGGGGACCCTGCTGATCCCAGTGCCAGCACAGTGCCCGGGATCCCTGCTGATCCCATAGAACCCACAGGGCATGGGAGCCCTGCTGATCCCAGAATACTCACAGGGCATGGGGGCCCTGCTGATCCCAGAGCCTCTCAGGGCATGGGGGCCTTGCTGATCCCACAGTGCCCAGGATCCCTGCTGATCCCAGAATACTCACAGGGCATGGGGGCCCTGCTGATCCCAGAGCCTGTCAGGGAATGGGGACCCTGCTGATCCCAAAGAACCCATGGGGCATGGGGACCCTGCTGATCCCAGTGACAGCACAGTACCCAGGATCCCTGCTGATCCCAGAGCATGTCAGAGCCTGGGATCCCCAATGATTCGAGTTACACCACAGAACCTGAAATCCCTGCTGATCCTGGTGCCCATGATCCCCACTGATCCCAGAGCACCCCCAGTGCCCAGGATCCCTGCTGATCCCAATGCCCAGGATCCCTGCTGATCCCAGTGCCCAGCATCCCCACTGATCCCAATGCCCAGGATCTCTGCTGATCCCGGTGTCCCCACCCTGCCCAGACCCCCCCACACGCCTGGCTCAATGTCACCTGTGTCACACTCCTGTGACCCCATCACACCCAAACCCCCCTGAGGGCTCCCCTTGCTCAGACCATCCCAGATGCCCTTTGGAGCCCTCCCTGCACCTTCTCCACCCCGATCCCACTTTTGGGTTTCCCTCAGGGCCCTGAGCTGCGTTTTGCTCCCCCGGCCCCTTTGATTTTGCTGTTCTGGGCCTGTCGTTCCAATCTCACCCTGAATTAACGCAGCTCCTCAGCAGGAGAGCGGCTGGGAAGGGGTTAAACACCTGCACCATCCCCAGCCCATATCCCACGGCATTTCCTGGTGCTGGGCAGGACCTGAACACTCCTCACCTGCCCGGGGCTGCTCCAGGTGCTGCTCCCTGCCTGGGGACCCGGAGCTGGCATAGCCAGGGGGGAAAATTCCATTTTCCAGGGGAAAAGCAGCTGAGAAATAGGGCCAGGCACAGCCATGAGCTGCAGCCCTTCTGGGAATTGTTAAATCCGTGAAAAAATGGTAAAACCCCCCAAACTGTGGGTTCAGATGTGGGGCCCCAGGTGAAAACACACCAGTGTCACACCAGGATGGGTGTCATGGGTAAAGCAGGCTGGTTTTCCATGGGAGTTTGATTCCATGCAGGATTTATCACTGAATATTTAATTAGTAATAATTATAATAATGGTAATAATAATAGTAATAATATCCTGGGTTTGACACAGCCACCAGCCCCTGGCTGTCCCACTTCTCCAATCCCAATACCCGTCTGTCCCCAAACCCTTGGCGCTCTGAAATTATTTCCCACCAGGTAATTAAAACAGATTAAAAAAAAAAATAATTTCCAAAGCTATATAACAGAAAGGAAAAACGTTTCCCTGCAGGCTGAATCCCTACAGCCGGGTGCTGTTCCCGGATGGATCCGTGGAGCCTTTCCGGGCCCCGCCGCTGCCTCCCCGTGCTCATTCCCTGCCAGCAGCATCAGCTTCCCAAAATCACGGAAACACCACACAACCGAACACCCTGCAGCACCCAAAAATGAAAATTTCAAACATCTCCGTGGCCTCTTTGCACCCTGAAAGCTCCCTGGGATTTGGGCTGGATGCCGCTGCTGCGCTTCCCCTGGAAATGGCATTACTGCATTCAGGCTCCAGGCAGCGCTGGGAAAGGCCAGGGAATGGCCAAGCTGCCCCTGGGGCATCCCACAGCTGCCCTTTCCACCCCGACAAGTTCCTGGCTGTTCTTTGACCTTTGGGTTTTGTCCTTTTTCTCCCTTTTTTCCCCATTCTACCCAGAAAGGTGACGGCAGCAGCGGGAAGGGCCCTGAGCCGCTGTCAGCGCTGAGCCCCGCGAGCCGTGAGCTGGGGCAGCTTCACCCTCAGGATCCAAACACCCTGGGGATTTTGGGGGGCTCAGTCCCTGCTTCCCGACACCCACAGCTGCTCCTTTCCTCCGACCCCGTGCCGGTGACATTTTCCTCCCAGGAAGTTCCTGCTCCCAGGGACGCGTCTGGAGGTTTTGTTTGGCAGAGCCTGGGCAAGGATGAGCCAGGCGGGTACTGGGAACACCCACGGCTCCAGCTTTATTTCCCAACTAAATTTAAGCTTAAAATTTCAATTAATTCAGCACACAGGCCCAACCACCTCACCAGAATTTGGGGAAAACTTTCTCCCTTCCTGTGAAATAAAACTCCTTCCCCTGGAGCGTTTGGGAACAGCCGCTCACCGGGACACCACGCTCGGACACTCAGATGCTCAGCCCCAGCTCCTGCATTTTCCCCCAGCTCTGTACACTTTTCCTTTCATCCTCATGTTTCTCCTGGATCTCCTTACATCTAAATTCCTGTGAAATGTCTGTTCTCATCCCATAAACTATCATCCAACACCAGCGCCCTGCGGCAGCACCATCTCACACCCATCCTGAATCCTGGGTGCTGGTGCACAGACCCGGAGCTGTTCGGCTCAGCCACGGTTTTCCAGTCTCCAGGGAAGCCTTCAGCCTGCTGCTCCTTTCCTAGATTTTTGATTTTTGATGGATTTTTGAACCCTTAAATTGCTCCCAGGGAAAACACCCCAAACCAGCAAGGAACAACACCACAAAAGCGCTCCGGAGAGCGGGACAACACCAGAGCCACATCCCCAACCCCAAACCTGCCGCAGCTCCTGGAGCACCAAAAGCTGAGTCACAAAACCCCAAACCCACCCCGAGGAGCCCCAGAACTCCTGCAGGCTCTGGGGGTCCTGCGGAGTGCCAGCTGGGGTTTCATATGGGAGCGATGTGCGGGTCTGGGGCCGCTGCTGGGACAGGGTGGGACACGATGGGACAGCCAGGAGGGACACGGAGGGACAGGCGGGTGGCAGTACCTGTGTCTCGGAGAGGCTGAGGCTGCTGGCCAGCTGCTTGCGCTCGGCTCCCACCACGTAGTGGTTCTTCTCGAAGGCTCTCTCCAGGCGCAGCAGCTGCGACGGGGAAAAGGCCGTGCGGATGCGCTTGGGCTTGCGGGCGAAGGGGCCGTGCAGCAGGAGGCTCTCCTGGGACACCTCGCTCCCTGCGGGCACACACAGAGCTCAGCGCGGCCCCCTCGGGGTCCCTGCCCGGCCCTGGGACTCGGCAAGGGCACAAAAAGGGGAATTTTTGGGAGATTTCCCCACCCTGAAATTGCTGGTTTTGTGCTACGTTCTGAATGCTCTCAGCCCCACGGTGGGGTTGGACACGGCGCCAAAGGGAGGGCAGGGAGAAAAAGAAAGAAATAAAGAGAAGGGATGGACGGGGAGAGCAGCAGGAAGGGAAAAGAGAGGAAGAGAAGGTGGAGGCAGAGAAAAAGCTGAGACAGAGAGAAAAAGAAATTATAAAATAGGAGGAAAACTGAGAAAGTGACAGGAAAAAATAGAGAAGGAAAACTAAGGAAGAAAAAAAAGTGGAGGGAAGAAAGAAAAAGGGAAGGGGACACGGAAAGAGAGGAGAAAAGTGGGAAAGCAATTTTTAAAAGAGGAGAAGAAAGAGAAAGGAAAACAGAAGGAAAAGAAAGTGAAAGGAGAAAGAAAGCAAGAGACAAGAAGTGGGAAAGAAAAAAAAAAGAAAAAGAAGCAAAGAAGCAAAGAAGCAAAGAATAACGAGCGAGAGAAGGAAATCTGTAAAGCAAGCGAGCGAAACAAGGTAGAAAGAAACGAAAACGAGGGAAGAAAGAGAAAATTAAAGGCGGAGGGAGAAGGCAGGAGAGAGGGGCGGCTCGGGAGAGCGGCGGGCCGGGCTCGGGGCCGGGGGGGGACCCGGAGCCGCTCCCGGAGCCGAGGGGGCCGGGCCGGAGCCCCCGGGCGCCGCCGGCAGCGGCCGCGATCCCCGGCGGAGCCCCGGGGAGCAGCGAGGGGTTGGTGCCGAGCAGATAAAACTAATCCGGGCTGCGGGACCCCCCGGCACCGCGGCGGGACAGAGGGGACGGCGTGCAGGGGAAACGGAGAGGCAAAAAGAGAGAGGGGAAAAAGAAAAAAGAAAAGGAAAAAATAAAGAGAAAGAAAAAACATGAGAAAAAAGAGGAAAGAAAAGGACGCAGCAACAGAAAGGAAAAGGAATAGAAAGAGGTTAGAAAGGAACGGAGAGAAAGAAAATAAAGATAAAAGAAATAGAGGCAGAATCGGAAAATTAAGAGAAAGAAAGAATGAACGAAGGGAAGAAAGAACGAAAGAAGCCAAACAAGAAAGTGAGAAAAAGAAAGAGAAGAAAGAAATAAAGAGAAGAAAAGGAATCGAGGGAAAATCTACAGAACCAAACAAACATCTCTCTGCGCAGCCGAGATCCACCGCACCGAAATCCTTCCCTTCGTTCCCGGGAAGGAGAAAACCAAATTCCCGGCTCGGCTGCGCACGGAGGCGGCGGCGCCGGTCCCGTGCCCCGGAGCTCCGCGATGCTCGGCCGGCACTGTGCGGGGCCGTGAAAGGCACCAGCACCGGGGGTGCGGAGACACCGGGGGTGCCGAGACTGCGAGCGCTCGGAAGCACCGGGTATGAAGAGGCACCGGGAGTGCAGAGGCACCGAGTGTTCGGAGACACTGGGTGCACGGAAGCACCGGGCTTTCGGAGGAGCCGGGCGTTCGGAGGAACCGGGAGTTCGGAGGATCCGGGGGCTCGGAGGCACCGGCCCCGGTACGGAGCGCCCGGGGGCCCCGGCCGTGCGTGCGGGCACGGCAGCAACAGGTCCTGCGGTGCAGTCGGGCCCCCCGAGCAGCCCCGGGGCCCCGGCAGCGCCCGGCCCGCGCCCCCCGCGGCCCCCGCTCACCTTGGAAGCGGTGGCCGAAGAAGCGGTTCCGCAGCACCCAGGGGTAAAAGTTGAGCGGGTCGCGGTGCTGCGGCCCGAAGAAGGGGTGCGGGTGCGGCAGGGCCGAGCCCCCCAGCTGGGGGGGCCCGACGGGCAGCGCCGGGTGCCCCACGGCCTCGGGGAAGACGAGCTCGGCGCTGCCGTACAGGGCCCGGCCGGCGGCTCCCTGGAAGCCGGGGGCGAAGGCGGCGGCGTCGGCGGCAGCGGCGGGGCCGGGGTAGGCGAGGGCGGCGGGGCGCGGGGGGTCCTCGGGGCCCAGGGGGGTGTCCTTGCCCACCAGGGACTCGATGGTGAAGCAGCGCTTCGCGGACGGCTGGAACATGGTGTGAGCCGGGAGCGGGGGGGGGGCCGGAGCGGGGCCGGTCCTGCGGGTGCGCGCGTGTGTGCGGTGTGTGTGTGTGTGCGTGTGCAAGAAACCTCCCCCTGGGCACGGCACACACACGCGGGCCCGCGGCCCGCACCCCTCCCTCCCTCCCTCCGCCCCCGCCCCGCCGCCCACCCGCGGGCGCCCACGCAGCCCCGAGCCCCGCGCGGCCGCTCCGGCGGCGGGCGGGACCTGCGGGACCACGGGGGCGGCCGCACCTGAGCCCCCGCCGGGAGGGGAGGCCCGCGGAGGCAGGGCCGGGATGGGGAGGGCAGGGATTGCGGGGATGGGATGGGATGGGATGGGATGGGATGGGATGGGATGGGATGGGATGGGATGGGATGGGATGGGATGGGATGGGATGGGATGGGATGGGATGGGATGGGATGGGATGGGATGGGAGAGCAGGGCCGGGATAGGAGAGCAGGGCCGGGATGGGGAGAGCGCGAATTGTAGGAATGGGATTGGAGAGCAGGGCCGGGATAGGAGAGCAAGGATTGCGGGGATGGAATGGGATGGGAGAGAAGGGCCTGGATGGAGAATGCAGGGATGGGATGCAGAGTGCAGAGACGGGATGGGGAGGGCAGGGATTGCAGGAATGGGATGGAAGAACAGGGCCGGGATGGGCCGGGATGGATGGGAGAGCAAGGAATGCAGGAATGGGATGGGATGAGAGAGCAGGGCCGAGATAGGGAGAGCAGGGATTGCAGGAGTGCGATGGGGAGGGCAGAGAATGTAGGGATGGGATGGGAAAGCAGGGCCGGGATGGGATGGAAGTGAAGGGCCGGGATGGGGAAGCCAGAGGAGGCAGGGCCGGGATGGAAGAGCGGGGAAAGTAGAGATGGGATGGAAGAGCAGATCAAGGTAGGGATGGGTCGGGGTAGGATGGGGAGAGCAGGGACGGACAGGACGGGCAGTGGGAGGAAGAGGAGGCAGAGGAAGGTAAGGACAGGCAGGGGAAGCAAAGGGAAGCAAGAGGAGGCCGGGGGAGGACAAGGGCAGCCAGGAAGAGTCAGGGGAGGCCGGGGGAGGCACGGGAGGTACGGACGGGCAGGGGACGACAAGGAGAGGCAGCGGAGGACACGGGGAGATGGGGCAGGAAGGGGAGGCAGAGGAGGCAAAAGGACGCAGAGAGCGCCCGAAAAACTGGACTGGAGCCGCTCCCGCCGGCGCGCCGCGAACTTGTGGCAAAAGGGCTCCGGCTGCGCGGGGCTGGGCGGGGGGGTTACCTCCGTATTAAAAAAAAAAAAAAAAAGAAAATTTAAAAATCCTTTAAAATTCCTCATTTTTTCTTCTTCTTTTGGTTTTCTTTTTTCCTTTTTTTTTGTCTTTTTTTTTTTTTTTTTTTTTTCTATTTAAATGAATGAACCAGCCCTGCCCTCAGCGGCGGAGCGGATCCCGGCCCGCGGGGGCAGCACAGGTGAAGCTTCCCCCTCCTCTCCCACCCCGCGCAAGCTCCGCTCCCCTCCGCGTGTCCCCCTTCCCCCGGCCGAAACCTCTTCCCACCGCTCCGATCCTGCTCCAGGGATGGGGGGAAAAAACAAACAACCAAATCTCCCAAAAGTGGCAATTTTGGCCGTTTTGCCCGGCGCGGGGGATGCGCGGGCGCGCAGCCCCTGCGCGGGCCGGTCCCGAGTTCACTCCGCAGTTTGGCTCTGCTCGGAGTTTGGTCGGGCCGCGGAGGCGGGGGCCAGCCCTCCCCTCCCGCACAAAGGGGGTTGAAAGTCTATTTTCCACTTGGCTGGATCGAAATGCTCCGCGCGGGATCCTTCCCCCCGCGGAGAGCAGAGCGCTGCTGCGCGCCCGCGGGCGCTGCGCGGACTCGCTCCCGCAAGAGGCTGCGGGGAGAAGGATGGGGGCAGGAAAAGCAAAATTCCGCGAAATCCCAGAGACCTGAAAACCTAAAAATGGAGCGAGAGCGTCGGCAAAGCGGTTTTTTTTTATTTTTATTTTCGTTTCCGCAAGAAAGAGAGAGGAAAAAAATAATCGACATTCGAAATATTTTATAAATAGATTTTAAAATATATATTTCCTTTTTTTTTTAATAGGAAAAGTGGAAATAAGGAAGAGGAGTTGGGTGAGAGAGCTGGCGGAGAGGGCAGCGGGAGCGGAGCCGCGGGGGGACGGGGATGGGAAGGGAAGGGAAGGGATGGGAAGAAGGGGAAGGGAAGGGATGGGGAGGAAGGGGAAGGGATGGGGTCGGGAAGGGGAAGAAGAAGGGGACACGGGGACAGCTCGGCTCAGCCGCGGAAACTGCCCGGCTCCGGACCGTTTGTGGAATTTCATTTAAATCAATTTAATCCAACTGAATTCAATTGAATTTCTGTTTTTCTTTCCTTTTATTTTTTTTTCCCTCTCGACCTTTTCGCTGCCCCCGGGGGCCGGGGGGGGGGACGCGGCCACTCCGGCCCTGCCCTGCGGCAGCCGCGGGTGAGGAGCGGGCGCTGCGGGATCCGCGGCCCCGGAGCGCGGCGCGGGGCCGGGATTTCGTTTCGTGCGGATCTCCCTCATTTCAGCATCTTCCGAGGGAGACAAGCGGGAACGGCGGCCGGGCTGCGGCTGCTCCCCGCGGGATCCCCGGTGCCCGCAGCTCCACCGGGCTCCCCGGCCGCAGCCGAGCATTGTCCGGCTCCGCTTTGGGGTGAATGCCCCTCTAGGGAATTTACAAACCCTTCACCTGATTTTGGGCTTTCCCCATCTCGCCCCGGTGGTTTTCAGCCCCGGCTCAGTGTCCAGGCGAGGCTCGGATGCTCCGAAGGGAACCGCGGAGCTGCTACGCTGGAACCGACCAAGAACCCCAAATTTATCTTTAAATTTCTTTTTCCCCTCTGCTCCCAGGCCTGCTCCCAGCTCCAGGAGAGCTCAAGCAGGATTTTTATCCCTTCGGGAATGAACCCGGAGCCGCCGAGCCGGGATCTTGCTCGGGCTGGAGATGCCCCTGGCTGGAGAGGAAAACTTTATCCGCGGAATGCCCGGAGAGGGGAACCGGGATGGATCCTCCCCGCTGGATTCCGGCCGGGAACGGCTCCGGGAAGGGGAAAAATCCATTTTCCTTTCTAACGAAAGAGCCGCCGGCCGTGCGAGCGCAGCCGAGGGCCCGCGGGGGCCGGGCAGGAGCGGCTGCACCGCGATCGGGGGCGCCGGGGGCAAAGGGGGGTCCGGAAAACCCAACCGGGACGTCCTGCAAGGAGCAAACGAGAGAAGAGGAAAAGGAGAGGGAAAGAGGGACAGGACAGACACCGAACACCGGCGGCGGGATGGGGGTAAAGGGTCATTTATGGGGTGGCAGAGGGACAGCGGAGCCACTCTGTGTCCGTGTCCATCCGCACCCCAGAATCAGAGCCCGCAGGTGCTGTCCCCGAGCAGAGCGGTGTCCCCGGAGCCCGGCGGTGTCCCCGAGCCGGGCCGTGTCCCCTGAGCGGAGCGATGTCCCCAATGCCGAGCGGTGTCCCCGGAGCCAGGCGATGTCCCCGGAGCGGAGCGGTGTCCCCGGAGCCCGGCGATGTCCCTGAGCAAAGCGGTGTCCCCGGGCCGGCCCCGCAGCCGCTGTCCCCTCGTCGTTAATCGGTAACGCAGCGGCCCCGCCATCAAAAGGCACCGCCGGGAGCGCGGCCCCGGGCCCGGAGCGGGCACGGCTCGGCCCCACGTTAAAAGTTGACCAGACTTAAAAGCGCTGCAGCTTTTCCTCCTCTGCTCTGCCACCTGCTCCTCCCGCGGGCACCGCTCCTGCCCGGCCCCGTTTCTTCTCACCGGCCATCCAGGGCAGCCCCGAGGGGCACAGGGGGAAATTTAGGGTTGGGAGGTTAACGAGGTCCTTTCCCTACTTCCTCGGATTTAATTTAATTCTAATTTTTGTGTTTTCTTTAGTTCGGGAATGGTCTGGATTTGAATAAACTGTCCCTGAAGCCGCAGCTTCCAGCAGGTCATTGCTGTCACCTCCCTCAGGGCCCTTCAGTCAGGGGATTTTGGGAACTGGTGTGTGGAGGGATGGACAGATGAATGGATGGATGGATGGATGGATGGATGGATGGATGGATGGATGGATGGATGGATGGACAGATGGATGGATGGATGGATGGATGGGGATTGAGTGGAGGGATGGATGGACAGATGGATGGATGGATGGCAGAATCACAGAGTCAGACTATCCTGAGCTGGAAGGAATTCACAGAGATCATCCAGTCCAACTCCTGGCCCTGCACAGCACCTCAACAATCCCACCCTGTCATGGATGGGTGGATGGATGATGGATGGATGGGGAATGGATGGGGATTGAATGGAGGGATGGATGGACAGATGGATGGATGGATGATGGATGGATGGATGGATGGATGGATGGATGGATGATGGATGGACAGATGGATGGATGGATGATGGATGGATGGATGATGGATGGATGGATGGATGATGGATGGATGGATAGATGATGGATGGATGGATGGATGGATGGATGGATGGATGGATGGATGGGGAATGGATGGGGATTGAATGGAGGGATGGATGGACAGATGGATGGATGGATGATGGATGATGGATGGAGGGATGGATGATGGATGGGGAATGGATGGATGGATGGATGGATGATGGATGGAGGGATGGATGATGGATGGGGGATGGATGGATGATGGATGGATGGATGGATGGATGGATGGATGGATGGATGGATGGATGGATGGAGTCTAGGAGAAGGAATCCATGCCAATTCTCCAGTTCCAGACTGGGAGAGCCCATTCCAGCAGGGAAAGAGGCTGCTGGGCTCCCACCCACCTCCACAGGCTCTCCTTGGCCTTTCCACGGGGCTGCATCCCCCTCCCCTCTCCAAACCTCCAAACCCTGCCCAGGCCTGCTGGGATCTGCTGGGACAGGTCCTGGGCACACTCAGGGGCGCCACATCCTGAGGGTCCTTGGAGGGTCCTGTGTCACGGGAGTGACCAGAGCTGTCCTTGTCCTGTGTCACTGTGTCACAGGAGTGACCAGAGCTGTCCCTGTGGCCCTGGTGGCTGCAGGGAACAGGAATGCTGGGCCTGCAAAGCAAACAGGATCTGGCAGCCAGGCCCTGGTAGAAGTTGAACATCCAGCTCCTGGTGGGGTCATCTCCAGCCTGGGAGCACCTCCAGGGGACTGGGAGGAGCCCATGATCCCGAGAAAGCCTTTCCAGGAGCTGGGACATCCCAGCCCTTGGTGGCCTGGGCTGTCCCTGGGACAGGGACAGCTTGGGTCACTCCTGTGACACAGTGACACAGGACAGGGACAGCTCTGGTCACTCCTGTGACACAGGACAGGGACTGCTCTGGTCACCTCTCCCAGCAGTGACACAGCACATGGATTTTGGGAAACCCATCCACACTCCATGGGTGCAAAGTGCTGTGTGTGGCACTTCCATGTGCTGTGTCACTGCCATGCCCTGTGTCACTGTCCTGCCCTGTGTCACTGCCATCTCTGTGTCACTGCCATCCCCTGTGTCACTGCCATGTCTGTGTGTCACTGTCATGGCCCTGTGGCACTGCCGTGTCCCCATGGCACTGCCATGGCCCTGTGTCACTGCCATGGCCCTGTGTCACTGCCCTGCCCTGTGTCACTGCCATAGCCCTGTGTCACTGCCCTGCCCTGTGTCACTGTCCTGCCCTGTGTCACTGCCATAGCCCTGTGTCACTGCCATGGCCCTGTGTCACTGCCATGTCCCTGTATCACTGCCCTGCCCTGTGTCACTGTCCTGCCCTGTGTCACTGCCATGCCCTGTGTCACTGCCATGCCCTGTGTCACTGCCATCCTGTGTGTCACTGCCATGGCCCTGTGTCACTGCCATGGGTGCGTGTCACTGCCATGCCCTGTGTCACTGCCCTGTCCCTGTGTCACTGTCATGTGCCTGTGTCACTGCTATCCCCTGTGTCACTGCAATGTCCCTGTGTCACTGCCATGTCCCTGTATCACTGCCTTGCCCTGTGTCACTGCAATGTCCCTGTGTCACTGCCATGTCCCTGTATCACTGCCTTGCCCTGTGTCACTGCCATGTCCCTGTGGCACTGCCATGTCCCTGTATCATTGCAATGCCTCTGTGTCACCGCCATCCCCTGTGTGTCACTGCCATGCCCTGTATCACTGCAATGTCCTATGTCACTGCCATGCCCTGTGGCACTGCCATGCCCTGTGTGACTGGCATAGCCCTTGTGTCACTGCCATGTCCCTTTGTCACTGCTGTGCCCTGTGTCATTGCAATACCCCTGTGTCATTGCCATGTCCCTGTATCACTGCCATGCCCTGTGTCACTGCCATCCCGTGTGTCACTGCTGTGCCCTGTGTCACTGCCATGGCCCTGTGTCACTGCCATCTCTGTGTCACTGCCATGCCCTGTGTCACTGCCATGCCCTCAGCACCATCCCCTGCCAGCCTGCAGGGCCAGGAACCCTCAGGGACAGGAGCTGTGGGACCCCAGGAGAGTCCCCAAAACCCCCGGGGGCCCTGGCAGTGGCAGTCAGGGCAGTTCAGCAGAACCAGCCGCCCTCCCATCCCCAAAATCCCATCGGATGGCACCGGGACATTGCTCCAAATGTCACTTCTGACACCAACCTTCCTGCAGAGCCAAACCACAGCTGGGAGTTTTCCTGATTTCCCACTCTGCTGGGAATTTTCCTGCTTTCCCACATGGAGCATTCCCCTGCTGGAAGCACCTGGGCACCTCCTCTGGGAACACCGGTGCTGCTTTTCCTGGAAAACCCACCCAGAAATGGCTCAGCCTGTCTCTCCCAGCCCTGGGGACACCTCAGGGTGGGGGGTTAAAGCCAATCCTACCCCCATTCAGGAGGAAATGAGTTTTTCCAGGGGGTTCTGCTGGATCCTGGAGGATTCCTGTGGCCTCCCCCACCCCCAAAGCTCGGAGCCCGCGGATTCCTCTCCCTCCTCCCTCGGGGAGTGGTCGGAGGGGGCCCCTGGCTGAGTCATTTATTTATTTTGCCGGTGCCATATGAAAGGCAGCCCCGGGTGTTTCCATACCAGGCAGATAGGTGCTTCCAACACTGACATTCTCCAGGAGAAAAATAGGCAGGAAAGCTCCTGGCGCAGCAGTTTTATTGTGTTAATAAGTTTGGCGTCTATAAGCACCATATGTAAATGACTGCTATAGTGCCTTGCTGCCATTTAACATTATGTTGGGGAGGTGAGCTGGAGCCAAGTCTGCAGCTTTTCCATTAATACACCACGAGCTGCCAATTCCCAAGGGGCTTTTTTCCCTCTTTTTATATATTTTTTTCTCTTTTCTTCAAAAATGGGAAAGAGCCCGGCGCCAAAATGCTGCCTCGGACCCTTCAGTTGGGTGGGAAATGGGTAAATATTGTGTTCATTCAGGCCTGGAGGCAGCTCCAGAGCTTGGAGCTGTGCTGGGAAATTCCCTGTGCTGAGTGTGCCCATCCTGGGAGAGGGGCTGAGGGGTGGGCAGAGTGGGGCTGGGTTTTGGGGTTCATCACATCATTTTTGGGGGTTTATCCCATTGTGTTTGGGGGTCTATCCCACCGTGTTTCGGGGTTTATCCCACTGTGTTTGTGGGTCTATCCCACCGTGTTTCTGGGTTTATCCCACTGTATTTGTGTGTTTACCCCACTGTGTTTGTGGGTTTATCCCATCATTTTTTGTGGATTTATCCCACTGTGTTTGTGGGTTTATGCCACTGTGTTTGTGGGTCTATCCCACCGTGTTTGGGGGTTTAACCCACTATGTTTGGGGGTTTATGCCACTGTGTTTGTGGGTCTATCCCTGCTCCCCCTTCCCTGACAATGAGGGGAAAAAAGAAAAAAACCAAGGGGGAAAAACGGAAACGTGAAGCTCTGTGAGTTTGTTCCTCGTGCGAGGGATTTGCAGGGAGTTTGTGCTGAATCGATGGCTCCGTGCAGTCATATGGATGGCAGGCTCCCAGCCATTATTAGTGTAAACAGATTTGTGAGCAGTATATTTAGCTGTTCCATATTGCTTTTAGGAAATGTGCACATTTCCATGGCACACACTTGCAGAGGGCCATACCCTGCCACGGCTCTGCAGGTGGGCACGGAGCCTCCCGAGCCCCCCAGGCTCCCCCAAACTCTGCCCCATGAGCTGCTCAGAGGGGTTTGTGTGCCCTGCTGCTGGCTGCTGGCTGTCCCACCTGTGTGTCACCTGGAAGGGGACACCCTGGCCTGGCCACGCTGCTCCCTGAGGTGGCAGAGCCGGGGTGCAGCTCCTGCAGGGGGTGGTGGCAGCAGCAGAGCTCCTGGGGGTGCCCAGCGTGGGTTTGGGGCTCCAGGGCACCCAGCCCTGCCCAGAGCCCTGCAGAGGGGTGAGCTGGGGCATCCTCAGGGGCACTGCCAGGGTGAGGAGGCACCCAGGGGATGCTCTGGGAAATGGGTGAGACTGACACCCAGAGATTGCATCAGGATCCAGGGGACACAGCCACCCAGGGAACACTCTGGGAAATGGGTGACAGACACCCAGGGAACACTAGGGGGAAATGGGTGACACAGACAGCCAGGGATTGCGTCAGGATCCAGGGGACAAAAACATCCAGGGAATGCTCTGGAATCCAGGTGACAGAGAAACCCAGGGATTGTGCTGTGATCCAGGTGACACAGACACCCAGGGAACGTTCTGGGATCCAGGGGACACAGACACCCAGGGAATGCTCTGGGACACAGGTGACACAGACATTCAGGGATTGTGTCAGGATCCAGGTGACACAGCCACCCGTGGAACACTCTGAGATCCAGGTGGCACAGCAACTAGAGATTGTGCCAGGATCCAGGTGGCACAGCCAGCCAAGGAACGCTCTGGGAAACAGGTGACACAGACACCCAGTGACCACTCTGGGACACAGGTGACACAGCCACCCACACGCCACGGCAGGGTGCAGGTGACACAGACACTCACAGGCCACGGCAGGGTGCAGGTGACCCAGGAGTCCTGCAGGATGGATCCTGTCCCCAAATCCTTCCACAATCCCTGTTTCCCACGGGAGCCAGCAGGACCAGCCCCTTGCAGCCCCCAAAGCCGCCATGGGCACGGGACAGCGGGCATGTGGCACAGTCCCTGTGCCAGGCAGGGGGCACCGAGCGGCCCGAGGGGCTTTGCTGCTCTGCCTTCCCCTTGCTGCTCTCCCCTTGATGGTCTTCTTTTCCCTTTGCTGCTCTCCCCTTGCACTTCTCCCTTTCCTGCTTTCCCTTTCCTGCTCTCCCTTTGACTCTCTCCCCTTGCAATTTTCCCTTTGCTGCTTTCCCCTTGCCGGTTTTTCCCCCTTGCTGCTCTCCCTTTGCTGTGGGTTTTTCCCCCTGCAATTTTCCCCTTGCCGTTCTCCCTTTCCTGTTGTCCCCTTGCAGTTTCCCTTCTCTGCTTTCCCTCTGCTGCTCTCCCTCTCCGTCCCTTGTCCCGCAATAGCGGCTGGCCCGGCAGGCACGGCAGAGCCTGGCACGGCCCGGGAGAGGCTGGCACGGCTGGCACGGCAGATCCTGGCCCGGCAGGCCGGCAGAGGCTGTCCCAGCCCGGCTACCATGGCTACCCATCCCCGGCGGAGGCATCCGGGCTCGGGGGGAGCCGCCGGCCCCTTTCATGCCGCAGAAAGCCGCGACATCAGCGCTCTCTTGTTGGATGTCACCGTCTCCCTCCCAGCGGCGTGAAAAATCAATTAGGAAGAATTAGCGACGTGTCACCGGGGCTCGGGAGGGGACAATCACGGGGCCCGTCCTGCGCACCGAGACGCGGCTCTGTGTCACCGCTCTGTGTCACCGCTGTCCCCAGCGCCCTGGCACCGCTCCAGCCGCCAAGGCGGGATGCCCAGGCACCCAAATCCTTTGGGATGCGATTCCCAGGGAGTGGGGTCGCTCCAGCACTCCCTGCCTCGCTTTCTCCATCCTTACGAGGGTTTTGGCAGCACCGCGGCCAAACCCAAAGCCGCAGCATCCCCGGCTGGAGGTGCCGTTCCCGCGGCTCCAGGCTGGAATGGCTCTCTGGGAATGTGACTCGCACCGTGTCGCCTCTTTTCCCTCCTCTTCCCATGTGCGTGTGTATATATATAAACCAGAAAGGGAAAAAAAATTCCCAAACTCTGATTAAAATCCCTTTTTTTATTCACCTGCCCATCTTTCCTGTCTGCATCTCCCCTTCTATCCAAACTCATAATTAATCGCTCAAGGCAAAAGTAATGAATGTTAATTGGCCATCTGTACAAAGACTAATTAAAATCTACCATGCTGGGGATTAAAACATACCTATAGCAACTGCCTGAATTGAGAATGAGACAGAGGAGAGATTGAGAAAACAGCTGAAAGGCTTGTGCAAAACGCAATCTCGCTTAGGTGTGAGATGAGTTGCAGCTCCGAGATCTGAGATGCTTTATTATTAAATTAAAAAAAAAAAAAAAACACAACCAAAAAACGGGGAGGGGGGAGGGTGGGGAAGAAACTTCTGAGCTGGGAGCTGGTTTAATGGGAAGAAAGGCCGCGGGGGATTTCAAAGGAGGAGTGACCCCAACATTTCGCGTCGGGTTTGGAAGAGGATAAAAACTGCCCGCTCCCCTCCCCGCCCGCAGGAAATATTCGGTGGCGTTTGCAGCTTTTTGAGGGTTTGCGGCTGTGATTAAAGGGAGTGGGGAGAGCAGCATTGCATGGATTTGGGGTGAGGGATGGAGCAGGCGATGGGGCACGGCCGGGGCTGTGCCCGCTCTGCCCTTGGCCACCCCATCCCCTCTTTGTCCCAAACCCGCGGCTTTTCAGCGGCCACCCCTTTGTTGGAGCCTTTGGGAGTTGGGGGAATGTTCCCAAACGAAGAAACGGCAATGACGGCTCCCAGAGCTGCTCTTCCTCCTCTTCCTCCTCCTCCCCCTCGGGGCTGCAGCCTCACGAACCCCCCGGTCCCTCCCCGTGCTGCTGCCGATCCCGCTCCGTCCCACCTGGCCCAGGTGTCTCCTCCGGCGCTGGTGACACCGCTGGGGTGGCAGGAGGAGCGCAGGGCTCCCGGGGGATGCTGAGGGGTGACAGGGAGGCTGGACCCTCACTCCGAACAGGCTCAGGGATGTGCAAAACTCCATTTTTTAAGCTCCAAAAATCAGAACCAAGCGCTGGGGCTGTTTGTTCTGGAAGTCACCGAGCTGCGGCTCCACCGCCTCGTGTCCCCGAGCAGCTGCAGGCCAGGGACGTCCCTGCATGTCCCAAACATCCCCTTTGGAAGCCCGGATCACATTCCGGGGGTGCCGGGCAGCGCCCCCCATCCCCGGGGGGGTTTTTGGGGCGGGCGGCGGGGGCAGCCCGGGCAGCGCCCCCGGGAGCGGCGGGGCTGTGCCGCCGCGCCGGGAGCTCGGGGCTCTGCTCTTGTTTTCTCAGATTCCGCTGTGTTTACTCCCAACACGAGTGACCGCCGTGGCCCCATTACGGCGGCACTGACAGCTCGGCTGACAAGTGCGCTCGCGGCAGGAATGTGAATGCGGCTCCCGGCCCCGCTCCGCGCCGAACCGCGCACGGCCCCGAGCGGGGACCGCGGAGAGACACCGGGAGAGGGGACTGGGGAGGGATACCGGGAGAGAGGGACACGGGGAGGGACACGGGGAGAGGGGGACACGGGGAGAGAAGGACACGGGGAGGGACACGGGGAGAGAGGGACACGGGGAGAGAAGGACACGGGGAGGGACACGGGGAGAGAAGGACACGGGGAGAGAAGGACACGGGGAGGGACACGGAGAGAGAGGGACACGGGGAGCGGGGACCGGGAGCGACGCGGGGAGAGAGGGACACGGGGAGAGGGGACCAGGGAGGGACATCGGGAGGGACACGGGGAGAGAGGAACACGGGGGGGGACACGGGGAGAGGGACACGGGGAGCGAGCCCCGGGGAGCCACAAGGGGAGAGGGTACCGGGAGGGACACGGCCCGCCCGAGCGGCCCCGGGGAGAGACACGGAGACAGAGGGACACGGGAAGGGACACGGGGAGAGAGGGATCGGGGAGGGACATGGAGAGAGAGGGACACGAGGAGCAGGGAGCGGGGAGCCATACGGGGAGCGGATACCGGAGAGGGACACAGGGAGCGAGCCCCGGGGAGGGACACGGCCCGCCCGAGCGGCCCCGGGGAGAGACACGGGGAGAGAGGGACACGGGGAGAGAGGGACACGGGGAGCGATCCCCGGGGAGTCACAAGGACTGCGGGTCCCGGGCGGCGACACAGGCTGCGAGTCCCCGGGAGGGACACGGGGAGAGAGCCCAGGAAGGGACCCTGGCTGCGGGCCCCGGGGAGGGACACGGTCCGCCCGACATGGGGAGGGACACGGGCTGCGAGACCCGGGGAGAGACACGGGCCGTGGGTACCAGGGAGCCACACGGGGAGCCACACGGGCTGCGAGCCCCGGGGAAGGACACAGAGAGGGACACGGGCTGTGAGCCCCAGGGCATCCCACTCGGGGTGGGAGCAGCGAGGGGGGATCACCCTTCCTGCCTGAACTTGGAGCTGGGGTCTTCCAAAAGCATGGGAAGGACAGGGATTCACTGGGATTACCAGCACAGGAGGGATGGACATGGTTTTCTTGCCCTTTCTGTCTGAACTCAGAGCTGGGATCTTCCTGAGCCTGCCTGGACCCCAACAGGTTGGTAATGCTGGGAATTCTCTGGGATTATCCCATGCTCAGGAAGGTTTTGAGGGCAGGTGGAGGATGAGGAGTGCAGGTGTGCTGGTTGTGCCCCTGCTCATCTGGTGTTGGATGAAGGTTTTTATTTTATTTAGAGATGGGGTAATTGAGAGGTGTTTTAAAAACTGCTGCCCAGGGCAGGGGGTTGGGGCTCGAGGAGCTTTAAGGTCCATTCCAACCCAAACCATTCTGGGATTCCAGGATTCAGGGAAGGAGGCTTGAAAGGCACCAGGCTGAGCAAGACAGAGTCTGGCTTTGGGTGGTGTACAGAAAAACCAAGGGAAAACCAATTTCTGCAGCTTTTCCCACTGGGATGGGGGAGGCTGCTGGTCTGCAGGGCCCACTCCAACCTCTGGTGGGATTGGTAGGTCCAGACCAGCTCCAGGAACGATGCCAAGGTCAGGATCCATCCCTAGGCCCTGTTTGGATCCAGCCCTAGGCCCAGTTTGGATCCATCCCTAGGCCCAGTTCAGATCCAGCCCTATTCCAACCTAAGATGCAACCCTAATTCCACCTTAGATCCAGCCCTAGGCCCAGTTTAGATCCAGCCCTACTCCCAGTTTGGATCCAGCCCTAGTCCCACCTTAGATCCATCCCTAGGCCCAGTTTGGATCCAGGCCTACTACCAGGCTGGATCAATCCCTAGTCGCAGCTTGGATCTATCCCTAGGCCCAGCTTGGATCCATCCCTAGGCCCAGCTCAGCTCCAGCCCTAATCCCACTTTAGATCCATCCCTAGTCCCAGTTTGGATCCAGCCCTAGTCTCAGTTTGGATCCACCCCTAGTCCCAACTTGGATCCAGCCCTAGGCCCAGCTCCAGCCCAGCCCAGCTCAGCTGCTGTGCCTGCCCAGCTCAAGGTGGTTTAATTAATCACAGATCGTTTCTGCAGTGCCTCCTCATTAACCTCCACAGCAAACTAATTAATTACTCATTAAGGCGGGGGAGCTCTGTGGGCCAGGACAGCTCAGCCCAGAGCTCTTCTCAGCTCAGGCCTGGGTTAATCTGTGAGCTCCTCGCTGGCCTCGTTACCCATTAATGGGGCCCTGACCCATCAAAGGGATGGGGGGACCTCAAGGATCATCTTGTTCCATGGGCAGGGACACTTCCCACTGTCCCAGGTGGAGGAAGAATTCCATATTCCAAATAGGAATCCTGGAATGTCCCAATGGGAAGAATTCCATGTTCCAAATAGGAATCCTGGAATATCACAATGGAAAGAATTCCATATTCCACACAGGAATCCTGGAATGTCCCAATGGGAAGAATTCCATATTCCACATGGCAATGTCCCATCAGAATAATTCCATCGAGGAATCCTGGAATGCCCTGATGGGAAGGAACCCACAGGATCTGGGATGCAGCTTCCAGCCCTGAAGGGAAAATTCCTCCCCAGCATCTCTGGAGCTCCAGCAGCCTCAGGATTCCCTGGATTCCTGGGAACCCAGCAGGGAGCTGCTCCTGTGCCATGGACCAGGAGAGTCATTCCAGGGAATTAGCACAGCCAGGGAACAGCAGGAGATGCTGGAAGCCCAGAAACCCCCCAGAGAGAGGCAGTGGGGAGAGAAGGGCCTGAGAGAATGGGTTGGGTTGGGAAGCACCCTAAATCCCATTCCCATTCCTTCCCATCCATGGGCAGGAGGATGATTCCATGATCCCAGGTAGATCCAACCCCAATGTCCAACCTGGCCTTGGGCATTCCCAGGGATCCAGGGGCAGCCACAGCAAATCTGGGAATTCCAGCCCAGGCCAATCTCCCCTTTCCCAGTGGGAGCCATTCCCTGGCTCCTGTCCCTCCATCCCTTGTCCCCAGTCCCTCTGCAGCTCTCCTGGAGCCCCTGCAGGCCCTGCCAGGGGCTCTGAGCTCTGCCTGGAGCCTTCCCTTCTCCAGGGGAACATTCCCAGCCCTGCCAGCCTGGCTCCAGAGCAGAGGGGCTCCAGCCCTGCAGCAGCTCCGGGGCCTCCTCTGGGCTCTCTGCAGCAGCTCCACGTCCTCCTGCTGTTGGCCCCAGGGCTGGGGCAGCTCTGCAGGTGGGCTCTCACCTGAGGGAGGGGCACAGGGACACAATTCCCACCTTGCTTTTGCCATCAGCCCAGGGCTTGGGCAGCTCTGCAGGTGTGGCCTCACCTGAGGGCAGAACCCTCCCCCCCCCCCCCCCCCCCCCCCCCCCCCCGTGCTGGAGCTGCTTCTGAGGCCACCAAAGCCAGGGGACGGCGAGGAGGGGACATGGCTGGAAATGGGTCACAGGGTTGAGAGTGAGGACGGACAGAGGGACAGGAGGGGGACAGGCAGGGGCTCCAGCCCACAGGAGGAGCCTCTGTGAGGACCCAGCTCAGCAGGAAGGGGTTTGTTGTTCCAACACTCTCAGGTTCACTCCTGCCCATGCCAGCACAGCTCCAGGACATCCCAAACAGCTCCTGACTTGTGCCTTTGGATGCAGAATGTGTCTCCAGGGGCATCCTGCACAGTGGGGGTCCCTATGTGGGCACCTCCAGCCCTTTCCCCCCCTTCACCCTGATTTTTAAAGATTTCCAAAGCCTTCTGATGTCTGCATTCTTGTAACAAACTTTCTTACACACTTTCTGTAAATAACTCCTTGTTTTGCATTCTTTTATAGAGGAGGAAAAATCTGGTGGGCTGTTGGTTTGTCCAGTGTCATTGGAGAGGCAGCACTGTCACCCTCTGATCCACTGCCACTTTTAGAAATCTATAAATGCTGGAATCAGAAAATAAACTTTCCTTTTTCCACCTTGGTGTGGGCACTCATGTTGTTTTGGGTCCTTTAGTGCCATCCCCTGGCAGGGAGCAGCTCCTGGGTCCCACAGTGCCATCCTGCACTAAAGGACTAAGGTGGGACTAGGGATGGATCCAAACTGGGCCTAGGGCTGGATCCAAACTGGGATTAGGGATGGGTCCAAACTGAGCCTAGGGATGGGTCCAAACTGGGATTAGGGCTGGATCCAAACTGGGCCTAGGGCTGGATCCAAACAGGGCCTAGGGATGGATCCTGACCTTGGCATCATTCCTGGAGCTGGTCTGGACCTACCAATCCCACCAGAGGTTGGAGTGGGCCCTGCAGACCAGCAGCCTCCCCCATCCCAGTGGGAAAAGCTGCAGAAATTGGTTTTCCCTTGGTTTTTCTGTACACCACCCAAAGCCAGACTCTGTCTTGCTCAGCCTGGTGCCTTTCAAGCCTCCTTCCCTGAATCCTGGAATCCCAGAATGGTTTGGGTTGGAATGGACCTTAAAGCTCCTCGAGCCCCAACCCCCTGCCCTGGGCAGCAGTTTTTAAAACACCTCTCGATTACTCCCCCAGTGACATTCCGTGGCAGGGCAGCAGCTCCTGGGTCCTTTAGTGCTATCCCTCCCCTGGGTCCTTTAGTGCTATCCCTCCCCTGAACCTTTGGCCCTGGGCACGAAGGGACTGGCAAAGCCAAGCTCAGGGCTGGCAAAGCCAAGCTCAGCATTCCTGGGCTCAGGGAAAGGGAGGTGTCCTCTCCTCCATGCTGGGAAAGCTCTCAGGAGGGGCACAGGAGCTCCTGCTGAGCCAGGACAGCTGCCCAGCTTTGGGAGGGGTCAGGGGTGAGCTGGGTTTCATTTTGGGGGGATTTAGGGGCTTTTGGTGCTGCCCTGCTCACAAAAAAACCCAGCCCCAGCTTTGGCTCCTGCCTGAGCAGGCTCAGCCCAGCCCAGCACGGGCACAAAGGGCACAGTGTGTCCCCAGCACTGGGAGGGGGCTCAGGGGGGTCACCCCAAAGCACAGAGCCCTGCCCTTCTGCCCCAAACTGCTCCTGAGGCCAGCACGGGGCTCTCCGCAGCATTTTTTAGGGATTTCAGCCCAGGATGCACCTGCACAGCTCCTGCTGCAGCTTTATCTCCCTGCTCAGGGAGAAAGAAAAGGGGGGAAAGAAGGAAAAGGGATGAAATGCCCTGCACAGGGTTTTGCTGCAGGAGACAGGGTGGGAAACTGTGGAATTTGGGGGGAATCAGAACTACCTGTGGGACACCCCAGGGCTGGAGGGGTTTTTGGGCTGGAAAGCTGCACTTGATTTCCAGCAGGAATTTCTCTCTCCAAGGCCTTTTAGGGATAAACTGTCCAGGTAAGAAATGACACCTGAATTAATTTTACTTTTCACCCCATGGCCTGCAATGGGGACTTTTTTATCCAATGACACAAAAACACCCAAACCCATGGAGGAAAAGGAGAAGAAGAAGGAGAAGGAGAAAAGGAGAAGGAGATGTAGGAGAGGGTGGCTCATTTTGGGCTCACTCCGTGCAGGGTTCACCCCTAGCCCAGGGAACATCGCTGCCCAAACCCCGTGGCTCCCCAGGGATCCATGGGGATACACCTGCCCAGGTGAGCTGTGGGAATTAGGAGAGCTCTGGGGAGCTCCAAACTCCTTTATTTTTAACGCCCTTCTGTATTTCCCCTCCTCGAGCCTCCGGCAAAGCCCCCGGAGCCGGGACACGGATCCCTAATTACAAAATGATGCCAAAGATGGGTGTGGAGGCCGGAGGAGGCTGGAACCCCGCTCCATGCCCTCCCCACACCGCGCTGCTTTTCCAGAGGCATTCCCGGGCTCCCAGCTCCAGCCGGGCTCTGTTCCCCGGTCTCGGGACGCCCTCAGCTGGTGACAGAAATTCCGGGAAAGGGAAATAAAAGCTACAGTGGCATTTTGTCTTCTCATCCCGCAGCACCCACCGGGCACGGGCTGGTTCCCCGGGAACTCCAGAACCCAGAGAGTGCTGGCACCCAGAGAACCCTGGCATCCGCAGTGATGCTAGCACCCAGGGGGTGCTGGTACCTAAAAATGCTGCTACCCAGGGGATTTTGATACCCAAATATGCTGGCACCCAGGGGATTTGGGTACCCAGGGGATTCTGCTACCCAGAGGATTTGGCACCCAGGGGATGCTGGCACCCAGAGGATTTTGGCACCCAGGGGATTTTGGTAGCCAGGGGATGCTGGCATCCAAGGGATGCTAGCACCCAGGAGATTTTGGTACCCAAAGGTGCTGGTCCATGGGGGATGTTGGTACCTAGAGGATTGATACCCAGAGAATGATGATGCCCAGGGGATGCTGGCACCTGGGAGTGCTGGTACCTGGTGGGTGTTGACATCCAGGTGATATTTGTACTCAGGGGATGCTGGTACCCAGGTGTGGAGTCTTAATTTATTTTTCCAAGGTCGGGATTGAATGTGTAGATGGAATTTCTTGTTGGGACTCAGATGTTTGTTAGTTCTTATCTCTGTCACAGTCTCACAAACCCTGAGTTCTGCAGCACTTCACTCTCACAAGCCAAAAATGGAGCCCCATCTCTCTCTCTCCAAGGCTTTTTAATGATAAACTGTCCAATTAAGAAATGACACCTGAATTATTTTCACTTTTAACCGAATACCCAACGACCTGTGCCCTGCAATAGGGACTTTGGAGGAGGAGGAGGAGGAGGATGAGGAGGAGGAAGAGCCTCCCAAACCCTCCATTTTGCTCTATATACATCACTACATTCTAAACCCTTAAACTCTGATTTTCCTACCCTGTGATATCACACATTTCTGTTCAAACTCCACACCCACAATCCCAGTTCCACCATTCCATTCTGGAAGATTCTCTGCACCCTCAGGCCAATGCAATATTCTCCTGGGGATCAGAGCCTGTCAGCACAGAAAGTCTGGAATTCTCAGCAATTCCCAGGGTTCCAGCTCCCAGGGGATGCTGACACCCAGGAACAGTGACACCCAGGGGACATTGGGACCTCTTGAATGGTCCCTGAAAATGATCCAGGGCCAGCACAGAGGACATGGACCTGTCCCTGCAGGGTCAGAGGAGACCCTGGAGCTGCTCTGCAGCCAGGCTGGGAGAGCTGGGAATGTTCCCCTGGAGAAGGGAAAATTCCAGGGAATCCTCAGAGTCCCTGGAGGGGCTCCAGGAGAGCTGCAGAGGGACTGGGGACAAGGCCTGCAGGGACAGGAGCCAGGGAATGGCTCCCACTGGGAAAGGGCAGATTGGGCTGGGATCTTGGCAAGGAATTGCTGGCTGGGAGGGTGGGCAGGGGCTGGGCTGGAATTGCCAGATTTGCTGTGGCTGCTCCTGGATCGCTGGCAGTGCCCAATGCCAGGCTGGACATTGGAGCTTGGATCCACCTGGGACAGTGGGAGGTGTCCCTGCCATGGATGGGGTGGGATGGGACAAGATTTAAGGTCCCTTCCAACCCAAACCATTCCAGGATTCTGGAGCCCCTCTGCTCTGGAGCCAGGCTGGCAGAGCTTGGAATGTTCCCCTGGAGAAGGGAAGGCTCCAGGCAGAGCTCAGAGCCCCTGGCAGGGCCTGGAGGGGCTCCAGAAGAGCTGGAGAGGGACTGAGGACAAGGGATGGAGGGACAGAGCACAGAGAACACCCAGAGGAAAGGAAAATTGGGATATTGGGAAGCTCTGAGGTTCTTTTATGCAGAGAGCCAGATCCCAAAATATCCCTGCCCAAAAGGGGATGGGGAAAGCCCCCAGGGATGCAGGTGAGGAGAGGGGGGACATTTCGGCAGGAGCCAGCCCAGGGAGGCTTCCCAGCCCCATAAACCCAGCAGGAATCAAATCCCAACATTCCCAGTGCCAGGGCTGGGATCTCAGAGGGATTTTTGCTAATGAAAGTCCTAGGCAGGAAGGAAAGCCGAAAGCAGACAGCAGGGCTGGCTGGGGAGGAGGGATTTAGGAGCTTGGCAGGATTAAATGAACAGAGAATTAATGAAAAGGCTCGGAGAGGGGAGGCCAGGACTCCAGGAGGGAATTCTGGTGCTTGCTGGGTGAAACCAGGGCTTAACCCAGGATCCTCCTCCCACCCTGGCAGGAATTCACCCACCCTGCTAGACACAGCAGAAACCCCAGAGCAGACAGGCCTCAGGATTTGAATGATTTTAGAATTTTAATGATTGGAAAGCCAGGGGGGCAAAATCTGAGCTGCAGGGTTGGGGTGGAGGGGGCACAGAGGGGCATTTCCAGGGCATATTTCAGGACTTCAAAACAACTCTTCTGCATGAGCTTTCCAGAGGAAAAGCCTCTGTGTGTCTGTGCCTGCTGCAATCTGAAGGAAAAGTGACAAAAAACCCCCACAAATAATTAAAAGGAAGGGGCTGAAGCCCCAGAGCAAGGCTTGGACCCAAACCCTGCACAGGCAGCAGGGCAGGAACTCAGGGCTGTGCCTTTGCTGTGAGCTCTGCTCAGTTTCTCTGAGCTGGTGACCTCAGCCAAAATTCTCAATTCCTCCAAGGCTGCTCCCTCTCCTGGCGGTCACTGGTGTTTTTGGGAAAAGCACCGGGAGAGGCTTTGCTGCTCCTTGCCCAGTGTGAGAGTCTGTTTGAATTTTCCCTCATCTGCCTCACGGTCATCATTGGGGGACCACTGAAGAGAAGACCCCCCCCTGTCTAAAATCTCTGGCTCTGAAGGAGAAAGTCACACGCCAAAGGCCCTGAGACCTGAGAGCACAGTGCTAAGTTATTGTTCACAGGTGTGTTTGCTGTTTGCTAAGAAGGGGGCACCGTGCCCTGTTTGCAACAGCAGCCTTGGAAGCTCTCCCACCTCTCGGCCTGGCTGGACTTCTCCTGAGTTTCGGGTGGTCTCCCACAGAAGACCTTCACCTGTTTTACAACCACCGTGACAGGCAGACTGGGATGTAAGGAGCCTCTCCATCAAGGACTGAGACACGGAACCCCCATGTGCAAAGGCCTCTCTGCTCCATCAAGGACTGAGACACGGAACCTCCATGTGAAAAGGCCCCTCTGCTCCTTCCAAGGACTGGGACTGAAACCCCCAGCCCGGGGAGGTGTGTGGGGAACCAAAGCTGACCAAAGTGAGATGTTTGCCTGCAGGTTGTGACTGCTGGACCAAGAAGACAATGGCTCTGTTTACTGCTGAGAGCATGGACTGCCTGTTACATCAATTCCTTATTGTACCTGTTTCCCCCCTCACAATTTCCAATAGAGTTATCATAATAAAAACCTCTGAGTTAGATAGAGATTTTGAGATCTCCCTGATGTAACAGGTGGGTCCTCAACTGGACTGGACCAAAGGACTTCGTCTCTACATTTGGTAGCTCTATCCCCTTCTTTCACTCTCTCTTTTCTCTCTCTTTATCTTTTTCTCTCCCTTAATCCCTCTATTTTGCTGTGGTCATTCAATAAAGGTGCATTTGTTTTATCACTGCAAACCCCCTTGTACCATGTTGGTTCTTTTGCACCCTGAGATCACCCCACAAACCATCACGAACCCCGTTCATAAGGACAGATCATGACAACCAGAACCCAGCCCAGCCCTGCAGGAGCCCCAGGAGAGCAGGGACATAGCCAGGGATCCAGGGATTGTCACTGATATTTCCTGGAAAATCCCTTTGCCAGGATTTTTCTCCTGAGAAGCTGAGAGGACTCAGAAATAAATGTAAACAAGAATGATCTGATTGCTTGGAATGTGCTCTGGAGGTTGCTCACCAAAAGGTGCATCTTTGATTGGTTCCATGTGAATTGTTTTTAATTAATGACCAATCCCAGTCCATCTGCATCGGGACTCTGGTCAGTCACAAGATTTTATTATTCATTCCTTTCTACCCTTCTGATGTCTCCTTTCTCTTTTCTTTAGTATAGTTTTAATATATCATTATAATATAATATAATATAATATAATATCATATCATATCATATCATATCATATCATATCATATCATGAAATAATAAATCAGCCTTCTGAAACATGGAATCAAGATTCTCATCTCTTCCCTCATCCTGGGCACCCTCAAACATGACACAGGGGACATCCCAGCCCAGGAATGGCTCCTTGGGGGACACAGGGGGACACAACTCCTGCTGGGGCTCCTGTGGGGCTGGCACAGCCCTCGTGGGCCTTTGGCTCCCACAAACTCCTGAGTTTGAGCCTTCCAGGGCAATTCCATCAGGAAAAATCCCAAATCCCTGGGAGTGAGGGATTGCAGCCCTGCCAGTGAGGGCTCAGCAGCAGGAGCTGCTGCCCAGTTTCAAAAGGGCACTAAAGGGCACACAGAGACCAAAAAGGGGCCTCACAAGGCACACAGAGCCAAAAAAGGGCACCAAAGGGCACAGAAAGACCAAAAAGGGCACCACAAGACACACAGAGATGAAAAAGGGCACCAAAAGGCACACAGAGACAAAAAGGGCACCAAAAGGCACACAGAGACCAAAAAGGGCACCACAAGGCACACAGAGCCCAAAAAGGGCACCACAAGGCACACAGGGACCAAAAAGGCACACAGAGATATCCTTAAAGCTTCCCAAATCCCAGGATTTGAACAAGGTCCCACTGGAGGCACCAGGGAAAGGCTCAGCTGGAAGCAAAGCAGGGAGGCAAAAGTGGAGGGGCTCAGATGTCAAAGAAATCCACGTGAGCTCCGGAGGGAAAGGAATCCTCCTGCAGGAGCTGGAGCAGCTTCTGGGCTGACACGGAGCTCGGGATGAGCTGGCCCTGCTCCTGCAGCCTCTGGAAGCGCTGGCGCAGCCCAGGGTCCCGAGTCCTGCTCCGGGCCAGGAGCTGCATGTCCGTGTCCAGGGGGCCTGGGGAAAGGAAAAATCACCTAAACAATTCACTTCAGGAGAGAGGAAAATCCAGGGGTTGTGTTCCCCTCTGGAGCCAGGCTGGCAGAGCTGGGAATGTTCCCCTGGAGAAGAGAAAAACCCAGGGAATCCTCAAAGTTCCTAAAGGGGCTCCAGGAGAGCTGGAGAGGGACTGGGGATAAGGGACAGAGGGACAGGAGCCAGGGAATGGCTTCCAGTGCCAGAGGGCAGGGAAGGATGGGATACTGGAAATTAGGAATTCCTGGCTGGGCTGGAATTGCCAGATTTGCTGTGGCTGCCCCTGGATCCCTGGCAGTGTCCAAGGCCAGGTGGGACACTGGGGCTTGGATCCACCTGAGACAGTGGGAGGTGTCCCTGCCATGGATGGGATGGGATTTAAGGTCCCTCCCAACTCAAACCGTTCCAGGATTCTGGAGCCCCTCTGCTCTGCAGCCAGGCTGGCAGAGCTGGGAATGTGCCCCTGGAGAAGGGAAAAATCCAGGGAATCCTCAGAGTCCCTGGAGGGGCTCCATGAGAGCTGGAGAGGGACTGAGGACAAGGCCTGCAGGGACAGGAGCCAGGGAATGGCTCCCACTGGGAAAGGGCAGATTGGGCTGGGATCTTGGCAAGGAATTGCTGGCTGGGAGGGTGGGCAGGGGCTGGGCTGGAATTGCCAGATTTGCTGTGGCTGCCCCTGGATCCCTGGCAGTGTCCATGGCCAGGTTGGACATTGGGATAGTGGCACCCATAGGTGTCCCTGCCCATGGATGGGGTGGGATAGGATGGGGTGGGATGGGATGGAATAATGGGATGGGTTTTCACGTTTCTTCTCCCCAACCCAAGCTGGAATTCCATGATCCCAACGTAAAAGCCAGCTGGGAGATAGCCTTGGAGTGCAGCACAGGGAACTGGGCTCCCAGCTGTGCTGCTGGGGGCTGGAGGGGCAGGAGCAGGGCTGGGCTGCAGGAATGCCCATCCCAAAGGCAGGAGAAGGTGGAGCTGCTCTCCTCACCTGGGGCATAGTTGAGCACACGCACTCCGGTTTCCTCCAGGGCCAGCACACAGAACATCATGTCCCTGGCAGCCTTGCCAGAGCAGTACAGGGCCCAGCTGGGGAAGGGCTCCAGGGCACACAGGGATGAGATGTTCACCACGGTCCTGCTGCAGCCAGGCCGGGCCCCAAAGGCCTTCAGGGCCGTGGAGGTCAGGCAGAGGGCTGAGCTGATGTTGAAGGAGAAGTAGGAGTTGATCTCCTCCAGGTCGGTCAGGTCCAGGAAGGATTTGGAGATGTCTCCCAAGGAGCCTGGGAATTGCAAATGTGGAATGGTTTGGGATGGGGGGATCTTAAACAATGTCCTTCCACTGTCCCAGGGTGCTTCCAGTGTCCAGCCTGGCCCAGGACACCTCCAGAAAGGTGGAAAATGAGTTCTTACAGATCAACCCCACAGCCGATCCCTCTGGCTGCCACATTCCACACCCAACACCCCCAGAGCTTTGGGGCCCAGCCCTGCCAGGGCCCACAGCAGCCTGAGGAGCCCAGCCCGGCCCATTTCAGGTCACAGTGACCCAGCAGTGACAGGGGACAGGGACCTGCCCTGCCAGCCTTGTGCCAATGCAAACAGCTCCCAGGCTGGAGCACAATGTCCCCAAGGGCCACCACGGGCCCTGCGCCAGAGCACTCCCGGATCCTGGAACCTCTATGGAACGCAGGGGTGATTTACAGCCATAATGGGTAAAAAGGGCACTGAAGGCATTAAAGGTACGAGAAAGAACCCACAAGGTGGGGCTGGAATTTTGTCTGAAGCTTTGGATTCGGGGAGCAGGGGGATGAGAAGGTGCAGGAGGGCACAGCAAAACCTTGGGAGCAGCAAAGCACTCCAGGAACCCCCCAATTAATTCCTTTAATAAACCCACACGGGGACAGGGGGAAATCCCGCAGCTCCTTCTCTCTTTTGGGGTATTTGCTGGCATCCCAAGCCCGGAGCCGCGCGGGGCTGCCCAGTTGTCCCCGGGGACGGAGGGCAGAGCTCGGGGAGGGGACAGACGAGGACAGGGGGACAGGCGGGGACAGCGGTGTCGTACCGGCATTATTGACCAGCAGCAGGCGGCCGAAGGACGCGTCCTGCAGCAGCTCCCGCAGGGCAGCGCTCGCCCTCCGCAGCCCCTCCTCGGAGCCCAGGTCAGCGGGCACGCACTGCACCCGCAGTTCGCTGCTCCCGGTGCCGCACCCGGTGTCATTGCCGGTGGCCCCGGAGCGCAGTTCGGTCGCCAGCTCGGCCAGCGCATCCGCGGATCGCGCCAGCAGCATCAGCACCGAGCCGGGCCCGAGCTGCGGCGCCAGCAGCCGCGCCAGGCTGCGCCCGAAGCCGCGGGAAGCGCCCGTCACCACGCAGGCGGTGGCGGCCCAGCGCCCCGGTACCGATCCCGGTCCCGGTCGCGCTCCCGACCCCGACCCCGATCCCGAACCTGACCCCGACCCTGATCCTGATCCCGATCCTGACCCAGAGCCAGAGCCAGAGCCAGAGCCAGAGCCAGAGCCAGAGCCAGAGCCAGAGCCAGACCCCGATCCCGATCCCGATCCCGATCCCGATCCCAGCCCTGCTCCCGATCCCGCTCCCGGTGCCCGCTCCATCCCGGAACCCAGCGGAGGGGGCGTGGGAACGCGCCTGCCCACGTGACCCGCCCCATTCATGCCCCCACCGCTTTGTGAATGGCCGCTGGGAGCCCGCGGGCAGCGCCGCCGGCTCTGATTGGTCGGTGCCAGAGGGCTGGGCCCGCTGCGCGCACGCGGGGCGTGGTCTGAGCGGGGCGCCCCCTGGCGGCCGCTGTGAGGCGGGGCGGCTTCCGTGAGGGAGCGGCGGGGCGGGAATGGGACCGGGACCGGGAATAGGAATGGGACCGGGAAAGGAACGGGAACGAGACCGGGAATGAGCCCGGCACCAGGAACAGCCACGGAACCGGGAACAGAACCAGCAAGAGCGTGAACAGGACCGGATCTGGAAATGTGGCTGCATCCCTGGAGCGCCGGGCATCGCCTGCCCACAGCGCGGCTGCCCCTGGCCTTTCCCCCGTTACGTTTATTCAGCGCACTTTTAAAGATATTTTTCAAATATGTTTTTATCAACTTTTGAATATTTAAAAAAAAAACTTTAAAAATATTTTTTAAAAAATATTTCTTTTTAAATTTTTTTTAAATACATTTTAATTTTTTTCCCTCCGCAGATATAAATTCCCTTTTATTGTGCCTGCCTAGCCTTGTTTCCACCTCCTCACTCCTGCAGGGCACAAGAGCCTTCCCTCCCCTTTCCCTCTGCAATCCCGACTTTTGGCACCCAGCACTGCTACTTTACTAGGGAATAAAAGCCTGCTCTGATCACAAAAAGCCCTAAAATCCTTTTAAAAAAATAAATATCTCTGTCCATGAAGGTGGAGACGATTTTCAGGGAGGGTTTTTCCAAGGAATACCTGGTCTGTATGGAAGGGGCTGGCAGCAGGGCTTTCATTCCCAGCTGTTCAATGCCAGATGGTTCCAGGCAGGTAATGGAGTGGGATTTCACTCAATTAAGCAGCCACAGACTGGGCTGGAACCCTCCAGCACTCTAATAAAGCATTAAAAATTCATGGCATGGCAAAAACCCAAGAGCGCTATTTGTTTTGCTAAAGCAAATCTTACACATTCGGCGAAATTAAGATCATCAGCAAAAAAAATAAGACAGCAAATGTGTATTTTTTTCACAAGTAGCTTCTTGATGGCAGAACTTGCTTCAGTCACTGCCAGTTCCCCCCTTCCCGCTTTGGCAGCTCCAGTCTCCTGCATCCATCAGGATTGCTGCCCTGCTTCCCAGGCTGGCACCCACAGGGGCTGGAAATGGGCAGCGATTGCTGGAATGCCCTTCCAGCAGCCCAGCCCTGCACCAGGACATTCCTGATCCCTGCAGGTGTTCAGGGACACTTGGAATTGCCTTTGGAAGGTGTTCCTGCCCACGGTGGGAGTTTGGAATGGGATGGGGTTTAAGGGTGGATCCCAACCCAAACCATTCTGTGGTTTAGGAAGGATTTTATTTTCAGCTGCTAAAAGTTGCTCCTGCTAAATTAAATTTTTTCAAAAGTAAAAATCAGTGGGAGGGAAGTAGTGACCAAACAAGCCCAGAGCTGTGTGAAAAACGCCAATCACTTGTTTTTAAAATTTTAAAAGTTTAATAGTAATAAAATGGTTATAAAAATAGAAATACAATTAGAGTAATAATAATTTGGACAAATTGAATTAGGACAATATGAGTCAATAAAGACAAAGAGTTATGGATGTCTGGGTACCTTTCTCTGGGCAGCACAAGCCCAAAAAAGACCCACGTTAACAGAGGATTAACCCTTAAAACCAACAGCCTGTTGCATATTCATACATTTCATACATGATGCATAAATTCCATTCAAACACAGGATTCTGTCTGGTCATCCTCAACTTCTTCATCTGAATCTTAACAGCGCCTTCGAGGCGGGAAGAAGTTTGTTTGTTCTGATATGAGAGCAATAAATTCTTTTTCTCTGAAAGATTCAGGTGTCCTGTGGCTGCTATCTCGCTGCGAGTCCTTTCTTTAAAAAAGTATCCTACATAGCATAGTTTCTATTTTAACATTTTTTATAACCTAAAACTATATTTAACACACTACTTAAGAGAATTAATACAGCATTACTTTCTAACACAACACATATAATATTCATTTTAATATTTGAGAAAAGCCAATCATAAAATACATGCATTTTCCACAGCTGGAACTGGAGACCTGAGAAATGATCATGGAATCCCAGAATAGTTTGGGTTGGAAGGGACCTTAAAGATCATCTCATCCCAGGGCAGGGACACTTCCCGCTGTCCCCGGTGGCTCCAAGCCCAGCCTGGGGCATTCTCAGGGATCCAGGGGCGGCCCCAGCTGCTCTGGGAATCCTATTCCAGCCTTTCCAAGGGAAGATCAGTCTCTACAATTCCCGAGGCTGCTCTGGGAATCCTATTCCAGCCTCTCCCAGGGTGGATGAGTCTCTACAATTCCCGAGGCTGCCCTGCATCCCTCGCAGCCGGCGCTGGGGGGACTCATTGCACTCCAAGCCCCGGGAGGTGACAGGGACAGGTCCCAAGGAACCCTCTGGCGCTGGGAATACGGGGCTGGCACCTCTTGGCCTGGATCCGGACAGGGATCAGCAGGAAATCCACAGAATTCTTCCATCCGTGCTCAGGCTCTGGCTCAGGTTCTTCCCTTGGTGCCAGGGAATCACAGAACCCTCAGGGCTGGAAAAGATCTCTGGGATCAGTGAGTCCAACCACCCCAGCACTGCCAGGGCCACCACTGCCCCTGTCCCCAAGGGCCACAGCCACAGGGCTGTGAAATCCCTGCAGGGATGGGGACTCCAGCCCTGCCCTGGGAAACTTGTACAGGTTTGGTTGTGTCAGGGACACCGAAAATCCTGAGGGATGTGAGGGGATTCCCTCAGGGGGAACCCCTTCCACAGGGAAACCCCATCCCAGGGATGTGGGAACACCGTGGAGCTGGCACTGTCCCGCTGTGGCACCACCCTGTGACACTGTGGTGCTGTGACACTGCCCTGTGACATTGTCCTGTGGCACTACCCTGGTGTGGCACTGTCCTGCTGTGACACTGCCCTGCTGTGGCACTGCTCTGGTGTGATAATGTCCTGTGGCACTGCCATTTTGTGACACTGTCCTGCTGTGGCACTGCCCTGCTGTGACACTGCCCTGTGACACTGCCCTATGACATTGTCCTGCTGTGGCACTGCCCTGCTGTGACACTGCCCTGTGACACTGCCCTGCTGTGGCACTGCCAGGGCTCCTTGGAGAGGAGCCTCTCAATTCTTGGGGCACAGGAGTGGCACCGACGGCTTTCAGGAGGAGCCCTGGGGGTTTCTGTCCCTGCAGCAGGGCAGGGCTGGCAGCCACTCCAGGTGACTTTGGCTTCTGTCACCGCTGACGTGGCTCCCGAGGTGGCCCTGCCTGTTGTCCCTATTGTCACTGTGGCTGTGGCTCTGCAGCAGGGTGGGGCTGGCAGTTGTCACCTTGGCTGTTGTCACCGTGGCTGTAGCTTTGAAGGTGTCCCTGGCTGTTGTCACTGTTGCCACGACTCCCGAGGTGACCCTGGCAGTTGTCACCATTGCTGTGACTCCCGAGGTGTCCCTGGCTGTTGTCACCATTGTTGTAACTCCCGAGGTGTCCCTGACTGCTGTGACCATAGCCATGGCTCCCGAGGTGGCCCTGTCACTTGTCCCCGTGGCCGTGGCTCCCAGCGCTGACTCCTGAGTTGCCCGAAGGCCACCCTGGCTGTGGGACCCCCGGGTGTCTGTCCCCACAGCTCATTGTGTCACCTCCCCAGACAGCCTGAGGACTGACCCCGGGTCTGGCTGCATCCAGCTGGATTCCTGGCAGGAAGGAGGGTGGGATGGGATGATAGGATGGGATAATGGGATGGGATGGGATGGGATAATGAGATGGGATGGGGTGGGATAATGAGATGGGATGGGATGGGATGGGATGGGATGGGATGGGATGGGATGGGATGGGATGGGCTGAGAGGCACAGCAGGATCCCCCCTCCTGCAGCTGTGAGGAGGAGCCTGCAGGGAGGGAATCTCTTCCCCCCTCTCATCCCAGAGATCTCTCATCTCTGGGATGAGAGGGGAGATCTCCCTCCTACTCATAAACTGTGGCCCCTCCTTTGCCATCCTGCAGCCCAAGCACAGAATTCCCACATGGAACAGCCCTCGGGTGGGATTCACCTCTTAGGTCTTCAAATCCTGCCTCGGTGGAGCTAAGCCCTTCCTGTGGGATTTGGGAGCACTTTAGAGACCCCAGCACACCTTGCCAAAAGATCTTCACCCCAAATCTCCACTAGAGATCCCAGAGCTGGATTTAATGAAAGCAGGAACTCAGATTTGAAAAACTCTTCACAAATGTTGGTTTAGTTAAGGTGTCAGGGCATGGGTTGGACTCATTGATCTTGAAGGTCTCTTCCAACCTTGTCATTCGGGGAATTCTGTGATTTCTGCAAATTCTGGGAAGGTTGAAGCCAGAACTCCATGCTGAAATCCATCTCCAGTCTGCCCAGATAATAATTTCCTATAGCCAGATGAAAAAGTGGAATAAAATCCATACGGATACAGAAGTTGTGATTTGGAGCATCCAGGTGTGTCCCAAACAGGGATTTGGGGAACACTACAAAAATATTAGGCTTAAAAATTGATTTCAGACCTTAAATGTAACACTGAGTGCTGTGGCTGCAAAATGGGTTTATCCTGCAAAAATACCTTGTGGAAGAGTGGAATATTTGGAATATTAGGCTTAAAATATTAGGCTGAAAATTTGATTTCAGTCGTTCAATGTAACACAGAGCAGGACTTTAACCACTGAGTGCTGTGGCTGGAAAATGTGGATTAGTCCTGCAGAAATACCTTGTGAAAGAGTGGAATATTTGGAATATTAGGCTTAGAGATTGATTTCAGTCATTAAATGTAACATAGAGCACAATTTTGACCTCTGAGTGCTGTGGCTGCAAAATGTGGATTTATCTTGCAAAAAGACTTTGTGGAGACTGGAATATTTGGAATATTAGGCTTAAAATATTAAGCTTAAAAACTGATTTCAGTCATTAAACATAACACAGAGTAGGACTTTAACCACTGAGTGCTGTGGCTGGAAAATGTAGATTTATCCTGCAGAAATACCTTGTGGAGATTGAAATATTTGGAAGACTGGACTATTTTGTGGTTATGTGGATGAATCCACGTGAGGCCAACAAACCCCTTTACTCACTGGTCAGGAAAGACAAACAAAGTGCTCATTGGAGTAGGAAGTTGCAGGTTTCTCTTATTTATCCTTGTTTCCTTCTTGGTTTCTGTGTCAGTGACCTTGGTAGGAAATTCTTTCAGGGGTAAACGTGGATCCTTTTATCAGACTCCTCTGTGGCTCACAGGAGTGGCTGTAAAACCTCTTCCATATGCTCTGGGGAGGGAAACTGAGCCCTGAGCGTGTCCAGCTGGGAGCTGGGGCTTGCTGAGGGCAGCAGGGAGAGCAGGAGGAGCTGGGGATGGCGAGGAGGAAGCAGCTCCAGGGATTCAGGTCACAGCCCAAAAGGAGTGCCCTGCCCAGGGAGATCCCCTGAGTGTCCTGCAGGAGGGATTTTCCAGGTCTGGCCTTGTTTGATTCCCGGATTTGTGGCTAAACCCGTGATCCCACTGAGAAATGTTTTCCTGAATGGCACCAGAGAGAGCAGGTTGAAGCCTGGCTTGGCCTCCTGCCTGTCACTGCTGGATGGAGGGAGGAGAGCACAGAGCCACTGGAAAATCCAGCAGGGAGAAGGGGAAAAGGAAGGAGAAAAGCCAGGAGAGGTTGCAGGAGCTGACCAAACCACAGCACAAAACAAAACCTCGAAATTAACACAAAAAGTAAGAGGTTGTGAAGTTAAAAACAAAATAAAATTAAATAAATTCTGATAATTGTGTTGCTCCAGGGATTTGGGACAGCTGCTCCTGGCTTTGGGAAGTCATGGACAGAGGTGATTGTTGAACCAGAGAGGAACTTGCACACGAGGCTTCTCTGACCCATCCCATTGATTTTTTAGGAAGTTTTGGCCCACTAGGGAAGTTCTGGAGGCCTGGCAAACACTGCGAGGTCAGCAATTAAAAGGGGGAGATTTTAAAGCATTACCAGGCTGTTGTCAGCTCCACAAAACCCAATTATCTGGAGCTTCATTAGGAGGAAATTAAGGGAACATAAAGGGGTTAATGGCAGCCAGAAGGGTTTAAGGCCAATAGAATCTGTCAGGCAAAGCCAATCCTATTTTTTAGGATTATGAGCCATCTTTGCTACACCCGTGTTGGCCTTGCCCGATGATTTGATTAATAAATTCCAACAATACCCATTCAGCATGGCTATGGCAGTGACTGGGGAGAAGAAATAAATAAATCAACTTCTTGTGGACAAGCTCTGAAACGGGACAAAGTTTGTGTGACAGCAAATAATGAGGACAAATCCCAGGCAGACGCCAGCAATGAATATTCATGTGAAGGTGACAAATGCTACAGGCTGGGGACTAAGAGTGGAGCTTTTCTTACAGAATGGAACATTTTATCCCGGGCAGAGCTGGAGGTGGTGGTGGGGAATCAGCTGGACATGGAGCTGGGGTGATGCTGTGGCCACACAATGTCAGGGAGGAGCTGATGGATGGGGTTCCCTTTGGGTTTTGGTTTTAGGGACCATTTGATTTCTGTTCCTTGCCAATCCCATCCTGAGCTCATCCTGAGCAGCAACAGGGGTTGAGGGAGGGGATTCTGCCCCTCTGCCCTGCCCAGGTGAGACCCCACCTGCAGAGCTGCCCCAGCCCTGGGGAGGACGTGGAGCTGCTGAAACCGGGCCAGAGGAGGAACCCAAAGATGTTTGGAGGGCTAGAACAAAATATGAACATCAGAACAGCTCTGCTCTAGAGCCAGGCTGGGAAAGCTGGGGGTGCTCACTTGGAGAGGCAAAGGGTCCAGGGAAAACTTACTGCAGCCTTCCAGTGCTATAAAAAAAAAATAGAGAGAGCAACTTTTTATACAGGACAGGGGAAATGGTTTTAAACTGAAAGAGGAGAGATTTAGATGGGATCATGGCAAGGAATTCCTGGCTGGGAGGGTGGGCAGGGGCTGGGCTGGAATTCCCAGATTTGCTGTGGCTGCCCCTGGATCCCTGGCAGTGCCCAAGGCCAGGTTGGACACTGGGGCTTGGATCCACCTGGGACAGTGGGAGGTGTCCCTGCCATGGCAGGGGTGGAATGGGATGGGCTTTAAGGTCCTGTGGAGGCTCCATAGGAGCTGTGGAGGCTCTGCCTCACTTCCCTGGGAACAGCTTCTGATCCAGCCTCAGATCAGGATCCACGCTGGGATTTTCACCCCCATTCCTCCCACTGCTGATGTGTCTCTTCGATTCCTGGTCCTAGGAAAACTTCTACAGATCCCCATGGTGACACTGGCAGAGGACACATCTCCCTGGTGTCACATCCAAAGTGACACCGTGCTTGGGAAGCGGCAGGGACAGTTGTGAGCTCCATGTGAGCTGAGGGAGCTGGAGCAGGAGTGTGGTGAGAATGGCTGAGGGAGCTGGGAAGGGGCTGGAGAATCCCTGAGGGAGCTTGGAAGGGGCTGGAGAATCCCTGAGGGAGCTGGGAAGGGGCTCAGCCTGGAGCAAAGGAGGCTCAGGGGGCCCTTGTGGCTCTGCACAGCTCCTGCCAGGAGGGCACAGCCGGGGGAGGATTTGGGATCTTATCCCAGGGAACAGGGACAGGAGCAGAGGGAACAGCTCAGGGGAGGGTCCAGGTGGACGGTGGGGAAATTCCTCATGGAAAGGGCAGGGCTGGAGTCCCCATCCCTGGGGGGATTTCAAAGCCTTGTGGATGTGGCACTCGGGGACAGGGTCAGTGGTGGCAGTGCTGCAGGATGGTTGGACTGGATGATCTTAAAGGCCTTTTCCAACCTTAATAACTCAGAGTTTTCACCAGGCTTTCCTCACTCTGCCTGTGTTGTTTCAGTCCTGGAGCCTCATTCTGAGGAGTTCTTTTATCCCCTTCTCATTTCATAAAGTGACAATGGCAGTGTCCCTGCCCTTGGCAGGGAGGTTGGAACGAGATGATCTTTGGTCCCTTTGAACCCCACCCATTCCATAGTTCCACATTATTTACACCAGCAGCGTTCCACCCTCACAAGCAGCGCTGAGGGAGGCCCAGGTGTGCTCACACAGCTGGAGAAATTTATTTCTATCTCAGAAGGTGAAACAACAAAAGCAAAGGCAGAGCCCTCGGTGGTGCCACAATCTGGGATTCCTGCTCTCCATCCCACTGTGGCATTCCCTTGCTAGGACAGCATCTGATAAGGTGTGCTGGGAACAGGACATTCCAGCGCTGTTTTCCCAAGAAACTGATAACAGGAACTCTCTCCGGGGGGAGAGGGTGCCTGGGAACGGCTTCAAGCTGGGGCTTAATGATTCTAGTGACTTTGGGCAGCGTGTTTGTCAAAGAGCAGGGACAGACTCCTGACACAGACCAGTGGGAGCTCCTGAACTTTGGGGTTAATTTCAAGGGTTTGTCACAGAGCCCAGACAGACTCCTGAAACTCCAGAGAAGTGGGAGCTGCTGAAATTTGGGGTTATTTCACCCTGATTCCTGACAAAGACAAGTGGGAACTTCTGAAATTTGGGGTTAATTTCACCCCGACTCCTGACACAGACAAGTGGGAACTCCTGAAATTTGGGGTTAATTTCAAACTGTGGGTTTGTCACAGAGTGTGGTGAGACTCCTGAAACAGATAAATGGGACTTACTGAGCTTTGGGGTTAATTTCACCCTGACTCCTGAAACAGACAAGTGGGAGGGAGCTCCTGAAATTTGGGGTTAATTTCAACCAGCAGGTTTGTCACAAGCATGGGCATCCTGATTCTTGAAACAGACAAGTGGGACTTCCTGAATGAATTAACTTTTGGTTAATTTCAAGCTGCTTTGGAGTTCATTTCAAGGGTTTGTCACAGATCCTGGACACCCTGTGTCAGTTTCTCGGCTGTTTAGGTGGCCTGGAAAGGCTCAGGGATGGCCTTGAAGAGCCGACGCTTCAAAGGACGAGAAGAGACTTCTGATCTTTTCTCGGTCTCGGTGTTTATTAATTGTTTATCTAAAAGATTTTCTTTCGGCCCAACAGAGGTCTGCACAGCAAGCCATGGGCACACTGAGAGCCCCCGGGGCGGTCACTTATCTATATACCTGAAGTTACATATACAATATTTATAATTTTTCCCCAATACCTTCTACCCTTATTAACCGGTGCACTTTTAGTAATAACCAATCCCAAAGTGCCACCATCACCACAGAAGATGGAGGCCAAGAAGAAGAAGAAGAAGAAGAGGACACACCCCAATTCCTCCATCTTACTTCTTTAGACCCCCCTGTACAGAAATCCTAAACCCTGTGTTTTACACTCTAATCAACTTATCCCTTCACCATTCACCCAGTGAAATCCTCCCATCCTCATACAGGTGTCGTCTCCTGTGTAGGATCAAAGTCCAGCCACCAGACACTTCTGGCAACATTCCAGGACTCCCGAGCCCCCCAAGGGTGTTCTCGGCCACTCTCCTGAAACAGATGGGGCTGCACAAGCCGGAGTTCCTGAACTTTGGGGTGAAATGCTGGGTTCAAGGGGGGAGAGGGAGCAAGCAGGTTGGGAAAGCTGCACCTTCCTCGGCAATGGGGAAAGGATGGGGCAAGCAACAGGTGGTCAGAGTTTAGGATAAAAGGGAGGCTGCACCCTCTGAAACTGAGATACAGAGAGAGAAAACCCCTCAGGCTGTGCCTGGTGAACTCCACCTTTATCTGAATAAAGCTGCAGGACTCCTCTGTCTCTTTGAGGGACACCGGTTGTTTCCAGCAGCATTTTCCTCACAATTTGGGACCGCAGTCACCTTTACATCACTTACGGGGCTGAGGGACAGCATGGAGCAGGAGGGGACAGGATGGGGCAGGAGGAGCAGGGGCTGCCTCTGCTCGGGGCAGGGACACAGGTTCTGTCCTGCTGGGATGTCACAACGGTGTCACTGCTGTGGGGCTGTGTCCTTTCCTGGGCACAATACAGGAACTGTGTCATGGGGCTGTGTCCTCTCATGGGTACAACACAAGGCAGTGCCATGGGACTGTGTCCTCTCATGGGTACAACACAAGGCAGTGCCATGGGGCTGTGTCCTCTCATGGGGAGGACACGGGGACAGTGCTGTGGGGCTGTGTCCTTTCCTGGGTACAGCACCGGGACAGTGCCATGGGACTGTGTCCCCTAAGGAGGTGTCTAAACCATGGGGAATAACACGAGGCAGTGCCATAGGGCTGTGTCTTTTCATGGGGAGGACAAGGGGACACTGCCATGGGGCTGTGTCATTCACAGAGGTGTCCAAGCCATAGGGCTGTGTCCTTTCCTGGGTACAACACGGCGACAGTGCCAAGGGACTCTGTCATTCACGGAGATATCCAAGCCATGGGGCTCTGTCCTCTCACGGAGGAGGACACAGGGACAATGCCATGGGGTTGTGTCCTTTCCTGGGTACAACACAGGGACAGTGCCATGGGGCTGTGTCCCCTTCATGGGCACAACACGGGGACAGTGCCATGGGGCTGTGTCCTCTCCTGGGAACAGCATGGGGACAGCACCATGGTGCTCTGTCATTCACGGAGATGTCCAAGCCATGGCGCTCTGTCCTCACGGGGAAGACACACGGCTGTGTCCCCTTCATGGGTACAACACCCTCCCCACCCAATCTCCCGCCGCTCCCCCAAGTCCCGGGGCCGCGCTGCTCCGTCCGTCCCTCCCTGGGCGGAGCGGCCGCGCAGGCCCGGCCCCCTCCCGCACTACATCTCCCATGTTGCCGCGCGGCCCAGCCCCGCTCCCGGACTACATCTCCCATGGTTCCTGGCGCGGCGCGGGCCCCTCCCGCACTACATGTCCCGTGGTGCCCCGCGCGGGTGGCGGAGCGGGGCCGAACAGCCCCGGCGGTGCCGCTGGCGGCCGGGCCGGGCCGGGCGGGGCCGCGCAGGTGGAGCGGCCCCATGGAGCGGCCGAAGATGGCGGAGCTGGAGAGCCTGGAGACGGCGGCGGAGCACGAGCGGATCCTGCGCGAGATCGAGAGCACCGACACGGCCTGCATCGGCCCCACGCTCAGGTGCGGGAGCGCGGGGGAAGCGGGCGGAGAGCGCGCATCCTGCTCCGCTCGGGGGGATGCGGGAGGCGCTCCCGGCGGGGCTGTGCGGGGTCACCGGGGCAGCGCCGCCCGTGCCCTGTGCCAGCCGGTGTCACCGTGTCACCCCCGGGCTGCTCCTTTGTTCTCCGAGCCCCCCGGGACAGCCCCGCTCCCTGCCGGGGTTCGCCCCTTCCCCGCTCCGTCACGTCCTTCCCGTCCCTCCGGAGCCGCCGTTCCCGGGGTTCGCTTTGGGCAGCGCGGCTCCGGCCCCGGTGCCCGGTGTGGTGTTAGTGGTCCGATGAGGAATCGCCCGATTTCCTAAAAAATGGCATTATTTTAGATCAGTTATCCACATCCGTGCCCTGTTGTGGCTTGCTGGACAAGTCAGCATCGCTACCCTGAGATAATTCCCCCCATCCTTGTCAATTCCCCCCATCCTTGTCAATTCCTCCCATCCTTGTCAATTCCTCCCATCCTTGTCAATTCCTCCCATCCTTGTAAATTCCCCCATCCTTGTAAATTCCCCCATACTTGTAATTCCCCCATCCTTGTAATTCCCCCGTCGTTCCCCGCCCTGGAAGTGCTGCAGAAGTTCTCCCAAGGACTTGGAGTCCCCCCGAAGCGTTTGCCGAGGCAGGTGTGTATGTGATACCCCAATGGATGGGGGGATTGTTTGTGATACCCGAACGGATGGGGGTAATTCCAGCTCCTCCCGATCACCGGGAGCATCACGGAAACCCTCAGCAATCCCGGGGTTAAACCGCGAGCAGATAACGCCGTTATCTCGGAGCTCAGCTCGGTGCCTCCGGGAGGGGAATTCGGGCTTTGGGCTGCTCCGCATCAGCCCCAGCTGGGCAGGGCTGGCTGCGCTCAGGGCTGGAGCCTCCCCTGGATTTATTTCTGTTCCCAATTTCCCCGTTGGAACCCCTGGAGCAGCCCCTGGGGCCTCTGTGCCCAGCCAGGCTCGGAGCTCTGGGCTTTGCAGCGATGCTGCAGCGCTGGCACCGAGCTGGGCACGGAAACTTTGGGATTTATGGAGCAGCAGAGCCCTGCGTGTGCTCCAGCATCGCCCATCTCCTGGTTTATTGGGAATTCTTGCACTTTGCTTCCTGGAGTTCTCCCGTGAAGCTTCTCAAGGCAAACTGAGCAGTGGGAATGAGATTTATTATTCTGCAAAAACTGGTTTGGATGGGTGGGAGCTGCCAGGGTGAGGAGTGTGGGTGGTTTTTTTCCATTTCAGAGGACAAAAAGCGCAGCTGATCTCGTCTCTTGATATTGAAGTTAGGTAAGGAGCTGGGTTTGATGTGGAGCTTTGCATTTCCGCAGAACTCGCTTGACTCTGTTAAATATCCGGGCTGGGAAGGATTTGGGTTTTATTCATTCACTGCTGGATGTGGGGAACGTTTAATTATAATTAATGATCAGCAAGAATGGCAGAGTTAAACTGGCCCAGCTCAGGGTAAACACCCGAGGGAGGAAAAGAGGATGGTGGAAACTTTGTTTTTATTTTTTTTTTAGAAAAGGTGACTCATTTCTTGTGGGCATCATGGAATAATTGTGTGTCCAGGAGCCAGGCTGGCTTCTCTTCCAGGAACTCCCAGGGCTCAGCTCAGGGCCAGGCTGGAGTGCTGGGGCTTGGCTTGGCAGAACTGGGCTGTTATTGATTCCTTGGGTTGGCAGAACTGGGCTTTTATTGATGCCTTGGGTTTGCAGAATTGGGCTTTTATTGGTGCAGAATCGGGCTGTTATTGATGCAGAACTCTGCTTTTATTGATTTCCTTTGGTGTCCAGAATTGGGCTTTTATTGATGCAGAACTCGGATTTTATTGGTGTGGAATTGGGCTTTCATTGGTTGTTTTTGTTTCCAGAACTGGGCTTTTATTTGTTCCTTGGGTTTGCAGAATTGGGTTTTTATTGGTTCCTTTAGTTTGTAGAATTGGGCTTTGGCTGGTGCAGAATTGGGTTTTTACTGGGTTTTTTGGTTTCCAGAGTTGGGTTTTTATCAGTTCCTTTAGGTTTCTAGTATTGGACTTTTATTGATTCCTTTGGTTTGCAGAATTTGGTTTTTATCAGTTCCTGTCCCCCCTTGGTTTGCAGAATTGTGCTCTTTTGGTTCAGAATTGGGTTTTTATTGGTTCCTGATCCCTTTGGTTTGTAGAATTAGACTTTTAGTAGTGCAGAATTGGGTTTTTATTGGTTCCTTTGGTTTGCAGAATTTGACTTTTTTTGGTGCAGAATTGGGTTTTTTATTGGCTCCTTTGGTTTGCAGAACTTGGCTTTTATCAGTTCCTGACCCCCTTGGTTTGCAGAATTGCACTTTTCTTGGTTCAGAATTGGGTTTTGTTGGTTCCTGATCCCTTTGGTTTGTAGTGTTTGACTTTTAATGGTGCAGAATTGGGTTTTTATTGGTTCCTTTGATTTGCAGAATTGGGTTTTCATTGGTTCCTTTAGTTTGTAGAATTGGGCTTTGGCTGGTGCAGAATTGGGTTTTTACTGGGTTTTTTGGTTTCCAGAGTTGGGTTTTTATCAGTTCCTTTAGGTTTCTAGTATTGGACTTTTATTGATTCCTTTGGTTTGCAGAATTTGGTTTTTATCAGTTCCTGTCCCCCCTTGGTTTGCAGAATTGTGCTTTTTTGGTTCAGAATTGGGTTTTTATTGGTTCCTGATCCCTTTGGTTTGTAGAATTAGACTTTTAATGGTGCAGAATTGGGCTTTTATGGGTTCCTTTGGTTTGCAGAATTGTACTTTTATTGGTGCAGAATTGGGCTTTTATGGGTTCCTGACCCCCTTGTTGTGTAGAATTGGCATTTTATAGATGCACAATTGGGTTATTATGAGTTTCTGACTCCTTTGGTTTGCAGATTTGGCCTTTTATAGGTACAGAATTGAGCTTTCATCAGTTCCTGACCCTTTTGGTTTGCAGAATTGGGCTTTTATTGATTCCTTTGGTGTCTAGATTGTACTTCTGTAGGTGCAGAATTGGGATTTTATGGGTTCCTGGCTCCTTTGGTTTGCAGATTTGGCCTTTTATTGCTGCAGAATTGGGCTTTTCTTGATTCCTTTGGTGTGTAGAATTTTACTTCTATAGGTGCAGATTTGGGCTTTTATGAGTTCCTGACCCCCTTGGTTTCCAGAACTGGGCTTTTATCGACTCCTTTGGTTTGCAGAATTGGCATTTTAAAGATGCAGAATTGGGGCTTTATGGATTCCTGACCCCTTTGCTGTGCACATTTGGCATTTCATAGGTGCAGGGTTGTGCTTTTATTGGTTCCTTTGGTGTGCAGGATTGTCATTTTATAGCTGCACAATTGGATTTTGTCACTTCCTGGCTCCTGGGGACATTGCCAGGGCTCAGATGGGGTGGCACATGCCAGGGGCACAAATTCCTGCCAGGAGGGGCCTCCTTGGGGTCCCTCCCAGCTCTGCTCCTGCGGGGGGAGCAGCCCGGCCCTGCTGGGGATGGGAACTGGGGACCCCAGTGGGGGATTTGGGATCCTGGTGGGCACTGGGGACCCCAATGGGGGAATTGAGGACCTCTCTGGGGCAGTGGGGACCTCTGTGAGGGGCACTGGAGATCCCTGATGGGGGAATTGGGATCCCAGTGGAGGAATTGGGGATCCCTGATTGGGCAATTGGGACCCCGCTGGTGGCACTGGGGACCCTGATGGGGGAATGGGGGCCCCAGTGGAGAACTGGGGACCTCACTGGGGGCACTGGGATCCTGATGAGGGAATTGGGATCCTGATGGGGCACTGGGACCCCACTGGGGAAATTGGGGATCCCTGATGAGGGAATTGGGACCCCACTGGGGATCCCTGATGGGGGAATTGGGACCTCACTGGTGGCACTGGGGACCTGCTGGTGGCACTGGGGATCCCTGATGGGGGAATTGGGGATCCCCAATGGGAGGAACTGGGGACCCCACTGGTGACACTGGGGACCCTGATGAGGGGTGCTGGGATCCTGATGAGGGAATTGGGATCCTGACGGGGCACTGGGACCCTGATGGGGGAATTGGGGACCCCACTTGATGGCACTGGCAGCGCAGCCCAGTGCTCTGTGCCCTGCCAGGCTCGGTGGCACTGGAGGACCCCGAGCTCAGCCCGCTGGGATGCTCTGGGATCCAAGCCAGGATGTTCTCCCTGCCCTCCAGCCTCTCCTAATTACACCCTGCTGCTAATTGCATCTCCTGCTCTCATTGCCCTTCTCTCTTACACCTGAATTTCCAGAGGGGTTTGGGGTCCTCTCTCGGTCTGGGCTTGGGAGATTCCTTTCATTCTGCAGGGTCAGAAATCCTATTAGGGGAAGAGAAACTGTAATTCAAAACCAGCTCTTGGCTGACTGGGATACCCCCAGTGCTGCCATTTTTATTGTGTGCAATTGAAGTCTTTGCTTTCTGTCCCCTTGAGCTGGGGTTTGTATTTAGAGATATATTATATATATATATTATATATGGATATATATTTATGTGTTTTTTATATTTATATATTTTTACATATTTATATATAAAATATATTTATATATAAAAGATGGAATTATATTTATATATAGATGTATTTAAAATATTTTAGTATTATGTATTACAAAATAAAAACGTTTGAAGAACTTTCTCTAACCTAAAACCAGCTCTTGGCTGTGATACCCCAGGGCTCTCATTTTTATTGTGTTTATTGAAGTTTTTTCTTTCTGTATCCTTGAGCTGAGTTTTGTATTTAGAGATATTTTATTTTTTTTTTTAATATATTTTATATATTTATATATAAATCTCTATATATTTATGTATATATACACAGATATATTTCAAAATATTTTTAATATGGTGTATTACTAAAAATGTTTATAATAAAAATGCTTGAAGAAAAATTTTTAACTTTAAACCAGCTCTTGGCTGTGATACCCAGGTGCTCTAATTTTTATTGTGTTTAATTAAAATTTGTTGCTCTTTCTCTCCCCTTGAGCTGGGTTTTGTATTTAGATATATATATTATTTATATTTTTATATATTTATATATGTATTATTTTATATCTTTATATATATAAATATTTTAATTTTTATATATTACAAAAATGTTTGTAATAAAAATGTTTGAAGACTTTTTAGGGGAAGAGAAACTTTCTAACTTAGAGTTAGCTAAGAGCTGGTTTTGATACCCAAGTGCTCTAATGTTTATTGTGTTTAATTCAAGTTTGTTGCTCTTTCTGTCCCTTCGAGCTGGGGTATGTATTTAGAGATATATTTATTTATATATTTATATTTATTTATATATTTATAGAGTTATATTACTTATATATATATATTCATATATAGTTATTATACATATTTATATAGTATATATATTCTATATAATTATATATAAATATATATTTAATATAGATATATATTGATATATTTGAATATTTTTAGTATTAGATATTACAAAAATGTTTGTGATAAAAATGCTTGAAGGCCTTTTAGGGGAAGAGAAACTTTTTAACTTAAAACCAGCTCTTGGCTAAGTGTGATACCCAAGTGCTTTCATTTCTTTTATGTTTAATTAAAATTTGTTGCTCTTTGTGTCCCCTTGAGCTGGGGTTTGTATTTAGAGATTTATATGTGTGTGTGTATATATATATTTTATAAATATATAATTATATGTGTATATATTTCATATAGATATATATTGATATATTTAAATATTTTTAGTATTATATATTACAAAAAATATCTGTAAGAAAAATGTTTGAAAAGCTTTTAAAGAAAGAGAAACCTTCTAACTTAAAACCAGCTCTTGGCTAACTGTGATACCCAAGTGCTCTCATTTTTATTGTGTTTAATTGAAGTTTCTCACTCTTTCTGTCCCTTTGAGCTGGGGTTTGTATTTATTTTTGTGTTATATATTACAAAAACTGTTTGTATTATTTTTAATCAGTGCTGGCCTGTGTCATTCTAGAGATGGGTGACAGTGGGGTTTCCTTATGGCACCCCATAAAATGGGAGCAAAACCTCACCCATTTCCCTGCAATCTGAGGGCTGTCCCAATAATATCTAAATTTAAAAGCAGTTTAAGTCATATAAAAGCAGTTTAAATAATTTAAAATCAGTTTAAATAATTTAAAGCAGTTTTTATTCTCCCCCTGGGGATGTTTTGCTGTCCTTGCTGCTCTGCAGTGTCCTTGCACACCTGGTGTCACCTCCTGGCTCAAGCCCAGCCTGGATTAAGTCACTTTTTAATCCTCTCTGCTTCACCACCCTGAGCTGTGCAAGCCCTGCAGAGCCCTGGGCAGCTCCTGCAGGACCTTTAAGCAGCCTTTGATAAATTCCAAAGGTTTTTAATCAACATTTGAGGAGATAAAGCAGCCCTGGGAGCCACCCAGGTGTGCTCACCGTGGTTTTGTGTCTTCTCTCTGCTTTAAAATCCCATCAGGCTGCAAACCCCTCCTGCTTTCCCTTTTGCAGCAGGAATTGCCCCGGTCCCAGCAGGAATTGCCCCTCTCAGTGGTTTCATTGCCCTGCCAGCTCAGCTGTGGCTCCTGTCCCTGCACCTGCACCTCTGACTGCAATTCCCTGCCTGATTTTGTGGCTTTTTTTTCCCTCTTCAAACAATTTCCAGGTGATTATTTTTATTCCCTGCCTGATTCTGTGGCTTTTTTGTCCTCTTACCATTATTTCCAGGTGATTCTGGTTATTTGCCTGATTCCATGCCTTTTGTGTCCCCTGGCAATGATTTCAGGCGATTCTTATTATTCCTTGCTTGATTCTGTGGCTTTTTTTTTGTAATCTTCAGATGATATCCAGGTGATTCTTGTTATTCCTTGCCTGATTCCCTGGCTTTTTTTTTTTTTTTTTTTTTTGTCCTTTTCAAATTATTTTCAGGTGATTTTGTAATTCCCTGCCTGATTTTGTGACTTTTTTATTCTCTGGCAATGATTTCCAGGTGATTCGTGTTATTTCTTGCTTGATTCCATGACTTTTTTATCCTCTGGAAACAATTTCCAGGTGATTCTTGTAATTCCCTACTTTTGTGTCCCCTGGCAATGATTTCCACATGATTCTTGTTATTCCTTGCTTGATTTTGTGACTTTTTTCGTCCTCATGCAATGATTTCCACGTGATTTTTCTTGTTCCCTGCCTTTTGCGTCCTCTGCAAATCGCATCCAGGTGATTCCCTGCCTGATTCCCCGGGTTTTTGTTTTTTTTGTCCTCTTCAGATTATTTTCAGGTGATTTTTGTAATTCCCTGCCCGATTCTCTGGCTTTCTTTTCCTCTTTAAACGATATCCAGGTGATTCTTGTAATTCCCTGCCTTTTGTGTCCCCTGGCAATGATTTCCCGGTGATTCCTGTAATTCCCTGCCTGATTCTGTGGCTTTTTTTTTTCCTCTTCAAACTATTTCCAGGTGATTTTTGTAATTCCCTGCCTGATTTTGTGCCTTTTAGTCCTATTCACGTGATATCCAGGTGATTCTTGTTATTCCTTCCTTGATCCTGTGGCTTTTTTTTGTCTTCTTGCAATGATTTCCAGGTGTTTCTTTTTATTCCCTGCCTGATTCTGTGGCCTTTTTTTGTCATCTTCAGATGATTTCCAAGTGATTTTTGTAATTCTCTGCCTGATTCCCTGGCTTTTTTTGTCCTCTTCAAATGATTTCCAGGTGATTCTTTAATTCCCTGCCTGATTCTGTGGCTTTTTTGTCCTCTTCAAATGATATCCAGGTGATTCTTTTTATTCCTTACTTGATTCTGTTACGTTTTTGTCCAAATTATTTTCAGGTGATTCTTGTTATTCCCTGCCTGATTCTGTGACTTTTGTGTCCCCTGGCAATGATTTCCAGGTGATCCTTGTAATTCCTTGCTTGAGTCTTTGGCCTTTTTTGTCATCTTCAAATGATTTCCAGGTGTTTCTTGTTATTCCCTGCCTGATTCTGTGGCATTTTGTCTTCTTCAAATGATATCCAGGTGATTCTTGTAATTCCTTTCTTGATTCTGATGCCTTTTTTTGTCCTGTTCAAATGATTTCCAGGTGATTTTTGTTATTCATTGCCTGATTCCCTGGCTTTTTTTTTTTTTTTTTTGTGCTTTTCAAATTATTTCCAGGTGATTTTTGTTATTCCTTGCCTTTTGTGTCCTCTTTAAACAACATCCAGGCGATTCTTGGTATTCCCTGTCTGATTCTGTGACTTTTGTGTCCCCTGGCAATGACAGCCAGGTGATTCTTGTAATTTCTTGCTTGATTCTGTGACTTTTTTGTCACCTGGCAATGATTTCCTGGTGATTCTTGTTATTCCCTGCCTTTTGTGTTCTCTTCTAATTATTTCCAGGTGATTCTTGTAATTCCCTGCCTGATTTTGTGACTTTTTTTGTCCTCTGGAAACAATTTCCTGGTGATTTTTTGTTATTCCCTACTTTTGTGTCCCCTGGCAATGATTCTTGTAATTCCCTGCCTGATTCTGTGACTTTTTTGTCCCCTGGCAATGATTTCCACGTGATTCCTGTACTTCCCTGCCTGATCCTGTGGTTTTTGTGTCCTGCAAGCAGCTCCTGCCTGGGTTTTGTTCCCTCCCAGGTGTGTGTTTGCTTTCCAGGCTGTTCCTTGGTGCTCTTTATCAACCCTGTTTGGTGTTTCCCAGTGCCCTGCAGGAGAATCAGGAATGTTCTACCTGGGCATGGACCAGCCAGGCTGGGATTTCAGCCAGAATCATGGAGATGTGAAACTCTGGAACAGAAAATGGGAATTTTCAGGGATCAGAGCAGTGAAAGGAGGCTCAGTGAGGTCCTGGGCAGCTCCTGAGTGGATTAAGGCAGGGCTGGGATTAAGCTGAGCTCCCTAATTCCTGCCTCAGCTCCTGCCTGGCCTGGGTGTTTTCCATGGCCATTCCCTGCTTGGCACCTCCCTGTGCCCAGCTGGGACACTCCAGCTCCAGCTCCTCTTTTTTGGTTTTTTTTTTAGGATTATGTGTATATATTTATTCGCATTATTATTTCTAGAATATTATGTTATGTTAGGATTGTGTTAGATTATTTTTTTTTTACGATTATGTGTATTATATTTATTAGGGTTTTATGTCTGGGATGGTTGACACATCAGGGAATCCTGGAGTGCTTTGGGTGGGAAGGGACCTTAAGGATGATCCTGTTCCTCCACTTTCCACTGTCCCAGGTGGATCCAACCTGGATTGGGATTAGGGGCAGCCCCAGCTGCTCTGGGAATTCCATCCCAGCTCCTCCCAGCCTGGAATTTTTGCTCCTGAGTTCGGGCTGGTGCTGTGGACAGGGAATGTTCTCTGGGTTATTTTCTGCTGTATTTTCCAATGGAGCTGGGTTGGAATTCTGACAGTCCTGTGGCATCCAGGATTCTGGAGCTGAACTTGGAAAACTGAGCACAGAAACTTCTGTGGCATCCAGGATTCTGGAACTGAACTTGGAAAACTGAGCACAGAAACTTCTGTGGCATCCTGGATTCTGGAGCTGAATTTGGAAAACTGAGCACAGAAACTTATATAAACAGTGCTGGCAAACCAGAGAAACTCCAGGTTTGATACAGCAGTGATTTCTCAGTCATGTCAGGTGCTCTGCTTGCCATGCACAGTTTTGGATCTTGCTCGGTTCCTCTCAACTATAAAACAACCAACTTTTCCTACCTCACAGCATTGTGGCTTTCAATTGCTCCTTAAAAGCATTTTGCACTTTAGCAAAGGACTTTAAAATTTTGCAAAAGGAATTTAAGGGAGGAAAAGTACTGAAACAACCCCCTAAAATTGTATTCAGTAGCTGAACACAACTTATTTCCTGTGTGCCACCCAGATATGGCTCAAGCAAGTCCTGGGATTCTTCTTCATCCCCTCTGGGCTCCCAGCATCTCCTAAAATGGAAGTTGTTTTACAACTTTCTAAAAATCTTCTGAGTTTTGCTGTTTCCCACAGCTGTCCCTTGGTACAGGATGGAGAAATTACCCAAAAAGCTGAAGGAGGTTTGGCTGTGGGGTGTCCCAGATTTCCAGCCCAGGCAGGAGCTGGCATACAGGGATTTGTGGGGCCAGAGCCAGGACTGAGTTTTGGTGAATTTGGGGAAGTTCAGGAGCTTTGGGCAGGCACAAACCTGGCTCATTCCTGCTCATGGGGAGGGGTTTTGTCCTCTCCCACCTCCTGGGAGTTGTTTTCCAGCTGGATCTGCTCCTTCCACTCATGCTGGGCTCCTTTGTGGCTTCCCAGTGTCTAGACTGGCCCTGGGGTCTGGGGCTCTGGGTTCCAGCTGTGCTCTCACATCCTGAGCTTGGCTCTGTCCCTTCCCTGCCCTCCCTGAGCCTCTGGAATTCTGGTTCTGAATGAGCAGGGAGAGCACAGGGCAGGAGCATCCCTGGGGCTGGAGCAGGGGTGGCCAGGCTGTCCCAGCTGGGAATTCTGGTTCTGAATGAGCAGGGAGAGTACAGAGCAGGAGCATCCCTGGGTGCCCAGGCTGTCCTAATTTGGGAATTCTGGTTCTGGATAAGCAGGGAGAGCAGGAGGATCCCTGGGGATGGAGCAGGGGTGGCCAGGCTGTCCCAATTTGGGAATTTTGCTTCCCCTGGGTGAGCAGAGAGAGCACAGAGCAGGAGCATCTCTGGAGCAGGGGTGGCCAGACTGTCCCAATTTGGGAATTCTGATTCTCAATGAGCAAGGAGAGCAGGAGCATCCTTGGGGCTGGGATGGAGCAGGGGTGGCCAGGCTGTTTCAGTTTGGGAATTCTGGTTCCCCTGGATGAGCAGGGAGAGCAGGAGCATCCCTGGGGATGGAGCAGGCGTGGCCAGGCTGTGCCAGTCTCACAATTTTGGTTCCCTTAGATGAGCATGGAGAGCAGGAGCATCCCTGGAGCAGGGGTGGCCAGGCTGTCCCGACCTGGGAATTCTGGTTCCAGGGAATTCTGGTTCTAAATGAGCAGGGAGAGCACAGAGCAGGAGCATCCCTGGAGCAGGGGGTTGGGTCCCAGCCTGGGAATTCTGGTTCCAGAATTCTTGGATGAGCATGGAAAGGACAGAGCAGGAACATCCCTGGAGCAGGGGTGGCCAGGCTGTCCCAGTCTTAGAATTCTGGTTCCCTTGGGTGAGCAGGGAGAGCACAGAGCAGTTGCTTCCCTGGAGCAGGGATGGATGGCCAGGCTGTCCTAATTTGGGAATTTTGGTTCCCTTGGATGAACAGGGAGAGCAGGAGCATCTCTGGAGCAGGGGTGATCAGGCTGTTTCAGTTTGGGAATTCTGGTTCTGAATGAGCAGGGAGAACAGGAGCATCCTTGGGGCTGGGATGGATCAAGGGTGACCAGGCTGTCCCAGTTTGGGAATTCTGCTTCCCCTGGATGAGCAGGAACATCCCTGGAACTGCTGGGATGGAGCAGGGGTGGCCAGGCTGTTTCAATTTGGGAATTCTGGTTCCCTTGGGGGTGAGCATGGAAAGGACAGAGCAGGAGCATCCCTGGAGCTGGGATGGAGCAGGGGTGGTCAGGCTGTCCCATCTGGGAAATCTGGTTCCAGGGAATTCTGGTTCCCTTGGGGGTGAGCATGGAGAGCACAGAGCAGGAGCATCCCTGGGGGATGGAGCAGGGGTGGCCGTGATAGTGGAACCCTGGAAAAAGTTAAAGATAGAATCTAAAATGTCAGGCTTTGCGCTTTCCCAGATCAACTGCACCTGCGTAAGCAGTATGATAAATTATATAATTGTTAGATGTGATGATTGTTTAGTAATTAAATGTAATTATTATATAACCATAAGAAGAATAGTGAGAAACTATGTTGGAAATTCAGAGAGGGGCTAAATTTATGTATACAATAGAACAATATAAGTTTAATAATTAACATGAAAGTTATGTAACGATAGAGTATAAAACATGATCATTTCGGATGTATGGTCGGAGTCAGATTTGGGTTGAATATACCCCGATTCCCAGAGCTCTTAATAAAAAGCACCGCATATAATCCCCCGTGATTATGTGTTTTTGAATGCTAACAGCCAGGCTGTCCCAGTCTGGGAGTTCTGGTTCTGGATGAGCAGGGAGAGCACAGAGCAGGAGCATCCCTGGAGCAGGGGTGGCCAGGCTGTCCTAATTTGGGAATTCTGGTTCCCCTGGATGAGCAGGGAGAGCAGGAGCATCCCTGGAGCTGGGATATGGAGCAGGGGTGGCCAGGCTGTCTCAATTTGGGAATTCTGCTTCCCCTGGAGGAGCATGGAGAGCACAGAGCAGGGGTGGCCAGGCTGTCCCAGCTGGGAGTTCTGGTTTCCTTAGAGGAGCAGGGAGAGCAGGGGTGGCCAGGCTGTCCCAGTTTGGGAATTCTGGTTCCCCTGGATGAGCAGGGAGAGCAGGAGCATCCCTGGAGTTGGGATATGAAGCAGGGTGGCCAGGCTGTCCCAGTTTGGGAATTCTGGTTCCCCTTGATGAGCAGGGAGAGCAGGAGCACCCCTGGAGCTGCTGGGATGGATCAGGGGTGGCCAGGCTGTCCCAGCCCGTCCTGGGGTGACACGGGGACAACGTTCTGTGGTGCAGATGTGCAGAGGAGGAAGCCCAGCCCATGGATGAAGGGCTGCCCTGGGTTTATCCCAGGCTGGGGAGGGAATTCTGCTCCTCCTGGGACAGCCCTGCTGGGCTGTGCCCATCAGCCCTGCTGGGAGAGGAAGGAGAGCCTGGAGCAGCTTTGGGATGGAGGGGATTTTCCTTTCCTCGCTCAGAAGTGTCTCCTGAGGGTCCCATCATGAGGGAAATCATTGAAAAATCATCCCCAACATCTGTAAAACCCCTGGGGCTGCACACTGAGCTGGAATCACACTGAGTGCTCCACACTTTGCCTGGGGTCCATGAATCCCATCCCCAGCAATCCCATCATTTTTTCAGGCAGGAATTCAGGAATATCAGCACACTGAGCTGGAATCACACTGAATGCTCCTGACTTTTCCTAGGCTCTATGAATCTCCTTTTCAGCAGCCCCATCCCTTTTCCAGGCAGGAGTTTCTGGAATATCAGCACACTGAGCTGGAATGACACTGTGTGGTCCAGACTTTGCCTGAGCTCTATGAATCCCATCTCTTTTCCAGGCACTAATTCAGGAATATCAGCACACTGAGCTGGAATCACACTGAATGCTCCAGACTTGGCCTGGGTTCTCTGAATCCCCTCCCCAGCAATCCCATCCTTTTTTAGGCAGTAATTCATGGAATATCAGCACAGTGAGCTGGAATGACACTGAGTGCTCCAGACTTTGCCTGGGCTCCATGAATCCCATCCCTTTTCCAGGCAGGAATTCAGGAATATCAGCACAGTGAGTGCTCCAGAGTTGGCCTGGGCTCCATGAATCCCATCTCCAGCAGCCCCATCCCTTTTTTAGGCAGTAATTCAGGAATATCAGCACAATGAGTTAAAATCACACTGAGTGCTCCAGACTTGGCCTGGGCTCCCCATCCCCAGCAACTCCATCCCTTTTCCAGGCAGTAATTCAGGAATATCAGCGCACTGAGCTAAAATCACACTGAGTGCTCCAGACTTGGCCTGAGCTCTATGAATCCCATCCCCTTTTTCCAGGCAGGAATTCATGGAATATCAGCACACTGAGTGCTCCAGACTTTGCCTGGGCTCCATGAATCCCATCTGCAGCAGTCCCATCCTTTTTTTCCAGGCAGGAATTCAGGAATATCAACACACTGAGCTAAAATCACACTGAGTGCTCCAGCCTTTTCCTGGGCTCCATGAATCCCAGCAGCTCCATCCCTTTTTTCAGGCAGGAATTCAGGAATATCAGCACAATGAGCTGGAATCACACTGAGTGCTCCAGACTTTGCCTGGGCTCCCTGAATCCCATCCCTTTTCCAGGCAGGAATTCAGGAATATCAGCTCCCAGCAGGGGCTGTCTGGCCACAGGGCTCTCTCAGCAATCTGCCTGCAACAACTGTAAATTTTCAGCTCATAAAAACCTCCCAGGAGCTTTTGAAGGAGCTTTCAGCCCATTTTCCTGCCACCCACATAGGGAATCTGCAAAAAAAAAAAAAAAAAATCCCAAATCCTGACTTTCCCTCCTGAAAAGCAGCCTTGGTGTATCCAGAATTAATTGGGTTTTAAAGGATTTTTATCCTTGCAGTGCTGCTGGAATTGTGTTGTTGTTCCCTTCTCAGGCTGGTGCTGTGCAGATCCCAAGTTTTTTGGTGAAGAGGAAAGAATATCAGGAATTTCTCCTGGGAAATAATCAGTATTTACGGTCTGGCTCAATGTGTGGAGCATTTATCTCTGCCCTTTAAAATCCCAGGTTTTATGGATAATTTCTCCTCACCAGTGCTGAGGTTCTCCAGACAACTCAGAGCTGGTGAATCTCTGTAATTCCCAGATTTCCCTTTTCTCCCAGCCCTGCTGAAATTCCTGAAATAATATAATGGGTTTTTCCTGGGAAATAATTGGCATTTATTATCCAGACAGGTCTGGCTCAATGTGTGATCTCTGCCTGAAGGAATATCCTGAAATGATCCCAGATTTTATGGATAATTTCCCTTCACCCGAGGTTCTGTACACAGCTCTGAGATGTGAATCTCTGTAATTCCCAGATTTCCCTGTTCTCCCAGCCCTGCTGTGATTTCTGAAACAAAAAATCGAGAGATTTTCCTGGGAAATAATTGGCATTTATGATCCAGACTGGTCTGGCTCAATACGTGGAGCACTGGCATCCACACCTGAAGAGATAAAGCTGAAATTATCCCAGGTTTGATGGATAATTTTAATGGATAATTTCACCAGTGCTGAGGTTCTGTACAAAGCTCCATAGTGAATCTCTGTAATTCCCAGATTTTCCTTTTCTCCCTGCCCTGCTGCATTTCCTGAAAGAAAATCAGGAATTTCTCCTGGGAAATAATTGGTATTTAGCACCCAGACAAGTTTGGCTCAATGTGTTACCTCTGCCTGAAGGAATGTCCTGAAATTATCCCAGGTTTGATGGATAATTTCCCCTCACCAGTGTTGAGGTTCTTCAGAGCTGGTGAATCCCTGTCATTCCCAGATTTCCCTTTTCTCCCAGCCCTCCTGCCAATCCTGAAAAAAAAAGGAAACTCCAATATGAGGAGTTTTTCCTGGGAAATAATTGTCATTTATGATCTGGACTGGTCTGGCTTAATTTGTTGGTTCTGCCTGAAGGAATATCCTGAAAAATCCCAGATTTTATGGATAATTTCATCTCACTTGAGGTTCTGTACACAGCTCTGAGATGTGAATCTCTGTAATTCCCAGATTTCCCTGTTCTCCCAGCCCTGCTGCCATTCCTGAAAAAATCCAGGAATTCTCCTGATCCAAAGCTCTCCTGGATTCTCCTGCCTTGGGGTGGAGGAGTGGAGCTGCTCCAGGGTCATGCAGCAAACCCAGCCAGGGCCTCCAGGCATCTCCAGGGATCTCCAGGCTGAGCTTGGGCTCGGTTTATGCTGGAGATTCCCTGGCCAGGAGCTTCCCAAGGATCCTTCCTGGATCACTGGAGCCCTTTCACTCAGGGGGATGAGTCCTGGGGTGCCTGGAGGGCTGGGATGCGCTGCCTTTGGTTCCTAGGAGCAGCTCTAGGGTTAGGAGAGGACTGGGGGCAGGTTTAGGCTGTTCCAGAGGACCGGGGGCAGCTCTAGGCTGTCCCAGAGGGTCAGGACCAGCTCTAGGCCGTCCCAGAGCATTAGGAGGAATTTTAACTCACTCATATATTTTGGTTTTTGCCTCCCCAGGCTCAGGTTTTTAGTGAATTCCCATTTTTCTGCTGGCAGAGCCCTTGGGTGACTCCTTGTCCTGCTCTGCCTCTCCCCACTGAGCTCTCACCTCCCAGGGAAGGTTCTGGAAGGATCAGAGGGCTGGGATGGAGGGGGGACAGGGGCACAGGGACCTTTCCTGCTTTGCTTTCCCTGCTCCTGCAGGCTGAGCTGAGCTGGGAGCCCAGGGCTGCTTCGCCTGGGGCTGGGGGTTTAAAGGGGTTTTAAAAAAAATGGGTTTAAAGGGTTTTTAAAGAGGGGCTTTAAAGGGTTTTTTAAAAGGGATTTTTAAGTGTGTTTAAAGAAGGGTTTTAAAGGGCCTTTAAAGAGGAGGCTAAAGGGTTTTTAAAGAGGGGTTTTAAAGGGTTCTTAGGAGTTTTAAAGGGTTTTTAAAAAGGGGCTTAAAGGGTTTTTAAAAAGAGTTTTTTAAGGGTTTTTTAAAAGGGTTTTAAAAAAGTTTTTAGAAAGGGGTTTAAAAGGGTTTTTAAAAAGGAGTTTTAAAGAGTTTTTAGAAAGGGGTTTTTAAAGAGGGGTTTTAAAGGGTTTTTAGAAGAGGTTTGTCCCCTCTGAGTGTCCCTCTGCCCCTTTTGTCCCTCTGTCACCTGATCCTCCCTCAGTGCTGGCAGCTCCTCTTTGGCTCTGGAGCTGCTCCAGGGTTCTGTGTCCTCTGCAGAGCTTCAGCTCGTGGTCCTGCCCTGTGGAAACCCCTGGGGAGCCTGTGCTGGAGGAGCAGAGATTTATTAGCACATTTGTGCTGTTTTTTTGGGATTCTCACAATGCTTTCAACATTCGAGTGAATTTGGGTGTCCACATCCCCCTGGTGAGCAAGTCTGGCTCCTTCCAAGAGTCCTGGGGAAGGAAATGTGGGAATGCCACCCAGAGAATCTCTTGTCTCCTTTGCTCTATTGTGCTTTTTACATATTTATTAACTAGTCCTTAAAAAAAAAGGAAAAAAAAAATCCCTTTTTCTACTTTGCCCAGTCATGTAGAGGAGTTGAAGGAGAACTCCCACTCCCTTGCTCTGCCAGCTTTCCTGCTCCTGATGTTTGAAGGAGCTCCTCATTATTCAGATATTAACTAATTAGCTCTGCTTCTGAATAATTTTAATTTTGCACGTGTGCTTAGCTGCACTCCAGCCTCTTGAATTTTCCAGGGTAGGATTTTTTTGTCTTTTTATTCCTTGAAATTCTCCTCTGTTGCTGTTTAACGCTGGTGAGGGAGGTGAATGCAGAAATTCTCTTTGCAGAGTTACCTCAGAGCAGAGAAATGCCTTGGGAGTAGCTTTGCTGCCACCCACCAGCATTCAATGCTCTGAGCTGCTCCTCCGGAACCCCACAATTCCTGTTGTAATTCCTGCTCGAATTCCATCACACTGCTGCAATTCTGGATATGGGGTTTATCCCAGCAGCTTTGGGAGTTTGCTTCCATCCTTAAAACCTTGCAGGGATGGAGGGGCAGCATTTCCCATGCTGGATTTTCCTCTGTGAGGGAAATGCTGGGGCAAAGCCAAGCCCAGAGCCTGAATCTGAAATCCCTGGGGTTTGATCCCATCATTAACACCTGAATCCCAAATCTGTGGAGTTTGCTCCCATCCTTACACCTCGCAGGGATGGAGGAGCAGCACTTCCCACTGTGGGTTCTCCTCTGGATGGAAAATCCTGGGACAGACCCAAGCCCAGAGCCTCAATCCCAAATCCGTGGGATTTCTCCCATTCTTAGCACCTTGATAGATGGAGGGGGAGCACTTCCCACTGAGGATTTTCCTTTGGGAGAAAAATCCTGGGACAAAGCCAAGCCCAGAGGCTGAATCCAAACAAAATCCATGGAGTTTGCTCCCATCATTAACACCTCACAGGGATGGAGGAGCGGTACTTCCCACACTGGGGTCTCCTCTGGGAGTGAAATCCTGGGGCAAACCCAAGCCCAGAGCCTCAATCCCAGGGAAGGGATTCCCAGAATCTCCCCCTCCCCATCCTGCTGCCAGCCCCAATCCCAAACCCTCCCCCAGAAGCTGGGCAGGGGCTGCACAATCCCTGAGGGAGCTGGGAAGGGGCTGCAGAATCCCTGAGGGAGCTGGGAAGGGGCTGGAGAATCCCTGAGGGAGTTGGGAAGGGGCTGCACAATCTCTGAAGGAGCTGGGCAGGGGCTGCACAATCCCTGAAGGAGCTGGGAAGGGGCTCAGCCTGGAGCAAAGGAGGCTCAGGGGGCCCTTGTGGCTCTGCACAGCTCCTGCCAGGAGGGCACAGCCGGGGGGATTTGGGATTTTATCCCAGGGAACAGGGACAGGAGCAGAGGGAACGGCCTCAGGGTGGATTATTGGGAATATTCCTCATGGAAAGGGGTGTCAGGCCTTGGAAGTGCCCAGGGAGGTTTGGAGTGCCCATCTCTGAAGGATTTCCCGCCCTGTGGATGTGGCACTTGGGGACAGGGGCAGTGCTGGCCCTGGTGCTGCTGCATTTGGGGTTGCACTGGATGGTGTTAAAAATTTTTCCTGAAGGGTTCTGTGATTCCAGGGAGGAGCTCTCCAAACCTCCTGTCCTGCTCTCTGTGGGGCTGAGCACCACTAGAAGGGCTCCTGTGGGACTGTGCTGCCACCAGAGCTGTCCCTTGTCACCCTGGCAGGGCAGGAACTGCTCTGGGCTGACCTTTCTGCTGGCACTGTCCTGCTCAAGGTGCTTCCTCCCTGGGGGCCAGAATTCCTTGGAAAATCAGGATCCAGGACCCCTGGCTGCACAGGATTTCCTGTGGCTGTGCTTTCCAAAAGAACCTCCTTTAATAAATCTTCTGATGCAGCTCTAAAAGATTAATTTGGACAAAGCTCTTGGGGACAGGGTGGCAGTGATGGAGTTGTCCTGGATTAAACTTTTATTTTTTTTGACTGAGAGGTTTTAAAAACTTTTATTCTATTTTTAGTTTCATTGGAAGGGTGAGATAATATAGATATATAATAGGTATATAATATAGTTATAGATAGATAAATAGATAACTATAGATATATCTATCTCTATAGATAAAATATAGATATATAATATATCGTTAGAGATATATAGACATATATAGATAATACAGCTAGATTATCTAGATATAGATAGATTATAATTATATATTGATTTATATTAAAAATATAGATAATATAGATAATATAGATATAATATGGATAGATACATATCTAGATATATCTAGATATATAGATAAATTATAATTATTTCTATCTATATATAAATATGTATATAATGTAGATAATATAGGTAATAGGTATGTAGATAATATAGCTATAATATAGATAAATATATTATATTATTTTATTGTATTTTATTTAATTATATTATTTATTGTATATAATATAGTTTTAATTTGCACTATTACTATTAAAAGCTCACTATTTCTTAATTACACTCCACTAGAAGCATTTCTTGGCTTATCAGCTTTTGCCACACCATACTGCAAAGGCTTTAAAGTTAATCTAAAATTATTTTTCATGAGTCTTAATGTGTTTTTTATAGATTTCTCTAAAGTATCCAGGTTTTTGTGTAAAGTCATCTTTTGAAGCTTGTTTTTATTTCTGTTTCTCTCTGAACGATGTCTGTTTCATTCCATGGCATTTCTACCAGCATTTCTTATCTCAAGGCTTGCATACAGGTGCACTTTGTGTGTGACTCCTGTCAGGCTTTGAGAATTCTCTATAAATCCATTTCCTACAGGTCAGGAGTTGAATTAGTTGGTCCTTGTGGGTTTTTCCATCTCTGAGTGGTTCCTTGATTTGTTGGGAGTGCCCAGGCATTCATTCCCACATTTGTATGGGAATGTGCTGCAGGGTGTGGGGCTGGGCATGGAAAAGCTCCAGGATCTGGTGTGGGATTCAGGATGAACCAAAGAGTGTTCGGGTGTTGGAGCAGGACTGGAGGAGCCTTGGGCTTTTCAGTCCAGGGGAATTTTCCTGTGCTCTTGGCTCAGAAACCAACGTGGGGAGGTTTCCCTGCAGGAGGGAGGAACTGCCTTTGTGAGAAACAGAAACTCTATGCTCAGCTCCCTCAGTGAGGATAGAAATTCCCACACTGACCCTTGAATATTCCAGATTTCCCTGCTCAGGATTGGCTTGGAGGGACCTTAAAATTCGTTTATTCCACCCCATCCATGGGCAGGGACATCTCCCTCTGTCCCAGGGGGCTCCATCTGGCCTTGGGCACTGCCAGGGATCCAGGGGCAGCCCCAGAAAATCTGGCAATTCCAGCCCAGCCCCTGCCCACCCTCCCAGCCAGCAATTCCTTGCCAAGATCCCAGCCCAATCTGCCCTTTCCCAGTGGGAGCCATTCCCTGGCTCCTGTCCCTGCAGGCCTTGTCCCCAGTCCCTCTCCAGCTCTCCTGGAGCCTCTTTAGGGATTTTAAATATTCCCTGGAATTTTCCCTTCTCCATGGGAACATTCCCAGCTCCCTCAGAGCAGAGGGGCTCCAGAATCCTGGAATGGTTTGGGTTGGAAGGCACCTTGAATCCCATCCCACCCCATCCATGGCAGGGACACCTCCCACTGTCCCAGGCTGCTCCAGCCTGGCCTTGGGCACTGCCAGGGATCCAGGGGCAGCCACAGCAAATCTGGGAATTCCAGCCCAGCCAGGAATTCCCAATTCCCAATCTCCCATCCCTCCTTGCCCTCTGGCACTGGAAGCCATTCCCTGTGTCCTGTCCCTCCACCCCTGTCCCCAGTCCCTCTCCTCTCCTTCCTTGTTCCTGCAGTGAAATTCTCTTCAAGCCAAGATTTGGGGTTGAATTTCCCCCTGACAAACCCAACTCCAAATCCCTGCTCTGTGTTTCTCCATTTGTCTCTCCCTGGGCACAGAGCTCCGAGTGCCCATTCCCAGCTGGTGCCACCCATGGACTGAGCTGTGCAGGGCAAACCAGCCAGGAATTCCAAAATAGGAGCTGGAAGGGAGCTGTGGTAACACATCCCTGCATTCCATGGCTGGGCTTCTTAAAATGCCTTAAATATTACCCTGCAGCTCAGGGAGGGTCAAATTGGCTAAAAATAGTGGTGGTAGGAAAAACCCAGTGGTTATTTAGGTCTGATGGCTGTAAAGTGTTGAGTTTTTACATTTAATCTTCATTTCTTAATTTATGGCAGTGTGAATTAATGACTAAATATTGTCTCATGGGAAGCAAAATCTAATTTCCTTCCTGTTTGAGTCTGTCTAATAATAGAGATCCTTGTAAAATAACCTTGAAATAAAATTGTGTTTTGTGATTTTTCTTAAAATGATCTGTCTGATGGAGATCCAGGGGACGTTATGGGTATTTAACATCTAATTCCAGGTCATTCCCATAGCTGGGATGTGGGATGCAGCTTTGGTTTTTAGGTTTTCCCTTTTGAAAGGATCTTTGTGTCTTTCCCAGGACAAGATTTAGGTCCTGCAGGTTAGGAGCAAAATCAGAATTATTCTTTTTTCCTCCTTTTTAGTGCTGGTGCTCAGATTTGAGTTTGCTGCAGAAGTTTGATGTGCAGGATGCTCTGCTAAATCCTGCTCCAAACTGGGCTTGTTAGGCAGGGCTTTAATTTTTATTGGAAACTAAATAAGAATGGGGATAAAAGGACAAAATAGGAGGGGTGTTGGTGCTTCAGAGCCTGTTTTGCTGCCTGCCCATCCTCAGATTTTAGAGGGAATCACAACAAACCCTGATTTAATTCTCCCTGGGGCTGAGCTGTGGAGCAGAGGCTGCAGGCAGTGCCCAGGCAGGAAAATCAATGGAAGCTGGAAATAAAAGCAGGAAGTGCAAGAGGAAATCAGCCTGGCTGGGCTGGGTGAGGCTGCTGAGGAAAATAACTCAGGGTGGTCAGGGCACACAGAAATCAGATCAGGCAGAGAAATGGTCCCAGACAAAGAGTCCTGCTGGGAGCTGAGCACGGGGAGGGTGGTGGTGTTCTTCAATTAGGTGATGATTAAGTAGGGTAATCCCCAAATTTGTTGTGTTCCAGATGTTGTATCTCATATATATAGAAAACATATGTTTAAATAGAGCTGCTGGAGCTCCAGGGATGCTGGGGAGGGATTTTCCCTGCAGGGCCAGGAGCTGCATCCCAGATCCTCTGGGTTCCTTCCCATTGGGCATTCCAGGATTCCTGGGTGGAATTCTTCCCATTGGGGCATTCCTGGGTGGAATATGGAATTCTTCCCATAAGGAAATTCAAGGATTCCTACTTGGAATATGGAATTCTTCCCATTGGGACATTCCAGGATTAATATTTGGACTATGGAATTCTTCCCATTGAGATATTCCAGGACTCCCATGTGGAATATGGAATTCTTTTGATCAGGATATCCCAGGATTCTGGTGTGGGACATGGAATTCTTCCCATCAGGGCATTCCAGGATTCCTGTGTGGAATATGGAATTCTTCCTGTTGGGGCATTCCAGGATTAATATCTGGAATATATGGAATTCTTCCCAGTGGGACATTCCTATGTGGAATATGGAATTCTTCTGATCAGGACATTCCAGTATTCCCTGTGGAATATGGAATTCTTCCCATTGGAGCATTTCAGGATTTATATTTGGAATATGGAATTCTTCCCATTGGGACATTCCAGGATTTCTGGGTAGAATATGGAATTCTTCTCATTGGGACATTCCTGGGTGGAACGTGGAATTCTTCTGATCAGGACATTCCAGGATTCTGGTGTGGGATATGGAATTCTTCCCATCATGACATTCTAGGATTAATATTTAGAATATGGAATTCTTCCTATAAGGAAATTCCAGGATTCCTGTCTGAATATGGAATTCTTCCCATCAGAACATTCCAGGATTCCCTGTAGAATATGGAATTCTTCCCATCAGGGCATTCCAGGATTCCTGGATGCAATATGGAATTCAGTCCCTGGGAGCACAGACAGGTTCAGGGATTCTGGATGAGTTTTTATTTTTAGCAGTGATTTGCAGCCCCTGATCCCAAGGAATTCCAGGCATTTCCCTGCTCCTGGGGTTGTTTCCTTTTCCGGGAGGGGTTTGGACACCACGGGCTGGGCCTGGCTTATTTAAATTTATACATCTGTTTTTTAATTCATACTGCTGATTTTTAATTTATTCAATTGGTTTTTAATGTATTCTACTGATTTTATTAATTTACTCAACTGATTTTTAATTTATGCCACTGAGTTTTTTAATTTATGATCTTGATTTTTTAATTTATGCCACTGAGTTTTTAGTTTATACAAGTGGTTTTAGTCTCTGCTGCAAATCCTTCATGTGGGAACTTTTCCTCCTCTTCTCTCTCCTGTTTTAGTTTTAATTTCTTAATTAGGTGATGATTAATTAGGGTAATCCCCAAATTTGGTGTGTTCCAGCTGTTGTATCAAATATATATATAAAACATATATTTAAATAGAGATAAACTGTATCTAATCCAGAAAAAATATAAATATACACAATACACATAAAGTATAAAAATATAAATATATAAGAAATGTAAAATAAAAATATTAATATACAACATGTGTAAGAAATATATATTTGTATACACAGAGAATATTAAAAGAAATATATAATAAACATAATATATATGAAAAAATATATAAAGAGATGATCAGATCAATTACGCATAAAATTATAAAAAATAATTTTTATTCCTGGAGCTTCTTTAGGCCCTGGAATGTGCTGGAATTTCCCCCTGGATCCCTCTCCAGAGGTGATAATTGTATCTCTGGGATTAATTCTTCCTTGCCTGGTTTAATGCCTGAGTTAATCACCCCCTGTGCCCTTCCAAAGCTTTGGGTCATTCCCTAAATCCCATTCGCCCTTTTCCCTAAACCCCCTTTTCCTTAAATCCCCTTTTCCTTAAATCCCATTCTTCCTTTTCCTAAATCCCATTCTCCCTTTCCCCAAAACCTCACTCTCCCTGTCCCTAAATCCCTTTTCCCTGTCCCTAAACCCCACTCTCCCTTTTCCTAAATCCCATTCTCCCTTTCCCTAAATCTTTTCTTCCCTTTTTCCCTAAATCCCATTCTCCCTTCTCCTTAAATCCCTTTTTCCTCTTTTCCCTATACCCCATTCTCCCTTTCCCTAATTCCTTTTCCCCCCTTTCCCTAAACCCCTTTCTCTCTTTCCCCTAAATCCCAAAATCCCATTCTACCTTTTCTCTCAAATCCCATTCTCCCTTTTTCCTCAACCCCATTCTCCCTTTCCCCTAAACCCCATTCTTCCTTTTTCCTAATCCCTTTTCCCCCTTTTCCCTAAACTCCTTTTTCTCTTACCCCTAAATCCCAAAATCCCATTCTCCCTTTTCCTTAAATCTCTTTTTTTCTCCTTTTCCCTAAACCCCATTCTTCCTTTTCCCTAAACCTCATTCTCCCTTTTCCCTAAATCCCATTCTCTCTTTTCCCTAAACCCCATTCTCCCTTTTCCCTTAAACCCCATTCTCCTTGTCCCTAGGTCCCTTTTCCCCCTTTTCCCTAAACCCCAAAATCCCATTCTCCCTTTTCCTTAAATCCCTTTATCCCTTTTCCCTCAAATCCTCTTCTCCCTTTTTCTTTAACTCCACTCTCCCTATCTCTAAACCCCATTCTCCCTAAACCCCACTCTCCCTAAGCCCCACTATCCCTGTCCCTAAATCCCTTTTCCCTTTTCCTAAACCCCACTATCCCTGTCCCTAAATCCCTTTTCCCTGTCCCTAAATCCCTTTTCCCTGCTCCAAGCCATCCCCAGGGGCCGGGGTGTGCAGGGCAGGGCCAAGGTGGGACTGAGGACTCTCCGTGTCCTGATCCTATCAGCAGCCCTAATTATTTTTACACATCCTGTGCAGGGCCGGGGCGTTTTTGGGATTTTCCCAGCTGGAGCAGCATCCCGTGGTGTTTTTCCCTTTGCCCACTTCCCAAACAGGAAAAGTCCTGAGGTTATTTTTGAATCTGGAGGAAAACTCCGGAACTGCCCTGAAGGGCACCGGGTGGGACAGGCCAGGGCTGCACAGGGCTGGGACATGGGATTGGGATGGATTCACAGGGTATGGGATCCCCTACATGTGGGATTGGGGTTTGGGGTGGGTTCACAGATTATGGCATTTCCTACATGTAAGACATGGTTTGGGGGAATGAATTCTGCAGGTTATAGGATTTCCTCCACCTGGGATGGGATTTGGGGAATGAATTCACAGAATTCTGGGATGGGGCTTGGGGGAATCCATTCCACAGGTTTGTGGGATTCCCTCGATGTGGGATGGGGTCTGGGGAATGAATTCACAGGTTATAGGATCCCCTCTATGTGGGATGGGATTTGGGGTATGAATTCACAGGTTTGTAGGATTCCTTCCACGTGGGATGGAGTATGGGGGATGGATCCACGGGTTATGGGATTTCCTACGTGTAGGATGGGGTTTGGGGATGGATTCACAGATTATGGGATCCCCTATATGTGGGATGGGATTTGGGAGGATGAATTCACAGGTTTGTGGGATGAGGCTTTGGGAATGAATTCACAAGGTTATGGGATTCCCTCCACTTGGGATGGGATTTGGGGTATGAATTCATAGGTTTGTAGAATTCCTTCCATGTGGGACGGGGCTTGAAGGTAAGGAATTCACATGTTATGGGATCCCCTCCATGTGGGATGGGGCTTAGGGGAAGGAATTCACGGGTTATGGGATTCCCTACATGCGGGACACAGGGTTTGGGATGGATCCACAGGGTATGGGATCCCCTACACATGGGACATGGGGTTTGAGGGATGGATTCACAGGTTATGGGATGGGCTTTGGGGGATGGATCTGCAGGTTATGGGATCCCCTACATATGGGATCTGGCTTGGGGGAATGAATTCACAGGCTTGTGGGATTCCCTCCACATGGGATGGGATTTGGGGGAATTAATTCAGAGGTTTGTAGGATGGGGCTTAGAGGAATGAATTCCAAAGGTTTGTGGAGTTCCCTCCATGTGGGATGGGATTTGGGGGATGGATTCCTTTGTGGGATTCCCTCAGTGCTGACTCCGGTCTGTGGCTTTGGGAGCTGATTTTGTGGAAAACCCTGGGGTAAGAGGGGTCATTCCTGATGATGTGGTTGTGGCAGAATTCCCTTCTGGATGCTGGGATATCCCAGGGAATTCCCTCTGATCCTAAAGCCTCCATGGGGCAGATCCCAGCTCTCAGCACCCCTGGCTGAATCCAGAATTCCAGAGTGTTCCAATCCGATGGAATGAGCACTGTGCCCTTTGGGGCTGAGCAGGAATTCCTGGATGGGCTCAGGGTGATGCTCCTGCTCTGGGAATTGCTCCCTGTTCCCTGTGATCAGGGAGCTCATGGAAACGCCTGGACCTGCTGATAACCTCATTATTCTGGGATTCTGTGATAAGGAGCAGATAAGGAGCAGCTCCAGAGGATTCCAGGACTGGGGAGCAGCTCCAGGAGTTGGGCTGGGGGCTGCAGGACACAAATTCCGTGCAGAATTCCTTTGTTTTCCACATGTTGTTGGTTTTTTTTTGTTTTCTTTTATTCCCCTTCTCCTTAATTTTCCGTGTGGGGACCCCGAGGGCTGTGAAGGGAATTGGCTGCAGGCCTGAGGCAGGAGATGGTGGCTTTTTAAAATTCCTTCTGCACTATCAGCTTCACACAGCATCCTGAGCTTCCTGTGCTTGGGGACAGAGCTGGGAGGGACAACTCTCCAGGAATCCTGGGGATCATGTTTGTTTTTTTTTTTTTGTTAATATAATATATATATATTATATACTATATATTACATATAATATATAGTATATAATATATATTAGATATAATATATATAGTATATAACATATAATATATATTATATATTATATACTCTATAGCATAATTTATACAATATAATTATAGTGTATAGAATTATATTATATATATTTATTATAGTATATAATAATATATTTAATATTATATTTTGTTTATAGTTTATTTTGTTTCATATTTATTACTAATTTTTAAAGTTCTAAACTTCGTAATTATAAATAGTAAATATAATATATTTAATATTTATATTTTGTTTCATATTTATTATTTTTTTAAGTTCTAAACGTCATAATTATAAATAGTAAATATGTTTAATATATAATATATATTTAAATATATATATAATATTATATAAGATATATTATATATTATTATGTATATTATATTATTATGTTTAATAAAATATAAACAAAATAGAAATAGTAAATATATTATATCTACAATTTATATTTTGTTTTTGTTTTATTTTGTTTCATTACTATTCATTACTATTATTTTGTTTTATTACTGTTTTTAAAGTTATAAACTTCATAATGTATAAATAGCAAATATATAATATTATATTTACTATTTATATTTTGTTTATATTTTATTTTGTTTCATATTTATTACTATTTTTTAAAGTTCTAAACTTCATAATACAGACATAGTAAATATATTTACAATTTATATTTTATTTATATTTTATTTTGTTTCATATTTATTACTATATTTAAAGTTTGAAACTTCAAATTTTCCACTTTGTGATATTACACACTTTTAACTAATTATGCACTCTTAATTTTTTATGGTAGTAATTAATTTTGCAAGTTTGTTTTATGGTTTTAGGTCAAATGTAGTATTTTCCTGGGAGTTAGAGTTTGTACAGAAAGTTAAAAATTCTTAGCACCTGGAGCTCTAACAAGCTGCTTCCTTTTAGGAATGATGTTCCTGTGCTTGGTGTTGTAGGGTTGGTCCATGGAATGTGCTCTAAAATGGGCTGCTGGGCTTTGGGGTCAGCCAGGGGGGTTTGGGGTCAGCTGGGGGAGTTTGGGATTGGCCTGGAGGGGTTTGGGATGGGCCATGGGGAGCTTGGGATCAGCCAGGACAAGGAATCCCATCCCTCCCCTGGAATTTCCTGCAGTGCATTTTGGAAAACTCCCCTGGCACTGCCAGCCTGGATTTTCCATCCCTCACCTGCTGCTCCACAGGAACCAAAGCAATTCCTGCTTTTCCTTGGCATCCCTGGCACAGGACAAAAATCCCCCTCCCACCCCTGAGCAGGACACGTCCCTGAGGAGAATCCCTTGAGCCACATCCACGTTCATTCCTGCTTCCCACAAACCACCTCTGAATCCCGAGCCATTAATAGCCTGGACTGGCCCCAAACCAGGGCCAAAATTACATTGGAATAATTAAAAGCCAGGTCTGAGTGTCTTTAAACACAGCCTGTGGCAGGAAATGCTGGGATTTGAGCCAGTTGGGCCAAGTGTCCAAGAAAAAAGGATTTCCTCATTGGTTTGAAGGTCCCACGAGTGCCAAGAGGATTTTAACTCCAATTTATGCCTGCTGTTATCAGCCCAGACAGCCTGGCCACTGGAAATCTTCATTAAAATCTTCATTTTAACTCCAATTTATGCCTGCTGTTGTTAGCCCAGACAGCCTGGCCATGGAAATCTTCATTAAATTCTTCATTTTAACTCTAAAATTATTAGCCCAGACAACCTGGCCACTGGGAATCTTAATTAAATTCTTCATTTTAACTCCAATTTATGCCTGCTGTTGTTAGCCCAGACAGCCTGGCGATGGAAATCTTCATAAAAATGAAAACTCCTAGCACAAATCCAAAGGGAGCTAGTCCTCAGCACAGACTGGGACTGGCCACAGCCTCCATCTCCAGGGAATCCCAAATCCTCTGCAAACAGCAGCAAATCCCAAAAGACAAATGAATTATCCCAGAGGGAGCTTGGGCTGGGGAGTGCTGCTCCATGGATGGAGGCTGAGCTCATCCAGGGGTTGGGAATGCAGGAGCTGTGACTGCTCCGGAAGGATTTAGGGACAAAGAATTACAAATAAATAATATTAGCGGTACTTGAGGGCAGTTTTAGAGCCTGAGATGGGCTCGGTTGGTTGGAGGGTTCAGTCCCAGGCTGAGTCATTTGAGAGCAGGAATTGATCTCCGAGGTCCCTTCCAGCTCAGAATATGCCAGGATCTGGAAATAAATAGGAAATAAATAGGAAATATCCCCCAGTGTCCATAGGCAGGGAATGTTGTGTTAAACACTGAATTAAATCATTGATGGAACCCAGGATTGGAATAATGGGGTGGTTTGGGTGGGAAGAGACCTTGAATCCCATCCATGGCATGGACACCTGCCACTGTCCCAGGTGGATCCAGCTTGGCCTTGGGCACTGCCAGGGATCCAGGGGCAGCCACAGCAAATCTGGCAATTCCAGCCCAGCCAGCAATTCCTCGCCAAGATCCCAGCCCAATCTCCCCTTTCCCAGTGGGAGCCATTCCCTGGCTCCTGTCCCTGCAGGCCTTGTCCCCAGTCCCTCTCCAGCTCTCCTGGAGCCCCTGCAGGGACTCTGAGGATCCCCTGGAATTTTCCCTTCTCCAGGGGAACATTCCCAGCTCTCCCAAAACAGCTCCAGGACCTCCTCTGGACTCCTTCAAAGAAACTCACATTTTCCTTCCCCAAACCTTCCCGAGGATTCTTCCCTTTCGGGTTTGGGTTTTGCTTTCTGAATCTGGGCTGGAATTTTTAGGATTTCCTCTGGTGCCATCCAGTGGCAAAATCCGGGATTGGGGTTTGGCCATTCCCGGGCTGGGCAGAGGAAATTGGGAATAAAGGACTTTGAAGGATGCTGGAGATCCCCTGGGATGTGCTGGGTGTGGGAGGGAAGGATTTGGGAATATCAGGAATAACTTTGGAAGGTGTGATCTGGTCAATCTCCTCTTCCCGTTTTGTTCCTGTCTGGTTCATCCTTGGTTGCTGATTTATTCCAGAAGTTTTATTGCCAGGGTTTTCAATTAATTGCCATGGTTTACAGTTAATTTCCATGATTTTCAATTAATTGCCATGGTTTACAGTTAATTTCCATGATTTTCAATTAATTGCCATGGTTTACAGCTAATTGCCATGAATTTCAATTAATTGCCATGTTTTAAATTTTTTTTCCATGGTTATAAATGTTTTCCATGGTTTACAGTTAATTGCCATGATTTTCAATTAATTACCATGATTTTTAATTAAATACCATGATTTTCAATTTTTTTCCCCATGGTTTTCAATTGATTGCCATGACTTTCAATTTTTTCCTCATGGCTTTCAATTAATTGCCATGGTTTTCAATTAATTTCCATGATTTACAGTTGATTGCCATGATTTAATTTTTTTTATGATTTAAAATTATTCATGGCTTTCAATATTTTTTCATGGCTTTCAATTTTTTTCATGGTTTTCAATTTTTTTTCATGACTTTCAATTAATTGCCATGGTTTTTAATTAATTGCCATGGTTTTCAATTTTTTTCATGGTTTTTAATTAATTGCTATGGTTTACAATTAATTGCCATGGTTTTCAATTAATTGCCATGATTTACAATTGATTGCCATGGTTTTCAATTAATTGCCATGATTTTCAATTCATTGCCATGATGAATTTATTTTTTCATTATCTAAAATTTTTCATGGCTTTCAAGTTCTTTTTCCTCATAGCTTTCAATTAATTGCCATGATTTTTAATTAATTACCATGATTTTCAATTTTTTCATGGTTTTCAATTTTTTTTCATGGTTTTCAAATTTTTTTTTCATGGTCTTAAATTAATTGCCAGGGTTTTCAATTACTTGCCATGACTGAATTTTTTTTTATGATTTAAAATTTTTCATGACTTTCAATTTTTTTTTCATGGTTTTCAATTTTTTTCATGTTTTCAATTAATTGCCATGGTTTTCAATTAATTGCCATAATTTTGAATTTTTTTCATGGTTTTCAATTTTTTTCATGATCTTAAATTAATTACCATGGTTTTCAATTACTTGCCATGATTTTTAATTAATTGCCAGGATTTACAGTTGATTGCCATGGTTTTCAATTAATTGCCATGGTTTTTAATTAATTGCCATGATTTACAGTTGATTGCCATGGTTTTTGATTAATTGCCATGATTTACAATTAATTGCCACAATTTTCAATTTTTTTCATGATTTTCCATTAATTGCCATGGCTTTTAGTTAATTGCCATGGCTTTTAGTTAATTGCCATGGTTTCCAATTAAATGCCATGATTTTCAATTAATTGCTATGGTTTTCAATTAATTGCCATGATTTTCAATTTTTCCCATGATTTTCAATTACGTGCCATCATGTTTAATTAATTACCATGATTTTCAATTTTATCCATGGTTTTCAATTTTTTCATGGCTATCAATTTTTCTTTTTGTGGTTTTCAATTAATTGCCCTGGTTTTGGGTTAATTGCCATGGTTTACAACGAATTGCCATGATTTTTAATTAATTACCACGGTTTTCCAATTTTTTTCATGGTTTTCAGTTTTTTTCCCATGGTTTTCAGTTAATTGCCCTGGTTTTGAGTTAATTGCCCTGGTTTTCAGTTAACTCATTCCCTGAGGAAGCTTTGCAGAGGGGTTTAGGAGCAGTGAGTGCAGGTTGATCCCCATGTTCCCCTGGCAGCTCCCCGTTAATTTTGGGGTGCTCAGGAGCTGTTGCTGCACCCCAGGATGGTTTATCCAGCCTGGAATTCCCTGGAATCCCTCCTGGGAGCAGCCCTTGCTTCCCTAGAGCCACACAAAGCTCCCAAATCCTCTAAAAATAACATCCCGAGGCTTGAAAATGACACAAAGTGATGAGGGGAAAAAAAGGCCAAGTTTAATGAGAGTCAAAGCTGGGCTAATGAAGTTCTTTAATTAGATGAAGCAATTAAGAGGGAAATGAGAGAAGAGCAGAGGGGCTGGAATCTGGGCTGGGCTCAGTCTGAAGCCTAAATAAGCCCGACTTTGCTTCTCAGGGGGGTTTTGTAGAACAGATTGGGAATCAGAATTATTTGCAGCACAAACAGCTCCTTTTTGGGGTTTGTGTGTGGGACTGGGAGCTCTGGGCCCTCCTCTCTCATTAATACAACAATATTACATATCAAAATACAATAATATAACAATATAACATATAAAAATACAACAATATAACAGTATAACATAGAAAAATACAATAATATAGCAATATAGCATATAAAAATACAACAATATAACGACATAGCATAGAAAAATACAATAATATAACGTAAAAATACAAAAATATAACAATATAACATAAAATACAACAACATAACGACATAACATAGAAAAATACAATAATATAACATGTAAAAATACAAAAATATAACAATAAAGCATATAAAATACAATAATATAACGACATAACATGGAAAAATACAATAATATAACAATATAACATAGAAAAATATAACAATATAACATAGAAAAATACAACAATACAACAATATGACAAGAAAAATACAACAATATGACATGTGAAAATACAACAATATAACAATATAACATATAAAAATACAATAATATAACATAAAAATACAACAATTCCTCATGGATCTGCAGTGGTTGGACAGGTTTGGTTTGTGCTGAGCTTTGAGAACCCCCAGAATGAGCAGACACCTCCCTCAAGACTATCCATGATGTTTTGCTGATGTGTTTGCACATAAATTTTAATTAATTATTAATAATTTTAATTGTTATATTCAATAATAAATAAATTAATAATATTAGTTATCATCAATTAATTAATAAATAATATTATTTAATAATAATAATAACCACAATACTTATTATATTTAATAATAAATATTTAATTATTTTCCCTGTGCTGTCCCACTGGGTGTGGGTGATTTTTCTGCCCCAAACTCTCAGTTAAAATTATGAATTTTTTTGTCCAGAATTCTTCCCCACTACAGAAAAAAAGGTGACCTTGAGTTCCCTGAGAGGAATGTGGTGATTTATTGGGAATGGAGAAAGGAGGAGGAGGAGGAGGGCTCTCCCAGCATTTTCAGTGCAGCTGGGCCTTGCCAAGGGCATTTTCCCCCTTTCCCTGGGCAGGTGCAGCTGGAAAAGGGAATTTTGTCCTTAGGGAGTGTCCTGGGAAAAGCAGCACTGCTGGAAAATGAGGATCAGGGCAGCCTGTCTGGTTCTTCCTGCTCTGGAGCTGTTTCCTTGTGGTGCTCTTTGATTTGGGGGTGTGGGAGTGCATTGTGGGTTCATTGTGGGAATTATAAAGTGGTTTTTGGGATGGAAAAGCCCTTTGGGATGGAGTCCTGCCATATCCAAGGTGCTTTGGTCAGGATGGGATTTTCTGTGAATATTTTGTGACTGGGATTTTCTGTGAGTATTTTCTGGCTGGGATTTGCCTGCCCCGTGCTCTGGGCTTGGAATTCCCTTCCCATCCAAGTTCCCAATGAAGGTGACATCGCTGTGCTCTCACACCCTGGAAAAGTCAGAGTTCCACTGCAGGTCAGGCTGGGGATCCCCCAGCGCAGGGCAGCTGATCCCCCTGTCGCAGACCCCACAGCTGACCCCACTCTGGTCTGTCCTGTCCCAGACCCCACAGCTGACCCCACTCCTGTGTCCTGTCCTGCCCCAAATCCCACAGCTGATCCCCTGACCTCTGTCCCCATCCCAAATCCCACAGCTGACCCTGCTCCTGTGTGTCCTGTCCCTCATTCCAAACCCAACAACTCATCCCACTCTGCTGTTTCCTGTCCTGTCCCAAACCCCACAGACCCCAAGACCCCACTCTGGTGTCTCCTGTCCCTCATTCCAAACCCCACAGCTGATCCCCTGAGCTCTGTCCCCGTCCCAAACCCCACAGCTGACCCCACTCCTGTGTGTCCTGTCCTGTTCCAAATCTCACAGCTGATCCCCTGAGCTCTGTCCCTGTCCCAAACCCCACAGCTGACCCCACTCTGATGTCCCTGTCCCAAATCCCACAGCTGATCCCACTCCTGTGTGCCCTGTCCTGTTCCAAACCCCACAGCTGTCCCTGCTCCTGTGCGTCTTGTATTGTTTCCAGGGGTCCTTTTGAGGTTTGGGTGTTGTTTACAGGGCTCCTTTTGGGGTTTCCAGGGGTCCTTTTGGGGTTTGGGTGTTGTTTTCAGGAGCCCTTTTGGGATTGGAGTGGTGTTTACAGGGGCTCTTTGGGGTTGGAGTGGTGTTTACAGGGCTCCTTCTGGGGTTTGAGCCTTGTTTCCAGGGATCCTTTTGGGGTCTGAGTGTTGTTTATTGGCGTCCTTTTGGGGTTGGAGTGTTGTTTACAGCGATCCCAATTGTTTACAGGGCTCCTTTTGGGATCGGAGTGTTGTTTCTAGAGCTCCTTTTGGGGTTTGGGTGTTGTTTCCAGGGGTCTTTTTGGGCATTTGAGCCTTGTTTACAGGGGTCTTTTTGGGGTTTCAGTGTTGTTTACTGGTGTCCTTTTGGGGTTTGAGTGTTGTTTGCAGGGATCCTTTTGGGATTCACAGGGGTCCTTTTGGTGTTTGAGTGTTGTTTACAAGGATCCTTTTTGGGTTTGAGTATTGTTTACAAGGATCCTTTTGGGCTTTGAGTGTTGTTTACAGGGGTCCTTTTGGGGTTTGAGTGTTGTTTACAGGGGTCCCAATTGTTTCCAGGGGTCCTTTTGGGGTTGGAGTGTTGTTTCCAGGTTTGGGAAGATGATTCATCCCTGCCTGAATGTTCCCCAGCTTGGACGGGCTGGGGTTTCTCTCACCCGGCTCTGGGAGCATTCCTGTCCCACACATGGCTCAAATCAAGTGTCCTTCCAGCTTTTGTTCCCGGGAATTGTTCCCATTGTCCTCCCGAAAAGGGGAGGCCATTTGGAAGCTGATCTCGTGGCCACCTCTCCCCATCCTCCCTGTGCCCTCTGCTCTCCCTGGATTGGGGTTGTTCCTCCATTCCTGGCTTTTTTAAAAGGTGGATTTGTTCAAGCTTTTCCTCATGGCTTTGGAGCATCACAAATTCCTTCTTTATTTAACAGGGACATTCTGGGTTGTTCCATTTTATTGTTAATTAGGGCAATTATCCCTCATTTCCTCGGAACTCTTGTCTGGCAGGGAAGAGCTGGATCCCATCCCAGGGATGGCTGTGGCTTTATGGCAGCTCTGGTTTCCCACTGATTTATGGTCTGAAGGTGTTTTATGGTCGTCCCTGAGCTCTTCAGGAGACTTTGGAATATTTTTCCAGCTGGGGCTGCTCCGGGATCCCTGGGGATGTCCAAGGCCAGCTTGGACATTGGGACAGTGGGAGATGTCCGTGCCTGTGGAATGAGGTGATCCTCCAGACCCCTTCCAACCCCAGCCATTCCATGATTTTAAGCGCTGATCTTGTGCCAGGGAGGGAAGTGGGGATTTGTGTGGTGCTGTCAGTGAAAGTTGAGTTGGGCCCTCAGAAATCCTTGGAAAACCTGGCAAGGTTTGATGGCCAGAGTCAGAGCCATCCCTTCTTTCAGCTCCTGGTGACGCCAGGGGTGATCTGTGAGGGTCAGGGGGTTTCCACGGAGCTCCAGCTCTTCTGGAGTTGAAACTGTGGGAAATGGGATTTTGGGGACCTCCAGGTTCCTGTCCCTGCCTGAGGAGGAGTTTGATTTCTGGAGCAGCAGATGCACCAAGGCTGCTCCTCCTTGGGGTCTTTCTGACTTATTCCTTGGGATGATCAATTTAAAGGGATTCCAGAACATTCCCTGGTGATCCCTTCTGGATTTCAGCCCTTCTCACAGTCAGGGAACTCCATCCAATGTTTAGCCTAGTTCTCCTGGGCAATTTAGGCCCATTCCTGTTGTTCTCTTCAGCAGACACAAACATTCCCATGGGAATGTGAGTCCTGCCCTCCTCTGGTCCTCACAAATCCCAAATCCATCGCCTTTGAGTCCAGCTTTCCTCTCTGAGCATGTGGCTGATAAAACACTCCTCTGATGAAGCTTTTGGGAAGTTTAATTGGAAATTCAGCATCCCCTGGTCCTCTGCATCCCAAATTTGGACTATGCAGCTCCTGGAGGTGTGGGGGAACATCAGCCTGGAGAAGTGAAGTGGTGGAGAGCCCAAGGTTTACCGGGAAGGGATGGAGGGTCTCCCAGTGTTGACCAGGAAGGGACTGAGGATCTCCCAAGGTTTACAGGAACCTTGCTCCCCTCTGCTCTCAGCCTAGGCTGGATGTGGCTCTGGAAGGTGCCCCATGGGGACTGGGCTGGTCTTTAGGGTCCCCTCCAATACCAACCATCCTGGTAGAGGCTGTGAGGGGCTGGCAGGGAGGAATTTCTCCTGGCACAGCTGAGTGCTGTGGATGGATCCATCTGCTGCAGGAAGCAGGAGTTTCCCAGCACAATGGGTTGGCACCAGGAACTGCATGGGGCATTCCCAGCCAAATCCTGCCCTGAGGGAACCCTTGGGCTGACCTCCATCCCCAGGGAAGGAGGGGGAGCTGCTGGGGCAGGGTTTGTGATGCGAGGCAGGGAGGCTGCTGCCTTCCTCTGCACATCCCTGGGTGAGCAAATGCTTGTGTGAGCAATTCTTTGTTTGAGCAGATCCCTGGGTGAGCGATTCCCTGGATGAACAAATCCTTGAGTGAGCAGATCCCTGGAAGAACAGATCCCTGGGTGGGCACATCCCTGAGTGAGCAGATCCGTGGGTGAACAGATCCCTGGGTGAGCAATTCCTTGGTGGACACATCCCTGGGTGAGCACATCCCTGGGTGAACAGATCCCCGGATGAATAAATCCCTGAATAAACAGATCCCTATGTGGGCAGATCCCTTAGTGAACAAATGCCTGTGTGAGCAAATCTCTGGGTGAAAAAATCCTGGGTGAATAAATCCCTGTGTGGGCATTTCCCTGTGTGAGCTATTCCCTGGATTAACAGATCCCTGGGTGAACAAAACCCTGGATGAACAGATCTCTAGGTGGGCAAATCCCTGTGTGAGCACTTCTCTGGGTAAACAAATCCCTGGGTGAGCAAATGCCTGTGTGAGCAATTCCCTGGATGAACAGATCCCTGGGTGAGCAAGTCCCTGCACAAAAAGATCCCATGGTGAATAAATCCCTGGATGAATAAATCCCTGGACAAACAAATCCCTGGCTGAACAAATCCCTGGACAAACAAATCCCTGGCTGAACAGATCCTTGAGTGAGGACATCCCTGGGTGAGCAAATCCCTGGGTGGGCACATCCCTGGGTGAGTAAATCCCTGGATAAACAGATCCCTGGGTGAGCAGTTCCCTGGATGAACAGATCCCTGGACAAACAGATCCCTGGACAAACAGATCCCTGGGTGCTGCTGGTGCTGTCCCACTGCTGGAAGTGCTCCACCAGCTGCTGTCCCTCAGGAAGGGATTTTTGAGGGGTGTTTAATGTCAGGCACATCCCCAGGGTTTGTTGTGCCTCTGCTGGATGCTGTGACCACATTTCTTCCCAGCAGAGAGAGGAGGGGGCGAGGCCTGGAGCCAAGAATGCTCCGAAAAATCCAAATGCACTCGTGGAGACAATGCATAAGACAACAGAAGGAGCTTTTATTGGGCAATAACGCAGCGAGAATCGGCATTAAAATTGTTCTGTGGTAAAATAATCTGTGTGCAGAGCTGGGGAGGGCTGGGATGTTTATGGGATGAGGATTCCTCAGCTCCAGGGCCCAGAGTGGAGCTGCTGGAGAGGGTTCAGAGGAGCTCTGGGAGTCTCCACCTGCAGGGGTCAGGGATTGGGGCTGGAATTGCTTCCCTGGAGGTGACAGAAGGGCCTGGACGTGGCTCTTGGGATGGGGTTTGTTGTCAGCATGGTGGTGCAGGGTTATGGGGTGAGCTGGAGGATCTCTGAGGGCTTTTCCAGCCTTGCTCATTCCATGTTTTATAGCAGAGGACTTTTCCCAAGGCTTTGTGCTCCCCATGTTCTCCCCAGCCTTTTCCCTTCAAACCCAAACCCAATTCCTGTGGTATTTCATGGATCAGCACATGAGGAGCTGTGCCTGGAGGGGACTTTGGGGTCTCTCCTTCCCCCCTTGATCCCTTTGGATTCCTGCTCCATTTCCATGGACCTGTGCTGACTTTCATCTTTCTTGGCCTCTGGAATCCTCTGGAATCGCTCCCAGTTTTCCTTTGGCTGCTGCTTCCCAATCCTTGTGTCTCCTCAGCTTTGGTGGCACCACCACCTTCCCCAAGAGCTGTTGGCACCAAATTTCCCTATTTCCTCCCCAGACCACTGAGGGAAGCCAGGCCCAGCCCTGTGAGGAAGCCTCTCGGGAGTCTCTGTGGTGTGGAGATGACCCCGAGGTGTTGGAAAGTCTCTTTTTCCCAGCCCCAAGACTGAAGAAGAACACAAGATTCCTTGGCTCTGGTTCTCAGGGTTGTTTATTTGCTGTTACCTAATTCATTGTTTGTCTGTCGTGACGAGGTCTTTCTGGCAGGTTGGATTATGGCACATTGACAACCTCAGGGCAGTGTTAGCTTTTTGTACTAAAAACTGCCTGTACTTTATTCACAATAATTTTCCACTACCTATTACCTATGTTAGACAGTCTGTCTCTACTCTAAACCAATCCAAAAGTGTCACCATCACAGCAGAAGGTGGAGGACAAGGAGAAGAAAAAGGATAGGACATGCCCAGATTCCTACATCTTGCCTCCTGAACCCCCATTCTAAAAACCCCAAAATTCTACTTTTCCAAAATTCTACTTTTTCCACACCCTTAGGCTGGTGTTATTTTTTTTTTTTTTGTATTAAGAACTACATGTACTTTATTTACTATAATTTTCCAATACCTATCCCCTATGTTAGACAGTCTGTCTCTAATCCAATCCAGCAGTGTCGCCATCACAGCAGAAGATGAAGGACAAGGAGAAGAAGGACAGGACACGCCCAGATTCCTCATCTTGCGTCTTGAACCCCCATTCTAAAACCACAAAATTCTACTTTTCCAACTTTTCCAAAATTCTACTTTTTCCACACCCTCAGGGCAGTGTTATCTTCTTACACTAAAAACTGTCTGTACTTTATTTACTATAATTTTCCAATACCTATCCCTTAGGTTAGACAGTCTGTCTCTACTCTAAACCCATCCAGAAGTTTCACCATCACAGTAGAAGGTGGAGGGCAAGAAGAAAGACGGAACACACCCAGATTCCTCCATCTTGCCTCCTGAACCCCCATTCTAAAAACCCCTAAATTCTACTTTTTCCACACCCTCAGGCGCGTGTTATCTTTTTATACAAAAAACTACCTGTACTTTATTTAATTTGATAATTTCCCAATTATTAAATTAAAAACCCATCCCCTATGTTAGACAGTCTGTCTCTACTCTAAACCAATCCAGCAGTGCCACCATCACAGCAGAAGGTGGAGGCCAAGAAGGACAGGACATGCCCTGATTCTTCCATCTTGCCTCTTGAACCCCCATTCTAAAAACCCCTAAATTCTACTTTTTCACCCTGTGACAAATTAACTATCGTTCTGCTCAAACCCTTGTGTTTGTAACTCCTCACACGAAGTTGGGAATTGTATCCATGGGCTAAAATCCATGGAATTGGATTTTGACTCCGTGCCAAGGTCTCTGAGCCCTCCAGGGCAGCCAGAGGAATCTCCTGGGTTGCTGGAAACTCCTCCTGGGGATCTGGGGTGGATTTTTTGGGATGTGGTTTGTGGGAATTCTCTGTGCTGCTTTCCTCCTGGAGCTGTGGAAAAAAGGAGGAATTCCTGAGGTTGGGAATTCCAGGATTTGGGAATTTTGGAAATATTTGGGATAAAAAATTCTGGAATTTTTTGATTCAGGAATTCTGGGATTTGGGGATTCAGGAATTCTAGGATTTGAGAATTTTGGGAATATTTGGGATGGGAAATTCTGGAATTTTGGAATTCAGGAATTCTGGGATTTGAGAATTTTGGGAATATTTGGGGTGGGAAATTCTGGAATTTGGGGATTCAGGAATTCTAGGATTTGAGAATTTTGGGAATATTTGGGATGGGAAATTCTGGAATTTTGGGATTCAGGAATTCTAGGATTTGAGGATTTTGGAAATATTTGGGATGAGAAATTCTGGAATTTCAGGATTCAGGAATTCTGGGATTTGAGAATTTTGGGAATATTTGGGATGGGAAATTCTGGAATTTGGGGATTCAGGAATTCTAGGATTTGAGAATTTTGAAAATATTTGGGGTGGAAAATTCCGGAATTTCAGGATTCAGGAATTCGTGGATTTGAGAATGTTGGGAATATTTGGGATGGGAAATTCTGGAATTTTGGGAAATTCTGGAATTCCGTGATTTGAGAATTTTGGGAATATTTAGGGTGGGAAATTCTGGAATTTTGGGATTCAGGAATTCCAGGATTTGAGAATTTTGGGAATATTTAGGGTGGGAAATAATGGAATTATGGGATTCAGGAATTCCAGGATTTGCTGTGTCAGATACCACTGAATAAATGATGAAATTTTGTCAAATATTCTCAGAAATCCCCCAATCTTGGAATTCCCTATCCCAAAATTCCCAAATCCTGGAATTCCCCCATCCCAAATATTCCCAAAATTCCCAAATTCCCGATCCCAAATATTCCCAGGAATAAATTGGGAATTCCTGCCATTCCTGCCTAGGACTGAGGTGTTCCAGCTGGAAAACAAGGTGGTGGTGGTTGTTATTATTATTATTATTATTATTATTATTATTATTATTATTATTATTATTAAAAAATCAACTTAATTATTATTAAAATCAACTTTGGTGGTGTTCTCCTGCTTTGTTTTCCACCTGGCAGTACTGGGCGCTGTCCCTGGTGTTCTGTGGAATTTTCCAGACTGAAATGATTTCTGTGGGAAACTGGGAATTGGATGGGAGGGAAATGTCTGAGGAGGAGGAGGGGGACAAATCCACCTGGGAATGATTTTAGCTTTAGGATTGAGGATTTTCTATCTGCCAAAAAGGACAAAAAATCAATTTTTCTGTAATTTTGGTGTAAGTGTGGACCTGTGTGGGTGACAGGACATGGCAGAGTGGGCTTAGATTTTGTCTTTACATTTTGAGCTGAAATTTTGGGCTTGAATTTGGGCTTCGGTTCTGGGCTTTAATTCAGTTCTGGGCTTAAATTTGGGATTTAAATGTTGAGCTTAAATTGGAGGCTTGATTTGGGGTTTAAATTTTGGGCTTCAGTTCTGGACTTTAATTCAGTTCTGGGTTTAAATTTTGGGGTTTGGTTCTGGGCTTTAATTCAGTTCTAGGCTTAAATTTGGGGTTTAAATTTTGAGCTTAAATTTTGGGCTTTAGTTCTGAGCTTTAATTTGGGGTTTACATTTTAGGGGTTAAATTTTAGGGTTTAAATTTGGGGTTTGAGTTTTGGGTTTGATTTTGGGCTTCAGTTCTGGACTTTAATTAAATTCTGAGCTTAAATTTGGGGGTTAAATTTTGAGTTTAAATTTTGGGGTTTAGTTCTGGGCTTAAATTTGGGGTTTAAATTCTGGGGTTTAAATTTGGGGTTTAAATTTCAGGCTTGATTTTGAGCTTCAGTTCTGGGCTTTAATTCAGTTCTAGGCTTAAATCTGGGTTTTGGGGTTTAATCAGTTCTAGGCTTAAATCTGGGGTTTTTGGGTTTAAATTTTGGTGTTTAAATTTTGGGCTTGATTTTGGGCTTCAGTTCTGGGCTTTAATTAAGTTCTGGGCTTAAATTTGGGGTTTAAATTTTAAGATTTAAATTTGGGGTTTAAATTTTAGAGTTTAAGTTTTGGGCTTGATTTTGGGCTTCGGATCTGGTCCTTAATTAAATTCTGGACTTAAATTTGGGATTTAAATGTTGAGCTTAATTTTTGATTTGGTCTTAGATTTTGGGTTTAAATTTTTGGCTTCAATTCTGGCCTTAAATCAATTCTTGATTGATTGGCAGAATGAAAACAATAAATGAATTCTCCCCTCGCTTTCCCCACCACCTCAATGGGAAATCTTTGGGGTTTTTTTTGGATTTTTGCTGCTGTCCTGATTGGATAAACCTCAGAATCACAAGGTTTAAACTGCTGCCAGTCCCATCCTGGGCAGGCATTCATTTTTAACCTTTTTTGCCCTTTTTTCCAGGGCTGTTGCACCACTCCTGGGATCACTGTTGTTTTTCTGCCGTGCTCAGTAGTTAATTTGTTTATGACAAAACTTAGGCTGAGATTAAACAAACTGCTAATGCTTTTATGTCACTTAATGAGAAGAAAATGTTTCTGAGGGACTCAAACCACTACAGAAGGTTTAAAAAGGGGGAAAAACAGAGAATTGAAGCCTGCAGCAGCCTGAGGAATTTGTTCCTCTGTTAATTGGGAACAAAAGCCACTGGTGTTGCTCTGTCCCCAGCTCGTCCTCCCTGCGTTGTCCCAGAGTTTTGTCATTCCATCTCCACAGATTTCCCCCCTCTGCACTTCCAGCTGAATTTATTTCAGTTCCTTGCTGGGATGGGCCCTGCCTGAGGCTCTGTGCTCTGGGTTTTGGGGTCAGGGGGGATTTTGGGACCTCAGAGCCCTTCCAGGTCCATCCCCGCTGTCCCAGGTGCTCCAAGCCCTGTCCAGCCTGGTCCTGGACATTCCAGGGATGAGGAATTGGGGCTTGGAGATGTCCCTGTCATGGCAGGGATGCCACATCAAACTTTATTTTTTTTTTTGCACTAAAATTTGGCTAAAAAAGGAATAAAATAGTAGAATTGTCTAATAAGCAAAGGGGTTTAGTCGGCAGATATTTATTTCTTAGCCCCAAAGGGAATTGTTCCCTCCTGGTTTTGGAAAAATGATCCTGGAGGAGCAGGAGAGCTCAGGAGGGAGGGACCAGGAGTGGATTTTCCTGGAAAAGGAATTCTGGAGGAGCAGGAGAGCTCAGAAGGGCTGGATTTTTCTGGAAAAATGATCCTGGAGGAGCAGGAGAGCTCAGGAGGGAAGAGCTTCCCATCGTGGGCTGGTGTTTCCTTCCTGTCTGACACCAAACTTTATTTTTTCCACACTGAAGTTTGGCTGAAAATGAATAAAATAATAGAATTTCTAATAACCAAAGGGGTTTAGTAATCAGATATTTATTCCTTAGCTTTGCCACCTCCAAAGGGAATTTTTCCTGGACATTTTAAGTAATTTTGAGGTGGGTTTTTTCCCCATTTTCAGATGTAAGTCCCAAATTTAGGTCCCTTCCCACGCAAACCACCCTGGCACTGTGCCCTCTTGTCTGAAGGATGTTTCCAGCTGAGCTTGGTGGGTTTTTCTGGGCTGTACCCCCCAAATCTCCCCCAGTTTTGGCTGCTGTGGGTGGAGAAGGGGCTGAGGACCCTGGGAAGGGCTCAGGGGCTGGTGGGGCAGGATGGGGGCGAGATGTGGGATGTGGGATGTTCACCTCCCATCCCTCCTGTCCCTTCTCTGGGACAGGACAGGAGCAGGGAGCTGCTCCAGGGCAGGTTTAGGTTGGAGTTTGGGAAAGGTTCCTCACCCAGAGGGTGCTGGCACTGCCCAGGCAGTGAGAACGTTCCCGAGGCTGCCAGAGCTCCAGGAGTGTTGGGACAGCACTGCCAGGGATGCCCAGGTGGGATTCTGGGGGGTCTGGGCAGGGACAGGGCTGGATGGATGATCCCTGTGGGTCTCAGGATATTCCATGGCACAGGATGGGATTTTGGGGTGCCTGGCAATGCCAGGGGTTTAATCCCTGATCCCTGTGGATATTCCATGACTTTCTAACCCCTGGCACAGGATGGGATTTTGGATTTGGCAATTCCAGGGGTTTGATCCATGATCCCTGTGGGTCTCAGGACATTCCATGACTTTCTGACCCCTGGAACAGGGTGGATTTTGGAATTTCAGGGGTTGGATGGATGATCCCTGTGTATCTTGGGTTATTCCATGACTTCCTGACCCCTGGCAGGGGTGGATTTTGAGGTGCTCGGCAATGCCAGGGGTGTTATCCCTGTGGATCTGAGGATATTCCACAGAGTCTTTCTGACTCTGGCACATGGTGGATTTTGGGATGCCTGGCAGTGCCAGGGGTGCGATCTCTGATCCCTGTGGATATTCCATGGCTTCCTGACCCCTGGCACAGGGTGGATTTTGGATTTGGCAATGCCAGGGGTGTGATCCCTGACCCCTGTGGGTATTCCATGACTTCCTGACTCCTGGCAAGGGTGGCTTGTGGGGTGCCAGGGGTTGGATGGATGATCCCTGTGTGTCTCAGGATATTCCATGGTTTCCTGACCCCTGGCATAGGATGGATTTTGGGGTGCCAGGGCTTGGATGGATGATCTCTGTGGACTTTCCATGACTTTGTGCCTCCTGGCATGAGTGGGATTTTGGGGTGCCTGGCAGTGCCACGGGTGTGGTCCCTGTGGATCTGAGGATATTCCATGACTTTCTGACCCCTGGCACAGGGTGGATTTTAGGGTGCTTGGCAATGCCTGGAGGTTGGATGGATGATCCCTGCGGATCTCGGGTTATTCCATGGCACAGGCTGGATTTTGGATTTTGCAATGCCGGGGGTGTGATCCCTGATCCCTGTGGATATCCCATCACTTTCTGTCCCCAGCACAGGCTGGGATTTTGGGGTGTCTGGGCAGGGCCTGGGGCTGGGCTGGACAATCTCTGTGGATCTTGGGTTATTCCATGGCACATGATGGGATTTTTGGGTGCCTGGCAGTGCCAGGGGCTGGCTGGATGATCCCTGTGGATATTCCATGGCTTTCTGACCCGGTCAGGGGTGGATTTTGGGGTGCCTGGCAATGCCAAGGGTTTAATCCCTGACCCCTATGGTTATCTCATGACTTCCTGACCCCTGGCACAGGGTGGGATTCTGGATTTGGCAATGCCAGGGGTTGGATGCATGATCCCTGTAGATATCCCAAGACTTTCTGACCCTCTCAGGGGTGGATTTTGTGGTGTTTGGCAATGCCAGGGGTTTGATCCCTGACCTCTGTGGGTATTCCATGGGTTCCTGACCCCTGGCACAGGCTGAGATCGTTGTGGGGTCTATGCAGGGTCTGGGGCTGGGCTGGGTGATCCCTGTGGATCTCAGGATATCCCATGACTTTCTGACCCTGGCACAGGGTGGATTTTGGGGTGCCTGGCAATGCCAGGAGTTTAATCCCTGATCCCTGTGGGTATTCCATGCCTTCCTGACCCCTGGCACAGGCAGATCTTTGTCTGGAACTTCCCTTCTCAGTCTCCTGGCAGCTCCCTTTGCTCCAAGCTTTGTTTTGTCCCTATTTTGGGGGATAAACTTTGCAGGAACTCCTGGCTGCACATGGCAGCTCCCCATCCACTTGTGGCTTTCCTGGAAAGAGGTTTGTTTCCAGTTTGACCTTTAAAAAAAAACCCAAAAAAATAAAAACCAAACCAAAACTGAAGTGGATTTTTAATGGATACTGAAATGATGAAACCCCACAGCCCAATCCCAGGAATTTCAAGGCCTTTTCCATAGTTTGGAGCTGCAGGGAGGTTCAGCAGATCAAGGCCTGTGGGACCCTCTGGCTCAGCATTTTTCCACCAAAACCCTTTTTTGGAGCACCTTTTTTTGTGGAGCAGCTTTTCTCACCAGCACTTCTTTATGGCAAAGAAGCAAAATTAAAAAAGCCTCCAGGATGTTTTTCTGTACCTCTGTCCCAGTTTGTTCACAAAACCAGCAGGAGGAGCCTAAACCGAGCTTAATTCTTGTTTTCTGTTGGATTATGCTCTTGTTTGACTTAGAGATGGGGTAACTGAGAGGTGTTTAAAACATTTTATTTTAGTTTTAGTCCCATATGAAGGTTGAGACAATAGAGATGTTACAATTTATGTTATAAATAATAAATATCTATATCTATATATAACATATATATAAACGTTATATATATGTTATGTTAATAATCAGAAGCGGATTTTTTCTTAATTGCATTATAAGCTTTTTTAACTTATCAAATTTTATTGTACTATACCATAAATAGCTAAAATTTAATAATCTAAATTATAAAAAAATAATCTAAAATAATCATAAATCTTATTACAATCTGTCTTTTATAATACTTTCTCTGAAATATTTAATCTTTTTAATAAACTCATATTTAAAATCTTATTTCTAATTTAATTTCTCTCTCAATAGTATCTGTCTTATTCTATAGCATTTCTAAGTCAATATTTCTCACCTCAAAATTTGTATATTAATGCAACCTTCTGTCAAGTTTTAAAAATTTTCTACAAATCTATTTCCTACGGTTTTATTAATAATAATTTAGGCCAGAATAAGAAGGGCTCTACTTTTATATTTCAACTTTTATTTTAATGTATTTTATTTCTTTCTCAAATTCCTGCGCTGTTCTAAATTGTGTTAGCCTGGATTAATTAGCCAGGGGTGGAGAAACCTTTCTGTGGAATTGAGGGATGGGAAAATGAGGAAATCTGTCAAACTTGGTGTGTTCATAAAACTTTTGTATTTGAAAGAGGTATCAAATATTGTAAATATGGGAAAAAACCCCAAACTCAACAGGTTAAAAATCATTATTTGTCCAACTTGTTGTGTTCATAAAAATTCTGTATTTGAGATGCACCAAAATTGTGAATATGGAAGAAAAACCCTCCCAAACCTAACAGGTTAAAAAATTAATATTTGCCAAATTTAGCATGTTCATAAAACTCCTGTATTTGAGAGAGGCACCAATAATTGTAAATATGGGGAAAAAACCCCCAACAACAGGTTAAAAAATCATTATTTGCCAAACTTGGTGTGTTCCTAAAACTCCTGGTTTTGAGAGAATCACCAAGATTGTGAATATGAATAAAAACAACCCCCAAACTCAGCAGGTTAAAAAATCATTGTTGGCCAAACTTGGTGTGTTCATAAAACTTTTGTATTTGAGAAAGGACCAAAAATTTTAAATATGGAAATTTTATTTTCCAAGGATTTTCCAAGGCTGAGGAAGTTGGAAGGGTGGGAAGCAGTGTGGAGGAAGGTGATGGTGGAATTTGGGATTTTGGGGTGTTTTGGGGTGAGGTTCATTCTTTGCACCCCCAAACCGAGTAATTAATGTTGATTATTTTGAGTTGAGAGGCACCGGGGGGGCTCTGAGCTCTCCTGTGGGAGGAGGCAGCACCATCCCAAAACTCTGGAATGTCCATCCTGCACCTTTGGAGTGCCTGGAGCTGGGGCTGCCCTGGCTCTGGTTCCATCCTGGAACTGGAAAAATAGTCCTGGAGGAGCAGCAGAGCTCAGGAGGGCTGAATTTTCCTGAAAAAGGAATTCTGGAGGGTCAGGAGAGCTCAGAAGGGAAAGGACCAGGGCTGGATTTTCCTGGAAAAGGATCCTGGAGAAACAGAAGAGCTGGATTTTCCTGGAAAATGAATTCTGGAAGGTCAGGAGAGCTCAGAAGGGAAGAGCCAGGGCTGGATTTTCTTTGGGAAGAGGATCCTGGGGGAGCAGGAGAGCTCGGGAGGGAAGGTTGAAGGTTGGATTTTCCTGGAAAAATTATCCTGGGGGAGCAGGAGAGCTCAGGAGGGCTGAATTTTCCTGGAAAAGGAATTCTGGAGGAGCAGGAGAGCTCAGAAGGGAAGAGCCAGGACTGGATTTTCCTGGAAAAGGGATCTTGGAGAGTCAGGAGGGCTGAATATTCCCGGAAGAAGATCCTGGAGGGTCAGGAGAGCTCAGGAGGGAAGGTTCAAGACTGGATTTTCCTGGAAAAAGATCCTGGAGAGTCAGAAGAGCTCAGAAGGGCTGGATTTTCCTGGAAAAGGAAAAGGATTTTTCTGGTCAGGAGAGCTCAGAAGGGCTGGATTTTCAGGAGGGAAGGTTCAAGACTGGATTTTCCGAGAAAAATGATCTTAGAGGAGCAGGAGAGCTCAGGAGAGAAGAGCCAGGGCTGGATTTTCCTGGAAAAGGAATTTTGGGGGGTCAGCAGAGCTCAGAAGGGAAGGTCCAAGACTGGATTTTTCCTGGAAAAATGATCTTAGAGGAGCAGGAGAGCTCCGGAGGGAAGAGCCAGGGCTGGATTTTCCTTGGGGAAAATGATCCTGGACGAGCAGGAGAGCTTAGGAGGGCTGGATTTTTGTGGAAAATGAATTCTGGAGGGTCAGGAAAGATCAGAAGGGAAGGTTCAACACTGGATTTTCCTGGAAAAGGGATCCTGGAGGGTCAGGAGAGCTGAATTTTTCTGGAAAAGGAATTCTGGAGGAGCAGGAGAGCTCAGAAGGGAAGATTTAAGACTGGATTTTCCTGGAAAAGGAATTCTGGAGGGTCAGGAGAGCTCAGGAGGGAAGAGCTTCCCATGATGTGCTGGTGTTTCCTTCCTGTCTGACACCAAACTTTATTTTTTCCACACTGAAGTTTGGCTGAAAATGAATAAAATAATGGAATTTCTAATAACCAAAGGGGTTTAGTAATCAGATATTTATTCCTTAACTTTGCCACCTCCAAAGGGAATTTTTTCTGGACATTTTCAGTAATTTTGAGGTGTTTTTTCCCCCCACCATTTTCAGATGTAAATCCCAGATTTGTCTTTGAGCACAAGCACATCATTGCTGTGGGGTTTTTATTGTTTCACTTTATCCCTGAGTGCAGACACAACTTATCCACCTTTATTTTTTTTATTGGAATTCTCATTTTTGAGCTGAGATCTTTGGAGTCACTGGGACCCTGCTAGGAGGCCGTGCGGCACTAGATGGCACTCGGGCTCCAAATTTCACATTTCAGCAGCCAAAACTCCACCAAACTTCAATGAAAATCCAGCAGCACCACTCCAGTGCTGCCTCTCATGTGATCTGAGGAGGTTTTCTCTCTTTTTTGCACTTTTCGACCGAGCAGGAGAAGGCAATGCCCTCTCCATCACCTGCTCTGGGTGTCTGGGTTCTCTCACACTGAATTTAATGAGATTTTACAATTCTGGAATTTTGGTTTTGACACTGAGAATCTTTTACTGAACCCGCAGAAATTAAATGGCCTGAAAGAATAAAAACTAAATAGATTTTTCCCAGCTTTTAGCTCTGTCTTGGGATTTTTCCTGTTTCTTGGGGGCCTGTGTGGATTTTAGGGATGGGATTCTCCAAAGGGAGAGCACAGATCCCAGTGCAGGAGAAAGGATTTCCTGTGTCCACCTGCATTCCTGGGGTTCCCTCTGGAATGTTGCTCCTCACTGCTTAATGATTTTTTAATGATCACTGATTAATGATTTTTAATATTTCATTGTCACATCTTGGTCAACTCTGTTATTCCCATATTTTCTCTCTGGTCATTCCCATATTTTCTGTCTGGTCATTCCCATATTTTCTGTCTGGTTATTCCCATCTTTTATCTTTGGTCATTCCCATCTTTTCTCTCTGCTCATTCCTATCTTTCCTCTGGTCATTCCTATCTTTTCTCTTTTATTCCCATCTTTTCTCTCTGTCATTCCCATCTTTTCTCTGGTCATTCCCATCTTTTCTCTTTGGTCATTCCCATCTTTTCTCTCTGTCATTCCCATCTTTTCTCTTTGGTCATTCCCATCTTTTTTCTCTCATTCCCATATTTTCTCTTTGTCATTCCCATCTTTTCTCTCCAAAGGCTGCCTGGAATCTGCTCTATCCCTAATTTTTCCCTAATATCTGGCCCAAGCTCAAATCCATAAACCTCACTCCAAGCTTAACTCTTGGGCTGGGAGGGAATTCAGATTTAGGAGCCAAAACTTCCCAAAGGCAGGGCCAAGGGTGGGATTGCCACAGTCCATTAAAAGTATCCATATTTGGTGTAAAAAAACAGGAAAACAACCCTGGAATTGCCAGAGTGGGACTTGTTCCTTCTGCTTTCCAGGGAAACATTTGAGGGACAGAAATTTGGGTTTAACTTCTATCCTTACATTTAATTTGAAGCTGAAGGAGGGTGGGGAGAGATGGGATAAGGAAAAAAAAAAGGGTTGGAATGGAAACATTTCAGGTCCTGCTGGGTTGTTCTTGTCTCTCAGGGGACACCAAAATGATGTAAAAATGAAAAGAAAGGTTGGAATAGAAACGTTTTGGGCTTGGTTTGTCTCTTAGGGAACACCAAAATGATGGAAAAAGGAGAAAAAAGGTGGAATGGAAACATTTCAGGCCTGGTTTGGGCTGGTCTGGTTTATCTGGGAACACAAAATGGTGAAAAAGGAAAAGTAAACTTGGAATAGAAACATTTTAAAACCCAATTTAATACCTGGTTTATGACCCGTACCTTTGTCCCAGGAGGGCATTTTTGGGGTCGGGTTTTGGATGTCCCTGGGTGAGGAACATTAATTTTTGTTCCTTTTGGGGTGAGGTTTTGGATATTCCTGGTGGATCCTGGCAGCCAAGCTGGAGATGCTGAACTGGGATGTCCAGAGGCTGTTTTTGGGGTCAGGTTTGGATGTTCTTCATAAAACCTGGCAGCAGAGCTGGGGATGCTGAGCTGGGATGTCCAGAGGATATTTTTGGGGTCTGGTTTTGGATATTCCTGGGTGAGGAACATTCCTTTTTGTACCTTTTGGGGTGAAGTTCTGGATGTTCCTGGTAGATCTTGGCAACAGAGCTGGGGGTGCTGAGCTGAAGGTGCTGATTTGGTGTGTTCAGAGGACATTTTTGGTGTTAGATTCTGGATGTTCCTGGCAGCAGAGCTGAGGGTGCTGAGCTGGGGGTGCTGAGCTGGCGGTGCTGATTTGGTGTGTCCAGGGGGTGTTTTTGGGGTCAGACTTTGGATGTTCCTGGCAGCAGAGCTGGGGGTGCTCATCTGGCGGTGCTGAGCTGGAGATGCTGATCTGGGATGTCCAGAGGACATTTCTGGGGTCAGATTTTCAATGTTCCTGGTGGATCCTGGCAGCAGAGCTGGGGGTGCTGATCTAGGAGTGCTGCTCTGGGGTGCTGATCTGGGGGAGTGCTGCTCTGGGGGTGCTGCTCTGGGGGTGCTGATCTGGGGTGCTGATCTGGGGGAGTGCTGCTCTGGGGTGCTGATCTGGGGGAGTGCTGCTCTGGGGTGCTGATCTGGCTGTCCCTGCAGGTCTGTGTACGATGGGGAGGAGCACGGGCGCTTCATGGAGAAGCTGGAGGCGCGGATCCGCAACCACGACCGCGAGATCGAGAAGATGTGCAACTTCCACTACCAGGGCTTCGTGGACTCCATCACCGAGCTGCTCAAGGTCCGGGGAGAGGCCCAGAAACTCAAGGTGAGATGTTGGGAAGGATGAAGGTTTGACAAGGAAGTCTCACAGATGTTTGGCAGAAAGATTTTAAAATGTAGAGTCTGATGAAGGAATAGAAATTAAAACAGGTTTTGATATAGAAGAAAAGAACTGCTGAGCCAGTCTCACTGGATAACCAAGGAGGCAGAGGGTGTGTTAGTTAGAAGGGGTTTTTATGGCTTAGAGCAAAGGATAAACCCAGCCCAAACAAGAAGATGTTTTTACCAAGCAGAAAGAGAGCACAGGCAAACAAGGCAGCAAATGTGGCAAGTAGAAAAAAGGTCTCAGAATTTTGCACTGCTAGAAAACTGAAAAACAACTTCTAGCTTAAACTGTAATGTACTGACTTTCAGTGATTGGAGAACAGTAACATGAATATGGTAAGTATAGCAGTTATGATAGGCTAGAGATAAAAGTTAAGGTATAGATTGGTTCTGCTGTATTGAGATACTTGGCAAAGAAAAGTATATAATGCATTGTAACCAAAGGAAAAGTTTATAATGAAATGTAACAAAAAAAAAAAGTCTATAATGCATTTGTAACCTAAACTAAGGGTGTCCAGGCCTGCCTGCAGCTGGAGCTGACAGCTGTGGGCACAGCTCTGTCACCCACAACCCTGCACTGCTGTAACCTCTTGGATGGAATAAACTGCATTTTGAGAAGCTGCCTGGAGTCCCACATCCCTCATTTAGGCTCTTACAGTGAAAATACAGGCTGGATAGCACGGAAAAGTGTTCTACAGGAAGGGTTGATGCCTTGGGAAGGCTGAGCTGGAACAGAGGCAGAACAGCGTTAAAGAATAAAGCAGGGATTTGTTAAAAGGATCTTCTCAATGGATCCACCTGGGGCAGCACAAGAGCCCAGCCAGGGCTGCACCCAGGATTACCCAAAATGGTCCCAAAATGAACCCAGGATGACCCAAAATGGTCCCAAAATGAACCCAAGATTACCCAAAATGGTCCCAAAATGAACCCAGGATGACCCAAAATGGTCCCAAAATGCACGAGCGCTCAGGGGATCTGTCACTGTGATCAGTTCTGCTCCATTTGCACCTTGCAGTTCATTGTCCCATTGCAGCTTTAGCCCATGCAGTCCCACCCTGCTTGTTTTTCTCTCTCAGCCCACGGTGTTTGTGCTCTTGGGCAGAGATTTGGGTCATTTGTCCTTGGTGCCCAGCTAGAGAAGGAATTGTTTTGTCACCATCCCATAATATGAACCCAGACCCACACATTAAGCAGCACAGAATGTGAAAAATAGAAAAGCTCAATCCTGAGGCGTCAGGGTGATAAAGTTCTGGAATGTTCTGCCCGGAGAGGTGGTGGAGTCCCCATCCCTGGGTGTGTTTAATGCAGCCTGGATGTGGCACTGGGTGCCAGGGTTCAGTTGGGGTTGGATTTGGTATCTTTAAGGTCTCTTCCAACCCTGTGAGTTCTGTGAAAATCCTGCCCTGACACTGCCCTGGGCAGCTCTTTTTAGGTGGCCCCATCCCAGGCACTCTGGGATTCTCAGAACCACATCAATCTTTTCTCCTTTTATCCAGGACATTTCTATTAAAAAAAAAAAAAAAAAGAAATATAAATATTTATTTTAATTGTTCCTGGAGCAATGGGTTGGTCATTGAAAGTTTAGCAATTATTTGGCCAAACTGGACCAGTGTGGTGCATTAAAAGCACCGAGAAATTTCAAGCCAAGCCTGTTTTCATTAGGAAAAGTGCTTTTCCTCATGGAACTTATCCCAGTTTCTTGAGCTAAAATAAGTCTTGTGGCCTTTAAAAGTGTGCAGAAAGATGAGGGGAAGGTGGGATTTACCCAGTTCTTGGAAAAGCGCTCAGTAATGTGTGGAAAAAGTCATTTGTAGGATGACAATTTGGAAGAAGGGCAGGAAGGAAACTGGAGAGGCTTCAGGAAAAGGGAGCAGGAGGTTGGAAGTGCTTGGGACTCAAGCTCGGTTCCTGTACTTTAAAATACAAATATTCCAGATTTGGGGGGCACAGGAGTGTCAAAACCTTCCTGTTTCTTCTCCACAAATCCAAGCTTGGCAGGGAGAGTCTGGGCCATCCCTTCCTGCAGGAACAAGCTGGGACCTGGGCTGGAAACCCAAAATCCCTGCCTGAAGAGTCACTTAGGGAATGGGGCTGAGTCGAGTGGCTCCCAAAAAGTTGTGGTTTGTCCCCAGGAAGCAGCGCAGAGAGGTTTTCTGGCTGAGTGGAGCCTGTCCTGGTGAAAAGGACCTTCCTGGGAATTGAGAACAACTTTCCTGGTGTTCAGGAGTGTGGGAGACTGGAAAAGCTGAAGTTCTAAATCACAAAATCTGTCAGAAAAAGCAGATTTTCTGGAGAAAAGGGAAGAACTCAAAGTCAGGGTGCTGAGTGCTGCTTTTAACACATTTATTCATTCATTTAAAACTACCTGTGGCATTTCCCAGCAGGATTCTTACTTGACACATCCAAGTCTCCATCCCAAAATGGGGTTTCCTCTCAGGAACACCTTCCTGAGGGATGTCCTGAGGAGAATTCACACAGCAATTCATTGCAGGATGGATCCATTGGAATAAGTAGTTTTTTTTCCCCTTTTTTAAATTTATTTTTTTATTTTTTCAAGGCATTGTTTCCAGCCAAGACTTGCACATTGTTTGTTTGCTCGGAGCTGGTTCCCATTCTGCCACCAGCCCCTTTGTTGGTGGCTCACTGTGAAGTCCATCCCTGTCCCCTCAGGATCTCCCTTGATTTCCAGGCCTATGTGATCCATAAAACAGCACATGGCGAAAACATCCCCAGAAAAGCCTTTCTGAAACCCTGGGCCCTCTTTGTGAGGCTTTCCCTGGGGAATCATCTGAGGATCGAGTGCTGAGAGTGGGTTTGGTTCCAGCCATTCATCCTCCATTTGATCTGGGCCTTTGAACCCGTGAGGAGCCAGCGGGGCCCTCCCTGCTCCCTCCTCCTCCTCTCATGTGCTCTGGGCTGCTCTGGGGTTGGGTTTTTGCACAAATGTCCTTTTTGCTGTTGTTTTAGCTCGCCCTGGATGTGTCACCTTCTGTGGCTGAGTAGCCCCAAATGAACTAAACCTGAGCAGAACCTCAGGGCTGTGTTTTCTGTCCCTATTTGTCCCCAAGCACTGCCCTGGGAAGTTTATCTCCTTGAGCATCAGCTGGCTGGACATGAGCCTGAGATGCCCAGGTGGGCAAGAGACCCCTGGGATGTGCCAGCTCTGGGGTGGCAGTGCCAAGGCAGTGCCCTTGTCCCCTGTGCTGGCACTGCTGGGGCACCTCCAGTGCTGAGGAGAGCCCTGGAGGGGCTGGAGTGTGGCCAGGGCAGGAACAGAGCTGGGAAGGGGCTGGAGAATCCCTGAGGGAGCTGGGAAGGGGCTGCACAATCCCTGAGGGAGCTGGGAAGGGGCTGCAGAATCCCTGAGGGAGCTGGGAAGGGGCTGCAGAATCCCTGAGGGAGCTGGGCAGGGGCTCAGCCTGGAGCAAAGGAGGCTCAGGGGCCCTTGTGGCTCTGCACAGCTCCTGCCAGGAGGGCACAGCCGGGGGGGTCGGGCTCTGCTCCAGGGAACAGGGACAGGAGCAGAGGGAACGGCCTCAGGCTGGGCCTGGGGAAGTTTAGATTGGATATTGGGAGGAATTTCCTCATGGAAAGGGATGTCAGGAATTGAAAGTGCCCAGGGAAGTTTGGAATCTCCATCCCTGAGGGGTTTCACAGCCCTGTGGATGTGACACTTGGGGACATTGGGCAGTGGTGGTCCTGGTTGGACTGGGTGATCTTTTCCAACCATGATGATTTTGGGATTTGTGATTTCCAGCTGCCCTGCTGTGGCTCAGCAAAGAGCTGCCCTCATGTTCATGCCATGGACTGAATGGTGGGATCTTGGCAAGGAATTGCTGGCTGGGAGGGTGGGCAGGGGCTGAGCTGGAATTCCCAGATTTGCTGTGGCCGCCCCTGGATCCCTGGCAGTGCCCAAGGCCAGGTTGGACACTGGGGCTTGGATCCACCTGGGACAGTGGGAGGTGTCCCTGCCCATGCAACTGGATTGCCCCCAACCCATTCCCTGATTCTCTCACTTAGCTGGGCCATTCCTGGTGGATTTTTATCCCACCTCCCCCAGTGTTGTCCCAGCTGGGGCTGTCCTTCCTCCCTTCTCCAGGAATCCCAGCTCACATGGCTGCCAAGCCCTTTTTAATTCTACAGCTTTCTGCCCTGTCATTCAGAAACCAGAGATGATTCCTTTATAATTTCATGGAATCCCAGAATTGTTCAGATTGGAAAATCCCTCGGAGTCCAACCATTCCCAGCACTGCCCAGGCCATGTCCCCAGGTGCCACATCCATGGATTTAGATCCTTCAGGAATCATCACTCCACCCCTGCCAGGGCAGGACAACACTTTTGGGGAATCAATCTTCCCTCATGTGTAGAGAAGAGAGCTGGGAGCAGTTTTTGGGATTGCAGCATGAAGGATGGCTCTGGTCACTGTCCCTTCCCTTGGGAGTGGATGTCACCAGCAGGAATAGGGACAGATCCAGAGGTGGCTCTGTGGTGGTGTTTGATGGTCCCAGGATGATGGAAGAGATGAGAATCTGACTCCATGTTTCAGAAGGCTGATTTATTACTTTATGATATATATTATATTAAAAGAAAATGACATATTAAAACTATTCTAAAGAATAGAAGAAAGGATTTCATCAGAAAGCTTGAAAGGAAAGGAAAAAATGATAATAAAATCTTGTGTCTGCTCACAGCCTCGACACAGGTGGCTGTCACTGGTCATCAACTAAAAACAATTCACATGCTGGGTAAACAATTCTCCAAATCACATTCCAAAGCAGCAAAACATGGAGAAGCTGAAGCTTCTGAGCTTCTCAGGAGAAAAGATACTAACTAAAGGATTTTTCAGAAAATACATCTGTGACAAGGCTCCATTCCCAGGGTTCCTCTCCAGCTGCCCTTGCTCCTCTCTCGCAGCGTTCTGCCCCTCTGGGATGATCCCAGGGACTTTCTGAGCCCTTTTCTGGGGGTGAGGGAACAGTTCACCCCACAAACCCCTGGAGTGCTCCCACTCCCTGCCGTGCCACCTGCCTGTCCCCCTGTCACAGACATCTTTTTATGAAAATCTTTTTCTTAGGATTTTTCTTCCTGAGAAGCTTAGAGGCCTCAGGAACAAAAATTGATTATCTGCTGCTGTGGAATGCAACAGGTGGATCTGTGATTATTCTCGTGTGGATGTTTAGAATTAGTGACCACTCACAGCAGAGCTGGCTCTCTCTCTCTCTCAGAGCCACAGACCTTTGTTTTCATTCTTTTCTATTCTATTCTTAGCTTAGCCATCCTTCTGAGATGAAGCTTTTCCTTCTGTTCTTTTTAGTATAGTTTTAGTGTATAAAATAATATATCATAAAATAATATATCAGCCTTCTGAACAGTGTCAAGATTTTTGTCTCTTCCCTCCCTGTGACCACTGTCACATCCCCCTCCGCACATCTGGCCTGGCTTAGCAAAGCCCAACTCTGCCAAGCCCAGCTTAGCAGCACGGGGTGTGTGTAAACAACCATCCCTGTGTTCATCCAGGCCTGGAGACTCCAGGAACAATCCCAAACACGACCCCCTGCCCCCCAAAATCCTGGAGCGTGCAGGGCCCCGCTCCAGCCCTGCTTTTCCCTGGGGTTGGGATTGCTGGGGGATTTTAGCAGCAAACCCCTCCAGCCCCAGCCTCAGTTCAGGAGTGGTTTTAAATTACCCGACACGGATTCCTTTTTCCTGGTGGGATTTTCGGGATCTGAGCAAATCAAATAATCTTTGGAGGAGATGCTGGGCTCCTGCTCGTAAAAGCTCCAAACACCATAAAGGAAATGAGCAGGTTTTGGGGAGGGCAGGCAGCCAGCAGGGCTGCAGCTACTGCAGCAGGGCCAGAGATGGGATGCAGATGCTGGAGGGGAAATCATGGAGAACTCCTTTTTTCCATCCTGGGAAGCTTGGAAAGCACCATGGCTGGTGTGGGAATGGAAGGGAGCTCTGAGGTTGGGTGATTCTGCTGCTGGGAGCACCACAAACCTTCCTGGGGGAGGCTGGAACAGGGGGGAAATTGTGGTGGCCTGGGACCTGTTTCAAAAAAACGGATCCTGAATCAATTTGATATGGATAAATCCAAAGCTTTCCTTCTGTCTGACCTGGTGAGCTCAGGAAGGATGGAGACTGTGCGATCATGGAATTGCTGAGGTTGGAAAAGTTGCTCAAGATCTTTAAGTCCAGTCGCCACCAAAGCCCATCCCAAGTGCCACATCCACAGGGTTTTGAACCCTTCCAGGGATGGAGACTCCGCTGCAGCTCCTTCCAGTGCTGGGCAGCCCTTTCTATGAGGAATATTCCCAATAATCCACCCTGAGGCTGTTCCCTCTGCTCCTGTCCCTGTTCCCCTCCTGGCAGGAGCTGTGCAGAGCCACAAGGGCCCCCTGAGCCTCCTTTGCTCCAGGCTGAGCCCCTGCCCAGCTCCCTCAGGGATTGTGCAGCCCCTTCCCAGCTCCCTCAGCTGTTCCTTGCTGGATTTTTGCTCCAGGATTTTTTTTTTATCTTCCCAATCCCCTTTGGAGCTCCTCCTGCTCCTCCATCCCCATCCTGCTGGAGAAAGGGAGAGCCCCATGTGCTGTTCCTTCGCTGGGATGAAATTTGTTAAAAATTCCTCATTTCCATGATTATTCGAAAGGAAGCAAAGCTATGGGGTGGATTTGTGAGATCTCCCACTCCTGGAAGCCCTTTGAGGGCTCTGTCTCCCAGCTCTTGGTGTTTTCCAAGCTCTGGGAAAGGTTCTGCTTCCAGAAGGAGCAGAAGAACTCTGAAAATCAGGCAGGAATTTGTTCCTAAAATGGGGCAGGGATGCAGCAGCAGCTCCCACTGTGGAGAGAACCTGGATCAGAAAAAACCTTTTACAGGAATGAGCTTGGAAATGAACATGTCCAGCTTTAGGAGCTGCAGAAGGAGATTTTGGGTGAAAAAAAGGGGTTTTATGGCATGGAAATCTCAGAGTGATGTGAAATCTCAGAACTCTGAGCAACCCTGCTGGAATTCCCTCAGGAATTGGCAGAGATCTGGAGCTGGGAATATTGGCTTGGAAGTTTGGGTTGGTTTTTCCAGCTGTCCCAGCTTGGAGAATTCGGGAGAATTCCCAAAGTTCTCTTCCCACTCCTTGGCTGAATAATGGGAGAACTCCTGATTTTCCATCCTGATGAGCCCCCAAATCCCCTTTGTTCTCCTGTGGGTCCTTCTGGGGCTGGGAAGGGCTGGGCTGGGCTCTTCCCTCTCCAGGGAATCCTCAGCTTTGCCAAGTGGAAATTTTCCAGCTCTGAGCCCCAGCTTGGTGGGATAATCCAGAAAAAATAGGGAGATTTTTTATCCAAGGTATATAAAAATATCTTACACCAGACAGGAGCAAGGATCCATCCAGAGGGAGATGAAGATCCCTAATGAAGTTTTATAAGAAATTCCATAAATATAAATAATTATTTGTAGGGAAAGCTCCTGGTAAAGAATCCTTTCCTGGTGGGATATGAAGGAGTTAAAACCTAAATGGAATTTATTGGTGATGGGGAAGGGAATTAATTCCTCCCTCACTCAGGTGAAAACTGGAGTTTTCCAATGTAGATCCATGAAAACTCCAGCACTTTGAGGTTTCTACGCCTTTGAATGAATTCCTGTTGCCTTTCCCTTTTCTCCAGTGGCAAAGAGGAAAATCCCTGGATTTGTGTTCTTGTTTTTCCCTTTTCCACATCCTCAGGATTTTCTCTGGAGCCTGAGCCCTGAGAAATCCCTGTGAGCTTGAAATGAGGAAAATTCCCTGTCCAACCTGGCCTTGTGTCCTTTTCCAAACTGGATCCATGAAAACTCCAGCATTTTGAGGCTTCCATGCTTCTGAATGAATTCCTGTTGCCTTTCCCTTTTCTCCAGTGGCAAAGAGGGAAATCCCTGGATTTGTCCCCCAGTGGCAGTGGCTGTTAACTCAGCCATAAACAGCTTTTCCATGGGATGGGAGCCGTGGGGAGGGAGAGAGGGAGGGATGGTGTTTATGGACAGTTTGTTTCGGTGGGAAGAACATTGTCCTGATTTATGGCATGTGCTCTGTGCTTTTCCCAATGTCCCCACAGAACCAAGTGACAGACACCAACCGGAAGCTGCAGAATGAAGGGAAAGAAGTAAGTGATGGATCCAGTCCTGGGATTGCAGCCTGGATTGGTGTGGGAGGGAGAATTCCCTGTCCAACCTGGCCTTGTATCTCTGTTTTCCTTTTTCCACATACCAGGATTTTCTCTGGAACCAGAACCCGGAGAAATCCCTGTTACTTTTGGGATGTGAGAATTCCCTCCTTGTATCCTTGGTTTCCCTTTTCCACATCCCCAGGATTTTCTTCTGGAGTCAGAGCCCTGAATAATCCCTTTTAGCTTTTGGATGTACGAATTCCCTGTCCAACCTAGCCTTGTGCACTTGTTTTTCCTTTTTTCACATCTTCAGTATTTTCTCTGGAGCCTGTGTGAAAAATCCCTCTTAGCTAGAAATGAGGAAAATTCCTTGTCCAGCCTGGCCTTGTTATCCCTGTTTTCCTTCTTCCACATCCCAGGATTTTCTCTGGAACCTGAGCCCTGAGAAATCCCTGTTCACTTTGGGATGTGAGAATTCCCTCCTTGTGTCCCTGTTTTCCCCTTTTCCCCATCCCAGGTTTTTTCCTGGAGCCTCCATGAAATCCCCGTTAACTCTGGGATGAGGAGAATCCCCCAGGAGCGAGCGGCCACACCCTGCCTTTGAGAACCAAAAATCTTGGAAGAGATGCCTAAAATGGGAAGGGGAAATAACATTTTGGAATGCACAGGATGTGCTCCAAGGCCAGTTTGATGCCTTTGGGTTTGCTGCTCCCTGTTTGAAATCCAGGGAATTCAGGGAACTTCCCCAGCTGGAGCTGCCCCCATCCCGAGCTCGCCCCTTATCAGAGCAGGGTTTGGGCTCTGCTGCTCCTGGGATGGAGCCCAGGGGTGGCTGCTGATCCTGAGGGAGCTTTTCCCCATTTTCCAGCTGATCCTGGCCATGCAGGAGCTGAGGCAGTGCCGGCTGCAGCAGAGGAACATCTCAGCCACGGTGGATAAACTCACCCTGTGTCTCCCCGGTGAGGAACCTCCTCCTTTTTGGAGCTCTTTGGTGGAATTCCCAATTTTTTGTTTCCTTTTTGGATTCCCAGCTGTGTGCTCCTGTCTCAGAGCTGTGTTTTCCTTCTCTTCCCAGTGCTGGAGATGTACAGCAAGCTGCGGGAGCAGATGAAATCCAAGAGGTAAATCTGGGCTGGGGGTTCAGGGGAAGAGTCCAAGGAATTCTTTGGTGCTGGGTAATTTAAGGAGAATCTCAGCAGTTCAGGTTAAATTTCCTGGTTTTTGGCTGCTTTTCCTCACAGTCCTGCTCATCCTCCTGTGGTACAACTGAGAATGGGGATGGCAGCAGGTTCGGATTTGGGGAATTAAGGTGGATGCTCCTTATTTTTTATGGCAGCTCAGTATTGGAAATGGCAACAGGTTTGGATTTTGGGAATTAAGGTGGGTGCTCCTTGGTTTTTTAATGGAAGCTCAATATTGGGGATGGCAGCAGGTTCAGATTTTGGGAATTAAGGTGAATTAAGGTTTCCTTGGTTTTTTATGGAAGCACAATATTGGAGATGGCAGCCGGTTCAGATTTGGGGAATTAAGGTGGATGCTGCTTGTTTTTTATGGAAGCCCAATATTGTACATACAGCCAAGACGTGTTACCAACTAAATTTTATTCCATGAATGCCATAAAACAAATCTTAATCCAATCTGAGAGATCCCAGGGAATGTTTACGTGGAAGAGTCCAAGGAATTCTTTGGTGCTGGGTAATTTAAGGAGAATCTCAGCAGTTAGGTTAAATTTCCTGGATTTTGGCTGCTTTTCCTCACAGTCCTGCTCATCCTCCTGTGGTACAGCTGAGAATGGGCATGGCAGCAGGTTCAGATTTGGGGAATTAAGGTGAATTAAGGTTTCCTTGGTTTTTTGTGGCAGCTCAATATTGGGGATGGCAGCCGGTTCAGATTTTGGGAATGAGGGTGGGTGCTGCGTGGTCTTTATGGCAGCTCAATACTGTACATATAACCAAGATGTTTTACCAACTAAATTTTATTCCATGAACGCCATAAAACAAATCTTAATCCAATCTGAGAGATCCTAGGGGATGTGGGGGGGGAAGACAAAGAGCTGGAAACATCAAGATGGTGGGAATTGGTGAGAAAACTTCTGTGGAAATAATTCCTCAACACTTGGTGCCTCAGGAATGCTGGGCTGTAAATCCAGGAGTTTCCCCACCCTGCTTCTGCTGAGGGATGAAAATCTGGGATTTTGGCAGGAATCCTGGTTAGTTTGAGCAGCAGGGAGCAATTTTGGAGCCCTGAGGGTGGCAGATGTGGGGTGGGAGCTGGAGCTGATCCCTGGGAATTCCTGCAGGGAATCCTTCAGCTGCTCCATGCCCTCCCTCTGGGCAGCATTTCCTGGGGCTGCAGCTGAGAATTTCTTCCCTTTCCCCCCTCCATTATTAGGATTGGTTCATTTGTGACCAAACCCACGCTGAAATCCACATTTCAGGAATATTGGGAGCTGTGGCTGTTTTTTTTTTTCCTGTTTCTTTTTGTCTGGATTTGATGGCTCCATTGAACAGACACAGCACAAGATATTCCACTTTTTTATCTGCTCCAGGTCTCACTTGGATCATTTCAGGATGTGCAGCCATGGAGGGGTCCTGCCATCAGGGTTTGGGATCAGTTTTGGAGAATAAACTCCACAGACAGAAGGAAATAGGGAAAGTTTCTAAACCAGCTCAAGCTGCTCCCAAATGGAGAATCCATGGCCAGGAGTTGGAGGTGGAGCTGATCCCAGAGGAATGATCAGGATGGAGAGAGGGAATTTTTCTCTGAATTGGCCAGATTTTAAGGAAGGGACAGAAAAGATTTTTTTTTTTTTTTTGCCATGGCTGTGTGGAAAATGGTGGAAAAGTCCAAAATTTCTGGAGGGATCTGGATGCTCTGGAGGGATCAGACCTTTTTATTTACCCCTGGCTCTGTGTGGTCTTCAAGCCGTGAGAAATGGAATCGTAAAATCCTGGAAGGGTTTGGGTTGGAGGAGACCCCAAAGATGACCCAACTGCACAACTTCCACACCCAGGGTGCTCCAACCTGGCCGTGGGCACTGCCATGGATCCAGGGGCAGCCACAGCAAATCTGGGAATTCCAGCCCAGCCAGCAATTCCTTGCCAAGATCCCAGCCCAATCTCCCCTTTCCCAGTGGGAGCCATTCCCTGGCTCCTGTCCCTGCAGGCCTTGTCCCCAGTCCCTCTCCAGCCTCCCTTGTAGACCTGGATGCTCCATGAATTCTCTGGGATTGTTCATCCTGCTGGGAGCTGAGAAATCCCCAGCAGGAACAGGAAAATCACCCCAAAAAGGCCCTCCTGGCCCTGGATTTTATCCAAATTCTGCTTTTCCCCCTCAGCCCTGGGGACACAGGCCTGGGACACAGCTCAGCTCCCTTCTGGGAACTCTTCCCAAAAAAGGCTTCCAAAATTAAATAATAGAACTAAAATGAGGGGATTTGGGGAGGCATGGGACCCGAGGATTCCCTGGAATATCAGCCCCCAGTGGGTGTTTGTCCCTCCTGGTCAGTCCCTGCCTCCCTGGGCATTCCCAAGGTTCTCTCCTGAATTCTGTTAGCACAGAAAGTCTGAAGTTCTCAGTGACCAGGTGTCATGGTTTTTCACAGGAGACATTTAGAGAAGTGATGCACAGATGATAATAAAATAAGTGATAATAATTTTTTATACCCTTTTAAGGTTTTGATCCTGCTTTGCCTTTCTCCTAATCCTGTCTCAGGGCAGGAATTGAGTGCCCTGGGGATTGGCCAGCACTGAACCCACCTCTCTTTGGTGCATTGGGCTGGGAAATCTCAAAATCAGTGAAATCAAAAATGGGTGAACCAAAACTGTGACAATCCCCACTGAGGGGGAGACTTAAAGAAGTTCTAGAATTGAGAGTTGAGAGATGAATGGAACTTATGGTTTTTTTGGTTTTCAGGTTGTTTTTTTTTCTCTTACAACAGTTCAGCTCACCATCTACATTCTAGACTTGGTGTACAAAGAGAAAGGTACTAAAAAAGTTACAAGACACACAGGTTTAAGGTTTTTTAAAACTATTTTGTCCAATTAACTAATAGAATATATTTTATTTCTACCTTTCTACCAATAACTAATTATTTGTGTGTTCACACAACATCTGCATTGTGGCTCTTTGTGACCAATCTCCCTGTGCCACCAACACAGCAGAGAATGGTTGGAAAAGACCTCTGAGATCATTGAGTCCAACCTAGGACCATGCCAACTAGACCATGGCATGTCCAGTCTTTGCTTGAGCACCTCCAGGGATGATCTCCCACCTCCCTGGGCAGCCCATTTCAGGATCTCATCACCCTTTTTCTGAATAAATTCCTCCTAATGACCAGCCTGAACCTCCCCTGGTACACCTTGAGGCTGTGTCCTCTTGTCTTCTCCGTGATTGCTTGGGAGAAGAGACCAACCCCAAGGAGATGAAGAACAAGAAGGAGATCAGACAATGCCCCAAGTCCTCCATCTTTTATCCACCTCTGTGATCGTGTTCACAGGGGTCCCAGGTTGAGGGAAGAGATGAGGATCTGACTCCATGTTTCAGAAGGCTTGATTTATTATTTTATCATATATATTACATTAAAACTATACTAAAAGAATAGAAGAAAAGGCTTCATCAGAAGGCTGGCTAAGAATAGAATAGCCAAGAATGATAACAAAGGCAGCTGCCTTAGACTCTCTCTCCAAGCCAGTTGACTGTGATTGGCCATTCATTAGAAACATCCAACACGGGCCAATCACAGATGCACCTGTTGCATCCCACAGCAGAGGATAACCATTGTTTACATTTTGTTCCTGAGGCCTCTCAGCTTCTCAGGAGGAAAAATCCTAAGGAAAGGATTTTTCATAAAAGATGTCTGCGACACACCTCCATACTAAAAACCCCAAAATTTAGTTTTTCAGCCTATGATAAACTATATTACTGTATTTCACACACTCGTAGATTCCAGTTCATCGCAAAATCTTGGAAGCTTTCTCCATGGAAGGTTAAAGCAGTGTTCTCCTGAAGGTGAGGACATCTCAGGACAGGCAGAGGAACATTCCCTGAGCCCTGGGCTCCACCAGAGCAGGGTTCCAGCAGGGTTCCTGTGTCGCTGTAGGACACGAAAGAACACAAGCTCACACCGCTGTTCTCAAGGCAAAGAAAAAAGGGAAGTTTATTTTCTGACTCCAACATTTATAGTTTTCCAAGAGAGACAGTGGATTGGAGGGTGACAGTGCCACCTCTCCAATGCCACTGGACAAACCAACAGTCCATCAACTTTCTCCTCCTCCATACAGGAATGCAAAACATTGAGTTATTTACAGAAAGTGTGCGAGAAAGTTCACTAGAAGAAGTCAACATCAGAAGGCTTAGAAAATCTTAAAAAACCAGGTTGACATTGCTGACCTTTCCGTGCTCCCCCAGGCACTACCCGGCCCTGAAGACCCTGGAGCACCTGGAGCACACGTTCCTGCCCCAGGTGAGCCACTACCGCTTCTGCAAGGTGATGGTGGACAACATCCCGCGGCTGCGCGAGGAGATCAAGGAGCTCTCCATGTCCGACCTCAAGGACTTCCTGGAGAGCATCCGCAAGCACTCGGACAAGATCGGAGAGACCGCCATGAAACAGGTGGGATTTGGGGGAATTTGGGATCAGAGTGCCATGGAACAGGTGGGATTTGGGATCAGACTGCCGTGAAACAGGTGGGATTTGGGGGAATTTGGGGGGATTTGGGATCAGTGAGACTGCTATGAAACAGGTGGGATTTGGTGGAATTTGGTGGGAATTGAGATCAGAGTGCCATGGAACAGGTGGGATTTGGGGGGAATTGGGATCAGAGTGCCATGGAAGAGGTGGGATATTTGGGGGTGTTTGTGAGGAATCAGGATCAGTGAGACTGCCATGAAACAGGTGGGATTTGGGGGAATTGAGATCAGACTGCCATGAAACAGGTGGGATTTGGGGGGAAACAAGATTGGTGAGACTGCTATGAAACAGGTGGGATTTGGGAACGTCTGGGGGGATTTGGGATCAGAGTGCCATGGAACAGGTGGGATTTGGGGGAATTTAGGGGGAAACAAGATTGGTGAGACTGCTATGAAACGTGGGATTTGGGGGCATTTGGTGGGAATTGAGAACAATGAGACTGCCATGAAACAGGTGGGATTTGGGGGAATTTAGGGGAGTTTGAGATCAGACTGCCATGGAACAGGTGGGATTTGGGGGTGTTTGGGATCAGAGTGCCATGGAACAGGTGGCATCTGGGGGCATTTGGTGGAAATGAAAGAAGGTGAGGCTGCCATGGAACAGGTGGGATTTGGTGGAAAACAAGGTCTGCAAGACCAGCACAAAACAGATGGGATTTAGGGGCCTTTGGTGGTAATTGAGATCAGTGAGACCACCATGAAACAGGTGGGATTTGTGGGCTTTTGGTGGGAGTCCCCAATTTTTTGGGAAGAGGTTGGAGGTTCATTCGTTGTGTGGAAGTTCTGCTTCTCCAAGCCAAGGCTCTGGGATGAGTTTGGTGTTTTGTTGCTGGTTGAGGAGTGGTTGTTCCTTCCCTGGTTGCTCCTGGAGTTTTATCTTGGATTTCATTCTGGAGTTTATCCTGGGTTTTAGGCTGTTGAGAAGTGAGGATCCATTGTGTCCTTGGCTTCTCCCAGAGTTTTCCATGATTTTGTGGCACTCTGGGAGCTGTGATTGGGGGTGAAACTGATGCCTTGTGAAGGCTGCCCTAGAGCTGAGGCTGGACAGAGTTACAGAATAAAGCTGGGATTTATAAAAGGATCTCCTCCATGGATCCACCCTGGGCAGCACAAGAGCCCAGCCAGGGCTGCACCCAAGATGAACCAAAATGGTCACAAAACGAACCCAAGATAGACAAAATGGTCCCAAAGTGAACCCAAGATTACCCAAAATGGTCCCAAAATGAACCCAAGATGAACTAAAATGGTCCCAAAATGCACGAGCGCTCCTGGGGTCTCTCACTGTGATCAGTTCTGCTCCATTAGCACCTTGCAGTTCATTGTCCCATTGCAGCTTTAGCCCATGCAGTCCCACCCTGCTTGTTTTTCTCTCTCAGCCCACGGTGTTTGTGCTCCTGGGCTGAGATTTGGGTCATTTGTCCTTGGTGCCCAGCTGGAGCAGGAATTGTTTTGTCTCCCTGCTCTGTGCACAGAGCTCGGCATCCCCTCATATGGAGCTCAGACCCACACACTAAAGCAGCACAGAACCTGAAAATAGAAAAGCTCAAACCTGAGGCATCACAACTCCCCATAACTCCATTTTTCACTTGTATTTTCCACTTCTCTGCCCAGGGAATTGGTGCTACTGGCTGACCTGAAGACATTGTGTTGATTCCCCACTTTTTGGGCTAAAAAAGCAAGAGTTTGTGCACTGCAATTCCACGAATTTTGCATCCTAAACTGATTTTAAATCCAACCCAAACTTGGCTGGTGCCTCCCTCACCTTTTCCAGTGGTTGTGTCTGTGAAGGATGAGCTGATGAACTGAACCTCCCTGGCTGTGCCTTAAATCAGGGATTGCCTTTCCCACTCCCACTGAATATTTGGATTTCATCTCATCCCAGCAGAGCTGGGAGAGGCTCTGGAGTTGCCCTCCAGGAGGGTTTTGCAGCTTTGCTGGAATTCAGGGGCAGGGGCAGGGAGCTTGGCAAAAGTGTCAGCAGAACATTTTGCCCCATTTCTTCTCTTCTCATCCTCAGAACATCCTGCTTCACATCCCTTTTCCTGGGGTACATCTTGGCAAACTTCTTTACATCCAAGGCAGCGTGTCCCTGCTATTATGAGGCACGCATGCAGTGCTGTGCAGCTTGATTTATCCAGTGTCTGCTCCAAATGCTCTCCACAAGGGTGTCCCTCCCAGTATCCCCAGGATGGATGGATGGATGGATGGATGGATGTTTTCCCTCCCTGGATGTGCTCAGAGCTCTGGAAAGGAGCAGAGCTGGCGGGAGGCCCACGGAGCCGCGATTGGCAGCTCCGTCCATTCGGTTTAAATTAGGATCATATAAATTCCTTTAAAATTGTTTGATTTCACCAGCGGGAACGGAGGAGGCCTGGCTACAACGGGAGAGGAAATGGGGTTTTTGTAACATCACAAACGTGGGGCTGCCGCTGACAAGGGCTGAACATTTCATTTTGTGATAATCACGAGGATCTGGCGGCAGCGCTCGCAGCCGCGGCCGTGCTCCCGGGATCGGGGGAGCTCCCAGCCCCTCCTGGGATGGACCCAGGGAGGCATTCCCGGGGTCTCACACGAGGAGCTCTCCCTGCTCTCCTTCCCTCCTGGGTTTTAGCCCAATCTGAATTTTATTACCTGAATTCCGGGGGAATTCGCCGCCATCCAGATCCTGTTGTTAACGGCGGGGCCTGGAGCGGATGAAAGGAGCTGCACACACTTGAACTCCACTTGGACTTTGGCCCTGTGAACCTGTGTGTGTGTTTGGGTTTTGGTGGGGTTTCTTTTACAGGGCTCTGAGCTCCAGGCCTGAATTACATCCCATTAACACGTGCTGATATCCGGGCCGGCCTTTATTGTCCCACTCCAGGCTGGAATGTGCCAGGCATGTGGAGGAGGCCACTGGGGATGGAGCTGCTGCGAGTAAGGGGCCAAAAACAACCCAGCCTAAAGGCAGCCATGGATCAGGGCTGGGGACAGCCAGAAGTGTCAGTGCTGCCTTTCCAGAGGGCAGGAAAAGCAGCAGTTTATTTGTGGGAATCACCGGGATGCAGCAGCAGAGCTGGGCTTGAGTAGGCAGGGATCTGGGTTTGGACAGGGGGAGTTTGGACAGGTTGATCCAGGATTAACTGGGACAGGTTGATCCAGAAGGAATTGGGACAGGTTGATCCAGAAACAATTGGAAAGGTTGATCCAGGATGAATTTGGACAGGCTGATCCATGGGGAGTTGGGACAGGTTATCTAGGATTAGTTGTGAGAGGCTGATCCAGGATTAACAGGGACAGGCTGGATCCAGGGGGAGTTTGGACCATTGATCCAGGATGAATTGGGACAGGTTGATCCAGGATTAATTGGGACAGGTTGATCCAGAGGCAATTGGAAAGGTTGATCCAGGATGAATTTGGACAGGCTGATCCATGGGGAGTTGGGACAGGTTATCTAGGATTAATTGAGACAGGCTGATCCAGGATTAATTGGGACAGGCTGGATCCAGGGGGAGTTTGGACCATTGATCCAGGATGAATTGGGACAGGTTGATCCAAGTGACACAGGGACATTTCCCAGTCTCCAGACACAGCCTGGTGGCCTTTTGCTAACCCGGAACAATGTTCCGAAAAGGTACTTTGGGTCATGTTCCAAGTTACCCTGATTACCCAAATTATCCTGATAGCCCTAGTTATCTTGATAATCCCAGTTATCCTGATAAGCCCTGGCATTTCTGGGCTCTGGCTGACACTGGGCAGCACTGCTGGAATCCTTCTGGGGTCAGCTGGGTCTTGGTGCCTTTTCCAGGCAGGGAATGTCCCCGTGCTGGGTGTCACTGCTCCTGAATGGGTGACATTCCATGTTTTCCAGAGGTCACAGAGCCCTGGCTGGGATCTGTGCTGTGGCCATGCCAAGGCTGGGCTCAGCCAGAGCCTCTGGAAGCTCCTGCTCGGTGAGGGCTGGGGTTTATCCTGCCCCAGGACTTCCAGAGGCACCCCCAGAGCGGAACTTCCTGCTCCCATTCCGGGGGTTTGCCTTAACAAGGCAAAATGAGGCTGGTTATTAAAAATTGGGAGTTTTCCAGGCTTGGATGCAGCAGGAGAGCCTTGGAAAGGTCGCTCTGCTGGCTGGGAGGATTTCCACAGTGGGCTGGGGATAATGGGATGGGGGTTTCTGCTCCTGGGCAGGTTTGGGGAAGCAGGAATTTGATTTTCCAGTCGAATTTAGGAACGAGACCTTTTTAATCTTGGCTCCTGCTGCTCGTCTGCTGGGGATATTAAAGTCTTAGGAGAGGAAATGCATCCTTGGGGCTGGAGAGATGGGAAAGGACATGGGCAGCCACGGGCTGGGCTTGCAGGATTTTGGGAAGAGGCTCCCACAGCGCAGGGGATGCTGTGTCCCACTGGAGGAACAACGGATGGAGAGGAGGCACTGCCTGGGTTTGAATTAAACCCTGCCAGAATTTAGGGGCTGTTCACAGCCATCCCCTTCCTCCTGGCAAGGAGGAGCTGGATGAACAGCGGGAATTCTGCTGGGCTCTGCCCTCAGCATCCTCTGGTTAACGTCTTGCAGAACCTCCTCGAGGAAAACGGGGAGGAGATTTTTGTTGTTTTGCGCTGGATGAAAACCTCAGCCAGCTCTGGAAGCCCCTGCTATTTTTTTTTCATTAAGCCTTGGCCCCGAAATGTGTTATTTTAAGAGTGTTGAGCAGCCCTCTCCGGGCAGGGGATCCATCCCTTGCCACTGATGTTTGATCTGGAAACTTTTTGAGACAAAACCTCCCCGAGTGTCTGCCGTGAGCCGGAGCCTCCGCTCCCGTCACCATCCCGGATCCATCCAGGCCGACAAAGGCTCCAAGATCATCAAGCCCAACCTTTGATGTTTGGGACTTCTGGGTTTTCTGCACTCTCTGGGCTCTGGAGATGCGGTGTGAGAAACCCCAGAGGCAGGAGGTGGCATCTTGTGGGCTCTGTCACCGTGTGCCACCCCCTGGTCACACTCCGGGACATCCAGGGGTGGGGTGGGGTGGGGTGGGATGGGATGGGATGGGATGGGATGGGAGCTGCAGGAAAAAGGAGCAGGAGGAGATGGGAATGATGTGAGAAATGAGCAGGATTTTTGAAGTGGCTCCTGGAGGGAAGTGTCAGGCCAGGAGCTTGAGGTTGAGTGTGATCCCTCGGCGCCATGGATGGGAAACACGAGCGGGAGCGTCTGGAAGTGCAGGACACATCTGGGGAGGTGCTGAGGGCTTTGTGCGGATCTCAGCAGGTTCTGCCCTTCCTCGTGCTCCCCCTCTGCTCCCTCCCACATCACAGAGCTGCAGTGCAAATGTGCTTATTGTCATAAAAGGGCTTTTTATTCCCCGTTTCCTGGCATTCTGGGAAGGTTTCACTGTTTATTTAACAGGAATTCTGTGCCTTTAAGTCTGCCTTGAAAATTTATACTCCATAGGAAGTTTATTAATAAATGGGCATCCCTCTCAATTCCTTTTATGACCTCAGAAATGAAACTGCTAAATCATGGCCTTTTTTATTTCAGCATCTGGGTGAGGAAGGGCTGTGGGGTCTGGGGGATCCCAGCAGTGGATCCACATTCCCTGGGCATGACTGGAAAATTCCCTGGCACCAGAAAATCCAAGTTTAACTACAGGGAAAGCATGTGCTGGCCCAGCTGTTTGTGTGCTTGCCTTTTAGACTTCTTAAAAGTCCTGAAATCCAGAGATGTTAGAAATAAATCCTTAATCTTCCAATCATGGAATGGTTTGAGTTGGGAGGAGCCTTAAAGATCATCCAGTTCCAAACTTTTTCTGTGAGCAGAGACAACTTCCACAACCCAGCATCCTTCAGAGCAAATCCAGCCTGGCCTTGGACCTCTTCGAGCCCCTGAGACAGAATTAATAATTAATTATTAATAATTAGGCAAAGTGCCGGTGGAGGCAGGAGCACTCCTTGCTCCTTCCTTAGAGCCATCAGGACTGGCTGTTGTGTTTTTGGGATTTCAGCTGGGAAGGAGGAGCCCTGAACCTCCTTTCACTCAGCCTGGACTGTGATTTCTGTGTTGGGCACTGTGATTTTTCCTGCTCTGGTTTTTATTTCCAGACTGGGAAGTTGCTCCAGGAGCACCAGGATCCCGTGAGGTGAGGCAGCTCAGAGTGACCCCACAATAAACTCAATTTGTGCCTGGTTTTGTGTGGAGGAGCTCAGGGCTCTGGGCAGCACGGCCCTGCCAGGAGAGGTGATGGAATCACCTCAGAAATCTCTGGGAATGGCTCCCACCAGGATGCTGCTGCCCAGGGTGATTAATTCAATAAAAAGAATAAAAATATGGCTGCTCATAAACCTTTTAAATGGAGTGGGGTTTCCCAGATTTCTCCTCTTAAAAATTCCAGGGGTGGTTTTGGTGATGGGGAGGGGTTTGATGTCTCTGTGCTCTCCAGCTGGGCACTGCTCCTGCCCTGGGACTCTGGACATGGGGAGGAATCTCAGGAGGTTTTGGGAGCATTCCTGGTGTCCCACAGATGTGGAGATGGAATGGTTTGGGTGGGAATGGACCTTAAACCCCACCCCATTCCCATGCCAAGGGCTGTGCCAGGGTGCTCAGAGTCTCCAGGTCCTCACCTGGAGCTGCCAAACATTTGGTGAATGTGGCAAAATCCCAATGCTGTGCCAAGGTCACAGCTGGACACCCGAACTCTGAGTGCCGCACCCACCCCAAACTGCCCCTGACCCCACATTTTGGCTTTTGGTCCAGGTGAGCAAAACCAGGTCCTTCCTGCAAATGAGGGACCTGAAACCTCGTGCACAGGGTGCCATCTGGACCAAAATCCCCTTTTAGGAATGTCACTGCCATGGAATTCCTGGGAGCTTTGTCCAGTCCTTCCTGCCCTGGGCTGGGAGTGACCCCAGGAAGGGAAGGGCTCTGATCCTCAGGGAATTCACCCTGGGGCTGGAGTGAGATGGAAATGGGTCCATGCTGAGGGCTGGGCTTGTGCCAGCTGAGGTGCGGTGGTTCCATTGTCAGGGAATGGTGGCTCTGTTCTCATGGAATGGTGGCTCCATTTTCAGGGAATGGTGGTTCTGTTTTGTGGGAATGGTGAGTCAGTTCTCAGGGAATGATGCTTTGCTTTTCAGGGAATGGTGATTTGGTTTTCAGGGAGCAGTGGTTTGGTTTTCAGGTAATGGTGGGTCAGTTTTCAGGGAATGGTGGTTCTGTTTTCAAGGAATGGTGGCTCTATTTTCAGGGAATGGTGGTTTGGTTGTCAAAAAATGGTGGCTGAGTTCTCAGGGAATGCTGGTTCTGTTTTCAGGGAATGGTGACTCAGTTTTCAGGGAATGGCAGTTCTGTTTTCAGGCAATGGAGGCTCCATTTTCAGGGAATGGTGGCTCTGTTTCCAGGGAATACTGGTTCTGTTTTTGGGGAATGGTGGTTCAGTTCTCAAGGAGTGGTGGTTTGCTTTTCAGGGGACAGTGGTTTGGTTTTCAGGGAATGTCGACTCAGTTTTCAGGTAATGGCAGTTCTGTTTTCCACGTGTTTTCCAATGCTGTTTTCCATGTTTTCCATACCAGAAAATGGTGGCTCAGTTTTTAGGGAATGGTGGTTCCATTTTCAGGGAATGCTAATTCACTTGTCAGGGAATGATGGCTCCATTGTCAGGGAATGGTGGCTTGGTTCTCAGGGAATGGTGGTTCTGGTTTTGGGGAATGGTGAGTCAGTTCTCAGGGAATGATGCTTTGCTTTTCTGGGAGCAGTGATTCAGTTTTCAGGAAGCAGTGGTTTGGTTTTCAGGTGATGGTGGTTCCATTGTCAAGGAATGGTGGTTCTTTTCTCAGGGAATGGTGATTTAATGTTCAGGGAATGCTGGTTTGGTTTTCAGGGAATGATGGCTGAGTTCTCAGGGAATGCTGGTTTGGTTTTCAGGGAATGGTAGCTCAGTTGTCAGGTAATGGTGGTTCAGTTTTCAGGGAATGCTGGCTCAGTTCTCATGGAATGGGGCCTCCATTGTCAGGGTATGGTAGTTCCATTGTCAGGAAACGGTGGTTTGCAGGCACACAGTTTATGGTGGTGGACAGTGGGGCTGTGGCCCCCAATCATCCCTAATTGGGCACAGCTGTGGGAAGCAGGTGAGCAGCACTGACAGCCATGAGCCATGGAGGGCCCAGGTGTGCTGGGCAACCACACAGGGCACACAGGTGTGATGTGTCAGCATGGGGGGATAAAGGCTGGGCTGGAGGACAAGAAGGGCAGATACCTGAAGCCTTCTGAAGCAAAATGATATTACTGTGTGCGGGCAGACCCCTGAAGCCTTCTGGTGAGGTGAGTGTTACTGTGTGTGGGTTGAAGCCTTCTGAAATTATGTGGTGATACTCTGTGTGTTGTGGCCATCTCAGCTGGGGCATGTGCTGTGATGGTGGCTCCATTTTCAGGGGCTGGTGGTTTGGTTTTCAGGGAATAGTAGCTTCATTTTCAGGGAATGGTAGTTTATCTCTTAGGGAGTGGTAGCTCCATTTTCAAGGAATAGTGACGCCTTTTTCAGGGAGTGGTAGTTCATTTTTCAGGGATTACTCGTTCATTTTTCAGGGATTGGTGGCTCCATTTTTTTGAGGAATAGTGGTTCCATTTTCAGGGAATGGTGGCTCCATTTTCAGGGAATACTCATTCATTTTTCAGGAATGGTGCCAAGCTGCCTGCCCTTCCCATGACACTCTGGGCCAAATTGCAGCCAGGTGCTGCAGCACCACTGAGGGGATCCTGCAGCAGCCCAAGGCTTCCCTTCCCTCCAAGGCTTTTTGCAAAACCCCCAAGTTCTGCCGTCAGGCTCAGGTCATTCAAACCTCTCCACATATTCTTCCAATTCCCATCTATGGCAAATTTAGAACAGCTTTAGTTTCAGGGAAAATGTCCTTCAGTTCCTCCAGGCCAGGAGGAACTGCTTTGTTCCCTTTTGCTGGTTTTTGGGAATGGGCCAGGGAGGAGATGGCTGGGACACCCTGGTGGCTTCGATTTGGGGTTTCCATCTGCTGTTCCTCACTTTTGGTTCCTCAGGAAGCTGGGAAAGGCTGGGATGCAGAAGGGTAGAAGGAGCTCCAGCACCACCAGGGACATTCCCTGGTCCTGTATTTTCAGCGAGGTGGGATTTGAGGTTTTCCTTTAAAATCTCTGCTTTTTGGTGGTGGGTGTTGACCTGGGCCAAGCTCACCTGTGCCTTGGGATGGTGGGGTTGTTTAGGTTGGAAAACCCTGTGTGATCTGAGCCCAGCACTGCCCCATGTCCCCAAGTGCCACATCCACAGGCATGTTGAATCCCCTGGGGATGGGGATTGCCCCATTTCCTTTGCAGGTTTGGGAGGGAAATGTGGGTCCTGCTGTGTTCCCATTCCTGCTGTTCCAAACACCCCTCACAGAAACATCCTCTGGGCATCTCAGGTCTTACCAAACTCAGGAATTAGGAAAAAAAAAAACATTCAGAAAAAGGATAGGGATGATGGGAACAGCCTGTTGGAGATGATCCTGCTGGACTGGAGGGATTTTCCCTGGCATTCCAGGTGTGCTGCAGCAGGAGCAGAGGGCACGGAGCCTTCCCATGCCTCAGGCAGACTTGGGAAGAGTTTAGGAAGTGTTTGTAGGGAAAAACTAAAGCCAGATCATGGGAAAAGGAAGAGGAAAAGCTGTGGCATGCAGCTGTCTGGGGGTATTGACTGTGTCTGATGCTGGGATGGGTGAGGGGGAAGGTTTGGGGCAGAAACTACTCCTGTGTGTAGAGAGGGAAGAGCAGGAGGTGCCTGCAGGTGTTGGTGCTTCACCTCCTCCCTGAATGCAGAGGCTTAGGGAGTTGTGCTGCTTCCCTGGGCAGGTAAAATCCCATTTGTGCTGCTTCCCCGGTGATCTCCATCCCCTCTGTGCCAGCTTTCCCTTGGTGTGCCTGTTAAAAACAAGCAGAGCTCTCCTCTTTGAGCAGCTCCTGCTCCAGGGTTGGGATTTTCCATGTTTTAAGGTTCCCAGAGGAGTTGAGAAGCCCTTGGGAAGCTGTTCCTGCCTGGCACTGGGGATCAGAGTTCCCAGTGCTGAGTGTTTGGGGTTTCCTGGGATTGTCACATCCCCAGCACCTTGTCCTTGGGATCCTGCTGGGGACACAGCTCTGGGTGTCTCAGTTGTGGCTTCTCCTTCAGCGGAACATCCCCAAAGGCTGTGGAAAGCCCTGGATTAAGCAAAGGACAATTCTGGAGAGGAGAGGTTCTTGGCTCTGAGCTGCTTTGGGGTTCTGTGAGCTGGGCTGTGGGAATTGGAACCTTCCATGGGGTGTTGGGGAGGAATTGCTGGCTGGGAGGGTGGGCAGGGGCTGGGCTGGAATTCCCAGATTTGCTGTGGCTGCCCCTGGATCCCTGGCAGTGTCCAAGGCCAGGTTGGACATTGGGTTTGGATCCACCCAGCACAGTGGAAGGTGTTCCCATGGCAAGGATGACACTGGATCATCTTGAATATCCTTTCCCATCCAAACCATTCCATGATTCCATGATCATTATTGCTGTGGTGATTTGTCCCTCCTGTTGATTTGCCCTCTGGGCCAGCACCCCCTTTCCCACTGGCTGATGCATCCATGGAGGTTCACATCTCCTGGATTCTTCCTTTTACCAGTACTTTTCCCTCTATTTCCAACTTAATCCGGACTAGATTTTTTCTCTCCTTTTGTTCTGCTTTGCCTCTTTGCTGCCTCTGTTGTTCCTTTCTATCCTCATTTCATTAAAACTTGGAAAATCCATCTCTGCCTTGTCACCCTCACTGGGAGCTGGTGCTGGGGGGGTGTAACAGCATGGGGAAAAGCTGGATCAACTTCCCACCTCTGTGGCTTGGTTCCTTGGGTCCTGAGTAGAGAACCCTGCCCAGACATGGATGTGGCGGATGTGTTCCTGTCCTGCAGCCAGGGCTGGTTCCTCTCCTGGGATTTGGGGCTGAATCCCAGCAGAAGGTGGCCCGGTCACCTCTCTGTGCACCCAGTGCTGGCTGAGTTCTTTGGTGCTGTGTCTTCATCCCTCCCTTTCCACCTCAGTGCAGAGAAGGAGAAAAACAACAGAATTATTCTGGAATTTAGGCCTAGCCTAGACTGGGATCAGCTGGGCTCTCCTGGTGTCTCCTCCCTGGGCTCTCCATGATTCCAGAGATGCCCCAGGAATGTTGGGGGTGGGCTGGGGAGGGGTTTGAGTGTGTTGGGGTTTGCAGAGACCCCAGGGCTGGCTCAGGGCTGCTCCTGGGGATGCCTGGTTGGGATCCCTGGGGCTGAGTTCCTGCAGGATTGTGATGGTGTTCACAGCGGTTTTCAGGTGAGGGAAGAGATGAGAACGTTGACTCCATGTTCAGAAGGCTGATTTATTATTTTACGATATACATTACATTAAAACTATACTAAAAGGAATAGAAGGAAAGGTTTCATCTCAGAAGGCTGGCTAAGCTAAGAATAGAAAAGAATGATAACAAAGGCAGCTGCCTCAGACTCTCTGTCCGAGCTAGCTCTGCTGTGGTTGGCCATTAATTAGAAACAGCCACATGAGACCAATCCCAGATGCACCTGTTGCATTCCACAGCAGCAGATAATCATTGCTTACATTTTGTTCCTGAAGCCTCTCAGTTTCTCAGGAAGAAAAAATCTTAAGGAAAGGATTTTTAATGAAAAGATGTCTGCAATACAGGACAACCCTGGCCCTGCAGTGCCTCGTGATGCCAAGGGCACATCCCAATCTCCAGATGCTCCAGGGAGCTGTGAGGACACTGCCTTTGGTCTGTGTCTGAAATGTCGGGTGGCTGGGACTTGGAGAATGTTGAATATTTCACATGAATACCTGTGAGCACCCTGCTGAGAGGAATCCCAGAATCCTGATGTGCTTTGGGTGCAAGGGGCCTTCAAGGCCATCCCATTCCATGGGCAAGGTCACCTTCCACTGTCCCAGAGTGCTTCAGCCTGGCCTGGGACGCCTCCAGGAATGGAGCAGCCACAGCTGCTCTGGGAATCCTTCCCAGGGTCTCACCTGCCTCTGAGTGAGGAATTGCCTCAGTGTCCTCTTCCTCCTGCTGCTCATCAGCCTCTCCTGGGGCTTCCCAGAAATCCCTTGGCATAGGAGACCCTGGGGATTTTTGTGCCCAGAAATCCACTGGCAGAGTCGAACCTGGAGATCTCTTTGTGACCAGAGATTCCTTGGCACAGGAGGAGCTGGAGATGTCTCCATGACCAGAAATGCACTGGCACAGGAGGAGCTGGAGATCTCTTTATGACCAGAAATTCCTTGGCAGAGAGGAACCTGGAGATCTCTCCATGACCGGAAATCCACTGATGGAAGAGAACCCAGAGATCTCTTTGTGACTCATTTTTGTGACCAAAAATCCACTGGCACTGGAGATCCTGGAGATGTTTTTGAGACGAGAAATGCACTGGCACAGTAAAAATTGGAGATCTCTTTGTGGCCAGAAATCCACAGGCAGAGGAGGATCTGGCAATCTCTTTGTGACCAGAAATGCACTGGCAAAGGAGAGCCTGGAGATGTTTTTGTGACCAGAAATGCACTGGCACTGGAAAACCTGGAGATCTCTTTGTGACTCATTTTTGTGATCAGAAATTTCTTGGCACAGGAGAACTGGAGATCTCTTTGTGACCAGAAATACACTGACAGAGGAAGACCTGGAGATCTCTCCATCACTAGAAGTCTACTGGCACTGGAGAACCTGGAGATCTCTTTGTGACTCATTTTTGTGACCAGAAATCCCTTGGCACAGGAGGGCCTGGAGGTCTCTCCATGACCAGAAATCCCTTGGCAGAGGAAAAACTGTAGATCTGTGGCTAGAAATGCACTGGCACAGGAGAACCTGGAGATCTCTTTGTGACTCATTTTTGTGCCCAGAAATGCAGTGGCACAGGAGAACCCAGAGATTTCTTTGTGACTCATTTTTGTGCCCAGAAATCCCTTGGCAGAGGAGAAGCTGGAGATCTCTCTAACTTGAAGCATTTTCCTTCGGGCTCGCTGGCGGGTGACACAAGTGGAACATGGAGCTATTAATGAGCAGCTCTGCAGGGAAAGGGAATTCGTGTCCTGTGGATCAAAGGAATTTGCTGGGGATTAATTCCATTTATTTACAAGTTCAGCTGCTTTGTAAACGTCTCCTTGTCGGGCCATTCCTGTTAACAGTGGCCGGGGCTGTTTTTAATAACGTTTTTTTATTTGGAACAAAGCTGGCAGGAACCTTCTCTGCTTTCCTTCAGGGTTGGTGGCATTGCCTTCAAGCCTCCCTGGCCTCAGAGGCTGAGGTTTAACCCCTTGGTAGCCAGGGAAGCTGCTCCAGACATGGAATATCTGGAAGCACTTGGCACAGGCTGCAGGAATCTGGTTTGGGTCTCAGAGCCCAGAGTTTGACATGCAATTAAAAGGCCGCGAGCTTTTCTCGCTCTTGAAAATTTCTTTTGCAAGTGTGGCTGTTAAAGTGCACTTTTATCGGCCACCTGTGCCTGCCTGGCTGTTTTACAGAGGGGCACTGGCCCCGTAAATTGGGGTTTTTGTCCCCTTTCAGGGGTTATTGGGGAGTGGGGCTGTTGGTGCAGCTGCAGGAGTTGGTGTTTGCAGCTACTGCAGCTCTGCTCTGGGGAGGGAGCTCGTGTGGGGCCAGGGATGCACACCTGGGCTGCTCCCAGGGGAGAACTGGCTGGGAAAAGGGAAAGGAGGGAACAGGGAAAGGTGCTGTTCCTTGGGATTCAGGAGTTGGACACATACCTGGAAAGTTGGAGCAGCCTTGAACCCTCCATGGGACTGTTGGGAGGCATCTCATGGCCTGGAATGAAAAATGCAAAGTGGAGCTGCTGCAGCGAGCCCAGAGGTGATGGAAATGCTTCCAGAGCTGGAGCCAGGCTGGGAGAGCTGGGAATGTTCCGCTGGAGAAGGGAAAATTCCAGGGAATCCTCAGAGTCCCTGAAGGGCTCCAGGAGAGCTGGAGAGGGACTGGGGACAGGAGCCAGGGAATGGCTCCCACTGGGAAAGGGCAGATTGGGCTGGGATCTTGGCAAGGAATTGCTGGCTGGGCTGGAATTGCCACATTTGCTGTGGCTTCCCCTGGATCCCTGGCAGTGCCCAAGGCCAGGTTGGACACTGGGGCTTGGATCCACCTGGGATAGTGGGAAGTGTCCCTGTCCATGGATGGTGGCACTGGGTGGGATTTAGGGTCCCTTTAACCCAAACCATTCCATGACTGCGCAGAACCCACCCTCCGTGGGGCTGCTCAGCCCCATTTGTTGTGCTGGAACTTCAGCCTGGAGGATCCTCAGGGAACATAGGGTTTGGTTTGTAGGGCACAGCCAGGGGAGGTCTCATTTAAGCTCCTGTTCACACTTTTAGGCCAGGCGTTTCTCAGGGTTTTACCTTGGAAACCTCCATGGATGAGGCTGCAGAACCTCTGGGGTCTTTCAGTAAGAACCAGTTGTGTATTGTTCCTGCATCTTCCTGGTGACCCCCTGTGGGGACTGAGGGATCTTTTGGGAGCCTTTTCCTCTGGGGTGATCCAGCCCCTCATCGCAGGTGTCCTCCTGCCCTGCCTGGGCAGTGCCATCCTTGTCCCACAGATCCCAGCCCTGTTCCATGGGCTCCTTGGGATGTGGTGGTTTCACAGAAGCCTGGAATGCTTTGGGTGGAAGGGACCCTAAATCCCACCCATTCCCACCCCTGATGGTTTTTTGTGGGGTGATTTGGTGGGAATTTGTGAGTCCCAGCTCAGCCTTGGAACATCCAGAGCAGGGATGGGACAGGTTAGACTTGATGACCTTGGAGAGTTTTCCCAACCTCTGTGATTCTGGGATTGTGGGATTTTCCTCATCCTGACCAGACCCTGTGAAGTGCTGAGCTCCTTTTCCATCCTGACACCAGCCTGAACCTGCAGGAAACCCCTTGGAACTGCAGGAATCCCTTGGTGATTTTTTAATTTTTTTTTTTTCTATTGGGGTTGGGATTGAAAGTGTTTGAGATGGCATTTTTTGTTTGGATTTGAATATTTAATATTTTTTATTTCTATGATAGTCTTGTAGGTTGTGAGTTTTACAGTATTTTACTAATAAGTGATAAAATGACCCTGTATTTATTTTGATAACATCTTTTAAGGAAAAACGATCTAATTAAGAAATCATGCATACATTATTCTTATTTTTAACTTAATAACTAATTATTTATGTGTCATAATGTGGACTTTTTAGTGTAATTATCCAGTGCCACCCCATCCATGGGCAGGGACACCTCCCACTGTCCCAGGTGCTCCAAACCCCAATGTCCAACCTGGTCTGGGACATTCCTGGGTATCCAGGGGCAGCCGCAGCTGATCTGGGAATTCCATCCTGGCAGGAGTGAAGGACTCATGGCAGGAATGAAGATTGAAGATGCTGAGGTCTCCTGTCCATGCCCTGAGCTTTGTGTGCAGGGCCTCGGTAGGGGAGGTCCCTCTGTGGGATCATGGTCCTGGAATGTGGGTAAATCCCAGCCAGGGAGACTTGGATTAGCTCTTCCACCAGCAGGGACAATGAAATTCCATCCCCCAGGGAGGGATGATGGGATTTATGGAGGCTGCACGTGGCTCTTCCCTGGTTTATGGAAACCTCTGGGCTCTGGGAGTGCTCCCAGGTGTCCCCAGGCTCTGGGGCTGAGTCCTGCAGTTCCTGTGGGATTGTGGCCAAGGGCTGGACACCCCTGCAGGCACCTTCTGTCTTTATTCCATGAATCCCAACTTCCTCTTCTCCTCTTGCTCTCCAGGGATTTTTTCTGCACAGCTCTGCCCACCTTGGAGCCTTTAAGGCTTAATTTTACCCTGTGCTTTTATTTTATATAGAAATAAAGACAGGATGAGTTGGCTCATTGAATTATTTCTCTCATTTTATCGCTTCTTGCCTTATGAAGCCTTAATATCCGTGCTGGGACTCCCCAGTTTGTTTCCTATACCTCCAAGAGCTTTCTGGGGGGCATTTTCCCCTCAGAACTCCACATTTTGGGTGCCACCTCCTCTCCCCTTCCCCTCCCCTGTACCAAACCTCACTCTCTGTGTGATGTGGTTTTTTAAATCCCAACGACTTGCTTTGAGTCAGAGCCTCCCCATCCTGAGCAGCCATGAGGAGAAGGAGCTTTTTGTGCCTCATAAAAAGCCCTGGGAGCAGTTGCTGCTGATAAAATGTTGACAGACCCCCTTGCTCGCCGCTCCCCATGGTGCCACTGCAGGGAAATGTCCCCATGAGGGACAGCTTGTGTACAGCTGAGCTTTATCACAGACAAACAAGGCTTTGGAAGCCTTCAGTGATTCCTATTTTTTCCCCCCCTCCCCATTCCCTCCAAGCTTTTATTTGCTTTTCTCCCTTTTAAGCTGAATTTACGGCTTCCTGGCCCGGCTGATTTCTGATTGACTTAAAAAATCATCATAAAAAAAAAGGCCCCCGTGTAGATGGAGCTGCTGAAATGCCTCCAAGGCGTTGTTTATAGGTCCATGTTCCCTCTCTGCTCAGGGAAAGTGAGCCTTTAATGCCTTCCACATTTCCTGGGCTCCAGTACAGAGCACTGTGGCCTTTGGAGATGCTTTTTGCTGCTTTTTGTGATTCTGAGGGAAATGTCGGCAGCCAGGGCCGGGATTCTGCCTCTCAAGGTGAGGCTGATGTGTCTGGCTCTGGTGGGAGCTGGAGGGCTTCCAGAAGGTGCTGTTGGATGAGTTTCGCTCCAGAGGGGATGGAGGGTGAGAAAGGCCAGGTTTTTCCAGGCTGGACAGGCTCCAGGAGCAGAGAAACCTCAGAAACATCCCCTGGTCCCACCTGGGCTTGCAAAGCCCCGTAGAGCTCCAACCCTGTCTCACCATCCCTACAGCCAGGGAACTTGTGGTGGGATGGAGATGGAGCAGGGACATCTTGGACACCTCATCCCTGGGCACCTCCAGGTTGTGTCCATGGCTGAAGTTTGGGATGTAATTCCCATTCCTGGACACTTCTGTTAAATTTCCAAAGGAATGGGGGTTGAAGCAGGCAGGGAACACATGGTGGGATGGAGCAGGGACACCTCGGTCACCTAATCCCTGGATACCTGTGGCTGAAGTTTGGGATGGAATCCTCACTCCTGGATACTTCTGTTGAATTCCCGAGGGAATGGAGGTTGAGGCAAGCAGGGAACTCGTGGTGGGATGAAGATGGAGCAGGGATACCTTGGTCACCTCATCTCTGGACACACCTCCAGGCTGTGTTCATGGCTGAGGTTTGGGATGGAATTCCCACTCCTGGGCACTTCTGTGTAACTCCCAAGGGAATGGGTGTTGAGGCAGGCAGGGAACTCGTGGTGGGATGGAAATGAAGCAGGGGCACCTCAGTCACCTCATCCCTGGACAGACGCCTCCAGGTTGAAGTTTGGGATGGATTTCCCACTCCTGGACACTTCTGTTGAATTCCCAAGGGAATGGGTGTTGAGAACACGTGGTGGGATTGAAATGGAGCAGGGACACCTCAGTCATCTCATCCCTGGACACCCGTGGATGAAGTTTGGGATGGAATTCCCACTCCTGAACCCTTCCGTTGCGTTCCCAAGGGAATGGGGATTGAAAGAGGGTTCAACCATCTCCCCAGAGTTCACCTCATTCACCTCCTCCTAAACCATCCCTCCATTATGTATTTAATTATCCTCCTGCAACAACCTGGAGTGGATTTGGGGAGCACAGCTGGTGTCCCTTTGTCCTTTCTCCTGCATTAATCCCAGGTTTATGAGGAGACACTGCAGGTTTTTTCCTTCCTGAGAGGTTTTTCCATCTTCTTCCCCTTGCTGGGGCTATGGGGTGAGCACAGGCTGCTCCTGCAGGGGACACAGGATGGACATTCCAGGACATGGATTTGGGACAAAGTGGAAGCAGCTGCTCACTTTGGCTCTAGAATTGTTCAGTGTCTGATTTTTGATGTAGAAAATGGAGTTTTCCTGTCCTGTCTCACCTGGTGGTTCTTTGTGGGGTGATTTGGTGGAAATTTGTCAGTTGTGTGTCCCAGCTCAGCCTTGGAACATCGAGAGTAGGGATGGGACAGGTGAGGAGTCCCACAGCTCCTTTTCCATCCTGACATCAACCTGAACCTGCAGGAAACCCCTTGGAACTGCAGGCATCCCTTGGTGATTTTTTAAAAATTTTTTTTCTCTTAAGGTTGGGATTGAAAGTGTTAGAGATGGTATTTTGTGTCTGGATTTGAATATTTAATATTTTTATTTTTATTATAGTTCTTGTAAGTTGTGAGTTTTATAGTATTTTACTAATAAGTTATAAACTGGCTCTGTATTCATTTTGATAAGGTCTTTTAAGGAAAAAACTATCTAATTAAGAAATGATACTTATATTTTTTATTTTTAACTTAACTAATTATTTATGTGTCATAATGTGGACTTTTTGGTCTAATTATAAAATATTACTTTTAAAGAATAAGATGAAGAAGGGCAAGCTTCTGCTCTAAAACTTTCATCTTGTCTTATATATTTGACTATATTTTAAAATTTTAAGTTTTTTACTCGGTGATATTACACACTTCTATTCAAATTATACACTCCTAATTCCAGTGCTATCAATTAATTTTGGAAGTTTTCTTTATGCTCTCAGGTCAAATGCGGGGTTCTCTAGAGGGTCTGTGCCTTTCAACACACAAAGTCCAAAATTCTCACCATCTGGGGTTCCAACAATCCCTTTTTGCCTGATTTTCCTGGAGTGTGAGGGAGCTGCTGGGGCTGTGAGGGGTCAGCTTGGATCACTGTGTTCCTGGTCAAGAAATTTGGGATTTTCTTTGGTCCTCATACCCCAATAACTCCTTGTTTGCATTCTAGAGGAAGTGGCAGGTGATAAATTCTGGGTTTAGGGCATAGCTTGGGTGCTGACTCTCTGGTTTTGCTGTCCCAGGTTTGCTTTAGGAAAGCTGAAGGAGGATTCTTTGTAGGCTGAGTGAGTCTTTGGTGTGGAAACGTTCATAAAATCCATTTGTAGGGTGAGCAGCCCTTTAGCAGGCTGGGCTTTGTAGGGGAATCTCCTTCCCAGGGGGATCCAGGCTCTGCTGCTGCTGGCTCTGGTTTCCCTCCAGCCCTTCCCAAGTCATCAGGAGCAGAAGATTAAAAACAAAAAATAGCAACTTCAGTCCAGTCCCTAAAGTGCAACAATTTCTTCAGTTAATCAGAGAACCATGGAGTGGTTTGGGTTGGAAGGGACCTCAGAGTTCATCCAGGGCAGGGATGGCTCCCATGGACCAGGCTGCTCCAAGCCCCAATGTCCAGCCTGGCCTTGGATTTTTGTTTAGGATTCCAATTGTTTTGGATTCCACAGACACAGAAATGGAAGGAGGAAAAGAAAGAGGCAGATGTAAAAGGAGGAAAAAAAGGAGAGACAGAAGTGAAAGGAGGAAGGAAAGGACAGCAAGGAGAGACAGAAATGAAAGGAGGACAGCAAGGAGAGACAGAAATGAAAGGAGGAAAGCAAGGAGAGACAGAAAGGAAAGAAGGAAAGCCACAGAGATGCCCTCCTTGACGAGAGCTCCTCTCCCACCTCTGGGCTCTCCTGCCATGGCCTAGGAGGTGACATCCAGCAGATCACAGGGCTGGCCTGGCTTGATTTGCAACTGATTGCCATAGCAGAGGCTTTATAAGGATTGAAGTTGGGATTTGTTGACTTTTCTTATCTGTCAGGCTCCAGTCGCTGTGATGTCACTCCAAACCAGCACGAGCAGATCGTAAATCTGAATTATCCCTCACTGCTCTGGGGTGAGGACACTTTTATCTATTTATTTTATCTATTTATTTTATCTATTTATTTTATCAATTTTATCTATTTATTTTATCAATTTTATCTATTTATTTTATGTTTTATTTATTTTCATTTTTAATTTTATTTTTATTAATTTTATTTATTTGTAATTTATTTTTCTTTATGAATTCTATTTATTTTATTTATATAAAAATGTGTTTATTTTAATTACTTTTATTTATTTTAGGTTCTATTTATTTTTATTTTAAATTTTGCTTTTATTTATTTTATTTATTTTAAATTTATTTTTTATCTGTATATTCTATTTATTTATTTATCTATTTGTTTTTAAAATTTATTTATTTTAATTATTTTTATTTTTATTTATTTTACACCATCCCATGGCCATTCTTGAGGTGGTTTCTCCTTCCCTCCTGATGTCTGTGGGAATCCAGCTCATTTTCCCGTTGTTTTTCCAGTCTCATCCAGGAGTTTTGCTCTTCCCTTCGCTCCTGTCACTCTGGATATGGCAGAATGAGGGAGCAGCCATGAGAGGAAAGGGAAAGGAAGGGAACTGGTGATGTTGGTGCTGGAGAGGCTCTCAGGCAGATATTCCATAGGAGTGCATCCAGGGATTCCTGTGTGGATCCCACCTCCTTCTCCATAGTGAGTTTCTTAATGTGGCAGAGATTTTTTAATATATCTATATAAAAATAAATATGTGTATGTGTATATACAAGGGCATGGAGGGACAGGACACAGAGAATGGTTTAAACTGAGGGAAAATAGGATTAGAAGAGGTTTAATGGAGGAATTCCTGTCTGGGAGGGTGGGGAGGCTCTGGAATGCAATTCCCAGATTTGCTATGGCTGCCCCTGGATCCCTGGCAGTGCCCAAGGCCAGGTTGGACATTGAGGGTGGGATGCACCTGGGACAGTGGGAGGTGTCCCTGTCCATAGCAAGGGAATGAACAGGATGATCCTTAAAGTCCCTTCCCACTCAAACCATTCCATGATTTTTGTCAAGTTTCAAGAAATGTCCATTTTGCTAAAAAAAAAAAATAAACTGGTGGCCACTTTGTGGTGTACAAGAACAAAAATCCGGTGTAGGGGTAAATCTGAGACTGAGGTGTAGGAAATGTAACAGCAGCTTTGGGGAGGAATTTGAGATAATTCCCTGTGGAGTGTCAGGTTTGGGGTGATTTGGTGGAAATCTGTGAGTTGTGTGTCCCAGCTGAGCCTTGGAACATCCAGAGCAGGGATGGGACAGGTGAGGAGTCCCACAGCTCCTTTTCCATCCTGGCATAAAACTGAACCTGCAGAAAACCCCCTGGATCTGCAGGAATCCCTTTTTGCCTGATTTTCCTGGAGCAGGAGCATGAGGGATCTGCTGTGGCCGTGAGGGGTTAGCTTGGATCATTGTGCTCCTGGTTAAAAAATTTGGGATTTTCTTTGGTCCTCATACCCCAAATACTCTTCCTTGTTTGAATTTAAATCCCTCCTTTAGGAATTCCAGCTGGACAGGTCAGGTTTGTGCACAGGAACAGAAAAATTCCCAAAGCTGAGCTGGAAGAGCTTGGCCGAGCTTGAGGCTTTGGCATCAGGGATGGGATTTGGGATCATTCCCATGGGAGGTGCTTTGACCCCATTGCTGTGCTGAAAAAGAGTGATTTGGTCATCACAACCAAACAACTCTGATCCTAAGTGCACTTAGAGTGTGAAAAATCAGATTTCACCCAGAGTTTTCCTTTCTTTTGGGGTTTAATTGCAGGGAAGGGGCTGTGGGGAAGTTGGGGCCTTTGGGAAGGGGTTGGAAAAAGCAGCTTGGGGTTGCCACTGTGCATTATTAATTTGGTGTGTGCCCACTCTGGGGTTTCAGGGGCAGGCTCCCACTTCCAGCATGCTCACTGTGGCTTTCCCAGAGTTTTCCCAGGGTCTGACAGGCTGATCCAAGGCTTTAGCTCTTGGAAACCACTTCAGTGGGGCCTGGGAGCCACAGAGATTATCCAAGCTGGAGCAATCAATCCCTTATGTCCTGAACCGCTGGAGATCC